>NC_047660.1:131208061-131808894 GCF_011762505.2 Arvicanthis niloticus | reverse complement strand
TAGCCCAAGAGGGACCCACTGGAGTCCTTAGGACACAGGAACTGAAGAGCAAACTGGGACAGAATCCTTCCAGTTTCCATTTGCACCTTGAGCTGACCCTGTACCACAGCTCTTCATTCCAAATACCAGCAGGAGAGAGCTGGTCTCCCAGGAGTTCTGATATACCTGAGAGTACAGGTAAGATCACCACTTCTGCTCAAATTCCTGGCCAAAGAGGGACCCATCCTGAGCCATCAGGACACAGGAACCAAGGAACAGTTGGGGCCAGGATCCTTCCAGTTTCTGTCTGCAACCTGGAGCTAACCTTGTGCCATAGCTCTTCATATCCAAATTCTTCCCAGAGAGAAATGATCTCCCAGGAGTGCTGACACACAGGCTTACCAGAGGGACAAGCCATAGTCAGAGACAGCAAGACCAGCTAACACCAGAGACAACCAGATGGAGAGAGAAAAGGGCAAGAACATAAGCAACAGAAACCAAGGCAAAACCAGAACCCAGTTCTCCCACCATAGCAAATCCTGGGGGCCCAAACACACCAGAAAAGCAAGACTGTGATTTAAAATCACATCTCATGATGATGATAAAGGACTTTAAGAAGGACATATATGACTCCCTTAGAGAAATACAGGAGAACACAAGTAAACAGGTAGAAGCCCTTAAAGAGAAAACACAAAAATCCTTTAAAGAATTACAGAAAAACACAACCAAACAGGTGAAGGAATTGAACAAAACCATTCAGGATCTAAAAATGGAAGTAGAAACAATAAAGCATCACAAAAGGAGACAACCATAGAGATAGAAAACCCAAGAAAGAGATCAGGAGTCAGACTACAAAACACAGAAGAGAGTATCTGTTGTAGTAAGTATTAAAAAAGACCACCTGTCAAGCCTCCTGTCTAGGCTGTGTCACCTCTGCCAAGCTCAACCACATGGCCAGAGGCCATGAGTGTGCCACAGCTAGAAATGGCCAGCCAGAAACACTAGCCCTGCCACCCACAAGACACCAGCATGGGAGAAGGCTCTGACAATCTTCCACGATGTCTCTGCAAGGCTGGGCATTGCCCAGATCATCCTGCCAACCATGCAGGCCTGGTAGAAAAATGAGACTCTAATGCTTAAAGGCTTATATATTTGGTAATGATCAATAACAAGATGCCCTTACAATCAGAGGTGTAACCCAATATCCAATGTAGATATACCAATTACCTTTGACTGCTACAGACAAGCGAACATCAGCTTCCATGTCCCCCTATCTCATTCTTTGTCTCACCCTTAGCTCCTCCTCTTCCTTCTTCTCCACCTCCCTTTACTCCTTCTCTTCCTCTCCTTACTCCTCCCACCTTAGCTCCTTTTACAAGGATCTCAGTTGCAGCGGATACCATAGAAAGCACTGACACAACAGTCAAAGAAAACACAAAATGCAAAAAGCTCTTAACCCAAACTATCCAGAAAATCCAGGACATAACGAGAAGATCAAACCTAAGAATAATAGATATAGAGGAAAGCAAAGATTCTCAACATAAAGGACCAGTAAATATCTTGAGCAAAATTATAGAAGAAAGATTTCCTAACCTAAAGAAAGAGATGTTCATGAACATACAAAACATACCTACAGAACTTCAAATAGATTGAACCTGTTAAGAAATTATTTCCATCACATAAAAGCCAAAACATCAAATGCATAAAAGAAAGAAAGAATATTAAAAACAGTAAGGGAAAAAGGTGAAGTAACACATATCAGCAGACCTATCAGAATTACACCAGATTTCTCAACAAAAACCCTAAAATCCAGAAGATCCTGGGCAGATGTCATACAGACCCTAAGAAAACATAAATGCCAACCCAGGATACTGTACCCAGCAATACTCTCAATTACAGTTGATGGAGAAACCAAGATTTTCCATGAAAAAAATCAATTTACACAATATTTTTTTCCAGAAATCTAGCACTACAAAGGACAATAGATGGAAAACTCCAATGCAAGGAGGAAAACTACACCTGAGCAAAAGCAAGAAAGTAATCTTCTGTCAATAAACCCAAGAGAAGATAGCCACAGAAGCATAATTCCACCTCTAACAACAAAAATAACAGGAAGCTACACTCAGTAATCCTTCATATCTTTTGACATCAATGGACTTAATTTCCCAATAAAAAGACAGACTAAAAAAGATCCTCCAGAGAACCAAATAACCCTATTAAAAATATGGAACAGACTTAAACAGAATTTTCAACTGAGGAAAATTAAATGGCAGAGCAGCACCTAAAAAAATACATTTGATGAATATGCAAAAAAAACCTAAAAAATAAAGCTTGTTATTAAGTGAAAAGCTATATTTGTATATAGGCTAGCAAGGATGTGGAGAAAGAGGAACACTCCTCCATTGTTGGTGGGATTGCAAGCTGGTTCAACCACTCTGGAAATCAGTTGGGGGTTCCTCAGAAAACTGGACATAGTACTACCTGAGAGCCCAGATATACAACTCCTGGCATATACCCAGAAGATGCTCCAAGATATAGCAAGGGCAAATGTTCCACTATGTTCATAGCAGCTTTATTCATATAATAGCCAAAGCAAGAAACAACCCAGATATCAATCAATAGAGGAATGGATACAAAAAATAAGTTCTATTTACACAATGGAATACTACTCAGCTATTAAAAACAATGACTTCATGAAATTTTTAGGCAAATGTGTGGAAGTAGAAAATATCCTGCTAACTCAGACACAAAAGTACACACATGGTATGTACTCACTGATAAGTAGATATTAGGCAAAGAGAATGGAATATACAACTCAGGGACCACATGAAGTTCAAAAAGAAGAAAAACCGAAAAGTAGATACTTAAGTCATACATAGAAGGAGGAACAAAATAATCAAGAGAAGTAGAGGGTGGGGGGACTTGTGAGGACGAGAAGAGGAGGAAGGAAAAAAAAGAGTAAGAATCAGGTATGGGAGGAGATGGAGGAGATGTACAGAGGTTCAGGAAATTGACCACAGGTGTGTAGCAATGGGGGATGTGGAACTGGGGGTAGCAACCAGAAAGTCCCAGATGCCAGGAAAGCAAGAGCCATCCAGGACTTCATGGGATGACATTAGCTGAAATTCCCCACAAAGAGGATGGAGAATCTGTAGAGAACATATCCAGAGTTTAGGCATGCCCTGTCTCCCCAGTTGAGGGATGAGAACACCCACCCACCTACCTGCAAAATTTTAACCCAGAATTGCTCCTGTCTAAAGAAAATACAGGAACAAAGAGTATAGCAGAGACTGGAGGAAAGGGCATCCAGAGACTATCCCACCTGGGGATCCATCCTACATACAGACACCAAACCCAGATACTATGGCAGATGCCAAGAAGTACTTGCCTGATAAAGTTGTCTCCTGAAAGGCTCTGCCAGATCCTGACCAATACAGATGACGATGCTCATGCTCACAGCCAACCATTGGACTGAGCACCAGGACCCCAATGGAGGAGTTAGGGGAAGGACTGAAGGGGCTGAAGGGGCCTTATCTGGCATCAATACAAGGTGAGGCCCTTGGTCATGTGAAGGCCTGATGCCCCAGTATAGAGGAATGCTAAGGCAGTGAGGCAGGTGTGGGTGAGTAGATGAGGGAACACTCTCATAGAAGCAGAGTAGGGAGGATAGGATAGGAGGTTTGCAGAGGGGAAACTGGGAAAGAGGATAAAATTTGAAATGTGTGGGGAGCTGACAGAAGGCGGCTATCATCTGTGCAGCCATCTTGAGCCATATACCCTGACAAGAGACTTGATTACAACAGCCTACAACAGCTGAGCACACTCTGATAACATCTTGCTTTAGATACCCAGGATCTTCCCTTGGGTGAGTGAGACTTAAAGGTGTGATTTAGAGCTGAGACTTAAGGGCGTGACTTAAGGTATGATTTAGAGATAAGATTTAAGGGTGTGACTTAAGGGTGTGGCTTAGAATTGAGACATATAAGAGGCGAGACACAGACAGAAGAAATTATTATTAGGTATTAGGCACTTGGCACTTGGAGGAAGAACTTGGCATTAGGTAGTAGGCACTTGAGTCTTGGCACTTGGAGGAAGAACTTGGAATTAGACATTAGGCACTTAGCACTTGAAAGAGGTAACTTGGAAATTGAAGGCACTAGGGACTAGGAACTAGGGACTAGGAACTCAAGACTTCGGACTTGGACTAGGAAGAGAGATTGAAGAATAAATGGGATTGAATCACACTCTGTCTGGTCTCCATTCTTCGAGTCCGTTCTCACTCTCTTTCTCTTGCTGAACCCGCCTGTGGACAGAAAAGCTTGGGGTAGTACTGGCTCTAACAACTTAACCCCAAGGCTTTTGGCAGTGTGGGTTCCAACATTGATAGAGCAGTCCATGACATTTTACCCCCCCCCATGTGGGGTATCCCGGGTCTCAACAGAAATGCAAATGAATAAAATGTCCAATTCAAAGAAAATTAAAGAAAACATATGCTAGTGATGTGGGCATAGCTTACTAATAGAATGAATGATGCTTGCCTAGCATATGTGAAATGCTGTGTTCAACAAGAAATACTTCAAAATAGCTTTATTTTGTGTATGCTGAGAATCTTAGTCACTAGTATTTTCATTTAAGGAAACAATAGATTGCAAAGACATTTAAATTAGGTTAGTTTGATATTCTCCAGGATTAATGAAAGAAAGAATAAGTATTTTCAATTTTTTCCCTTAATTCTTCAAAGAAGGTATGTCAAATGAATTTCACTTTATTTCAGACTATGAAATGGAAGTGCTATTTCAGCCTATGAAATGCAAGCCTGTAAGAATTTCCCTCTTACCTCAGCATCCACGTTATTTCCTCCCTACAACCAGCTGAGATCACTGACAGAGTCACTTGACTCTTGCAGGTGAACCAGTCCCAAAAGCAACTCTTGATAAAAGTTAGTGCTTAAAGAAAAAAAAAATTCTTTTGTTCTAGCCTAATGTCATATTCCTGCCAGGCAGCCCATTTTCTTGTCCTTGGCCAATGTCAGATTCTTGCAAATGTCAGATTCAAGCATCCCCCAAAGCTCTCTCTCTCTCCCCCTTTTTTATTTCATAAAGAAGACTGAGCCTGTCTTAGGTAATACTGCCAAGAATGCCTTCCTTATGAAGTAATTTCAGACAGGAATATAAATATTATGCTAGAACAAGGAAGTAGGCTTCAGACATAAAAATTACTTTGGGCTAGGACATGGAAATTGGCTCAGATATTTTGGTCATTCTGATAAGCCCTTAGAAACAGTGGTCATGGGAGTGTTCACGGAATTTTGTTTATTGCTTTGCTTGTTATTTGACTATTTATGTTTATTGTCTTGCTTTTTTTTGACTACTTACATCTATTGTAGTGTTAGTTCCTCAACCTAGAACTAACCTTAATACTTGCATACAATTAAAATTGTATAAAAGCAAAAAGGAGGAGGGGGGATCAGATGGGGGTTTCTAGGGAGGAAAAGTGGGGAAAGGGAATGGCATCTGTAATGTAAATAAAATAGAATATCCAATAAAAAATAAAGAAAAGAACTGCCAGGGAACCATGTTATTTTCAACAGGTTATATTTTAAAGTCAAGAAATATTAGGCAAAATTGATTTCTTGCCTTCTCATGGTACAAAAACAATAATGAGGAAAATAAATAAAAGAACCAATTTAGTATCTAGGCAGAAGAAGAGTCTTCTCCAGATTTTTAGGCAATTTTTTCATATTTATACATATTTAAACCAAAGTCCTTCTAAATCAATATTTGTAAAGACTCATGAAGTTTGCTTTATTTAGAAACAGGTTTGGGGCACACATGATCAAGTTAACGTTTTTTCAGTCAAGTAATGAGTTAAAATATTATTTCACCAAATCAAAATACAGAAATATGTGCAGAGAGCTGGATACAAAGTAAAGAGAATTTGTATGGACATGTTGACAAGTTTGAAAGAAAGGAGAATGCTTCTGCCATGTCATTAGTGTACAATAAGACACATTTATTATGGTAGCCATAGATAGTGAAGGCACCAGATATTTTACTGATAAAGAATAAAAGATAAAAGAGATTTGAGAGACTTTATCATGCTCTAAACTTAATCATCTTTCACAAAATAAGAATGTAATTTGGAATGAAACTTTTTTTTTCAAATCTTATGCTGCTAACAGTGCCCTTGCTAGATTTTTTTTTAGTTCATATAAGCTTCTAATTTAGAAGGAGCTAAATTTATCTACATAACTTCTCCAGTATGGAACTAACATATGGACACATATATATGTTTAAGTGTGTGACTTTACCTAATAAATAGGAAGAGTTTAATTGGTGTCATTGAACAAAGCAAATCAGTAAGAGGAAGAACTTAAGATGATAAGTTCAAAATGGAATTCATTTAGGACAAATTTTCTTAGAGTGGGCAATTAGAGTTAAAAACAAACAAATGGAAAGAAGCAAGTTATGTCTACCTAGAAACTAAGCTGTATACTTGTGATAGCAGATTTGATGTGTTAGATTCATGATCAGTTTATAGCTGATTTTGGTGTATAATTTAAAAATGGCATTTTTGCCTCTGTAACAAACTTCTAGAAATGGAAAGAAGAAAGAGTATATAGACAAAAAAATAGTTCACCCAAAATTAAAGATACAGAAATTTTAGGTAGGATCCAGCTACTATCAATAAAACAGAGGTCATCCTGCACTAAGTACTCAATAAAATGGTTGAACATTTAGTAAGTGGACGTAATGATCATCAAGGAGTAGCCACCTCTATAGGAACAACTGTAGTTCTTGCTGATTTCATTGTACAGTTTAATCTAGAAATTAATTATTCACATCTATTTCACCTTCTCACTAGAGAGGATATTGTGTTCTTACATGTTCAATTGTAACTATAATCTCTTTTATGAGTGGTGTAAAATTACTAATCTGCAACAGTCATGCATAATTCTAAGAATCACTGGAAGTGCTGGGGTTCTTATATCATGACTGATTAAAATATTCAACAGTAGCCTTCTAAATTGTATGTTGAATTCTTGTTCTTAAAGTAAGAGGTAACAGATAAGGTTAAGATCCTTCTTTGATAATAACAAATTTTTTTCTAAGGTTTTCTACTAAGACTTTTTCATTTTGTCAAACCTGAGGCTTCTTAATCTATCACTGCCTGTATCAGTAGTGTTACTATTGTGATGACCATGACCAAAGAAATATGGGGAAAAAAGGTTTATTTGGTGTATATTTACACATGAAAATTTATTTTCAAAGTAAATCAGGACAGGAACTCAGCAGGCTAGATCTTGAAGTCGAGAGTTGATGTACAGGACATGGAGGAGAGGCTATGTTCCTTATTGGGTTCCTCCTCATAGAACCCAGGCCATGGAGACATTAGCCATAATGGACTCCATGACTTAATCAATCACAAATTAAGGCATGCCCTACAAACTTACCTACATGATCTTTGTATCTTATGATGGCAATTTTTTTTCTACACAATTACTCATTTTGTCACTCATTACTGGAACCATGTCATGCTTGTTTATTCATGCTGTCTTTTATTGAAAGACATTCAGGTTTTTACATCTTGCAGTCCACATGATTTGTTAAGATTTTTTTTTTGTGAGTAGCATTGCCTTACATCTACCACATTTTAAAACATTTTATTAGTATATGCATTATAAATGATGATTTTTAAAAATATTTTATTTGTTATTCTATTTATTTACATTTCAAATGTTATTCTCCTTCTGGGTTTCCCCTCCACAAACCCCTATCACATCCTCCTCCCCCTGCTTCTTTGAGGGTGCTCCCCCACTCACCCATCCACCCACCCACTCTCTCCTCACTGCCCTAGCATTTCCCTATATTATATATGTGCATTTTCATTTAGTGTATTGTTAGTTTTCATCATATTAAACTTTATGTTTGTTTGTTACTGCTCTCACCACTGCTTATCCTCTTTCTTACCCTGGACATTCCACTTTTCCTTTCAGCATTTATGAACATATACATTATTTTAGGAATTACATTCATACATACGTGATTTTCTTCTCTCTCAGTCTGCCTTGTTTTACTAAATATGACTATCACTATTTGAATCCACTTTATACGAAACAATCCAATATCACTGTTCTTTATGGTTGAATATAATACTAATTTATTCATCCATTTATCCAGTGGAAAAAAAACTATGTTCATTTCATAATTTGGCTATAGCAAATAGTGGTTTTGGAAAGACAAGTGTCATGTATCTCTGCTATATTGACTTTTAGTATTTGGACAAATACCCTGGAATAGTATAGTATAGTACTTGTATTTTATTTTTTGAGAAATATCTATACTACATTTTACAGTGGCTGGACTGATTTAAAACTTGTTATCATTTCATAAGTATTCACTTTTCTCTGAATTCATTTCAAGTTATGTTGGAAATTTTTGTTTAATCTGATGCAGTGAGATAGAGACTTGATGCATTTTAATTAAGATTTCCTTGATAGCTAATGACGTTGAACATTATTCTTGTGGTTATTGGTGATTTGTTTTTCAACAATTGAAAGATGTGTATTCATTTCATTAGCCTCATTTATTGATTAAGTTGTTTGGCATGATGTTGTTTGAGTACCTTACATATTATAGACATTAATTGTCCAGACATTATACATCTGGCAGAGATTTGTTTCCATTCTATAGGAATTCTTCAGTTATTCATTTCCTTTGCTGTACAAAATATGTTAAATTTCATTCAGTACTAGCTCCTAACTAACTACTGCCTTTATTTCCTGAACAACTGAAATCTTTCATACAAAGTCATTAAATACATGCGTATCTTGAAGTGTTTGTTTGCTTGTTTTTAGAGATTCTGGCTTTTATTCCATTTGGAATTTATTACTTTACAGACTGAGAGATGTGGATGTGGATTCAGTTTTTTTTTTCAATACTTTGTGAATATTCAGTTTTCCTAGTACCATTCACATTTTCTCCCAAGTAAGCTTCTCTTCCTTTTCCCTTTATTGCCATCTTTATAAAAATAATCAAGTAGCCATATAGGTTACTCTCTCCTATTTATTTATTCCTTTTTTTTTTTTTTTTTTTTTTGTTTTTTTAAAGACAGGGTTTTTCTGTGTAGCCCTTGGCTGTCCTGGAACTCACTCTGTAGACTAGGCTGGCCTTGAACTCAGAAATCCTCCTGCCTCTGCCTCCCAAGTGCTGGGATTAAAGGCGTGCACCACCACTGCCTGCAGTATGCCTATTTTGTTAATGTTCAACTGGTTTTTTTTTTTTCTTCCTACAACTCTGTATTGCAATTCTGGTTAGATATCATTACACCTCCACTTTTTATTCTGTTACTCTCATTTACATATTTTCTTTGGTAACATTATGTTTTATACCTATGTTTCATGGTACATTTTGAAATCAGGTGGAATAATGCCTGTTTAGGATTGTACTGATTATCACAATCATTTCTGTTTGCTTCCACATGCATTGTAGTAATTTTTAAATTCCTGTGAAGATGGAATATTGATGAAGAAAACAGCATTGTCATGAGAACAATCCTTGCTGTTTCAAATATTATAGGTGATTTTAAAATTTTTTATATTTAGTACTGGTAGATTTTACTATTCTAAGTCATATTTCTTATACACCTAATTCATTTAGAATTGTTATCTTGAAAGAATGATTAATTTTACCAAATATCTACTAAATATCTGTTGAAATGTTTATATTATTTTTGTTTCATTGTATGAATGTAGTGTGTCATGTTTATTTGTGTCCATGCCATTTGACTATAGCAAATATTATCACTGTGTTGACATACTTGTCTTACTAGCATTTTTTGAGTATTTTCTCATTTATACTCACGAAGAAAATTAGCCAATAATGTTGTTTTTATTTGTGTTTTATCTAATGTTGTATTTTTTTGTCTTTGATAGTATTTGTCATATTAGTATTAACTTCTGTAATTTTTCTTTCAAAAATTATTCCCTTTTGTCTGCTTTGGAATAATTTTAAAAGATCTTGGATTAGATATTTGTTTAAAAACATTGATAAATCCCATTGAGGGTGTCACTTCTGCATTCTATGATAGGAAGCTTTTGATTGTGAACTAAATTTCATGATTGTTATTGGCTTGCTCAGGTTTACTATTTTCTCATGATTCTATCTTGGTAAGCTGTTCAAGTATTTGTCAATTCCATTTACATTAACACATTTGTTGGTGTGTAGTTGCTCATAACAATCTCTAACCATCAAATATATCTAATGTCAATTGTAAAAGCCTGATTGTCAATGCTTTTATTTGAATCCAGTATTTTTCTTAGTCTGACTAAGCATTTGACAATGTTTAATGTCTCAGAATATCAGATTTTCATAACATTTCTTGTTGGTGTAAAATTTCATTCCTCCATTTTATTTAATAATGCTTTGCTCATTATTTTATTTTTTTTTTAATTTCCATCTCCTGACTGAGGGTTCAGATTTTAGTTTATTGATTATTTGAAATTTTTCTTCTCAGCTTGATTTGGATATTGATGACTATATACCTTATTTGGTGCAACACGTTTCTCATTTTCTTAAGATTTTTGGTATACTGTAATCCAAGTTTATTCATCAAAAAAGTTACTTAATTTTTTTATTTTTCCAAGATAGGCATGTTCTTAATCAAATCCCAGACCAAAAGTCATTCATAAACAGCTAAACACTCTACACATGTAAAGAATTGCTCTTTCATTTGGTCTTCTCACATCTCATTGTATTTTTTTTCTATTGCTTATTTTATGTACTTTCTTTAGTGTCTACCTCTCAACATACTAATATTTTTATTATTAGTTTGTCTTAATATTAAAGACAGGAATAATTTCTGCACTTCGTTTTAAATTTCTTTGTATTGCTTAAACAATGAATTTTATACCACTGCATGTTTTTCCTAATTATCCTTATTCTTTGGTTGAAAAATCTGCATTTAGCAATTATTGCAGGGCACATCTGGTATGTATATAAGTCCCTTTGCTTTTCATTATATGACAATTTCAGAATCTCACATTTATAACCTAGATTAGTAGTATTTATGGCTGGCAGTTCTTTTCTATTAATATTCAGTAAATTACATGTCACTGTCCATTGGCCTGCATTGCCCTGCTGAGAAGTATGCTGCCCAGTCAACTGGATATCTCTTCTGTGCAATTTTTTTTCTGACTTGATAATTGACCTTTCATTCTTGGCAAGTTAATTATAATTGTGTCTAGTGGTGCAATTGTTGGAGTTAAGTCTAAGTGTTGGTCTTTTGATTTTCCTCCATTGTGATGTTTACCCTTTTCCAGATTTTCAGTTTCCTGTTATTAATCATCTAAAAAAATGCTTCTTCCTCTTTTACATTCTAAGTCTCATTCTGTTTTAAGCAAGAAGAAATTTATAGTTAATTCTTTCTGAAAAAGGAATAAAATCAGTTTTTTTTTAAATGGATGTCACTGGCTATAGCAACCACATTCCTTGATAGGCCCCAGTTATCAACAGTTGTTGGCCAACATAAAATAGATACTATTTTGGAAGGGTGCTGTATTTTTGGTATTTTACATCTTACTACTTTTCTGATTGTTTTAAGTTTGGTTCTTTTTTAGTTTGTTTTAGTTGGTTTTTAGATTTCTTTGTGAAACAAAGAATATGAGGTCAAAATGTAGGAAGAGTTGGGGACAGAAATAAATAATCTCAAAATATATTCCATAAAATATATTTTTCTTTATTTATCTATGGCCATACCACCCTGAATGTGCCCGATCTCATCTTATCAAATTTTATATATAACAATGTTGTTAAATTTTGATTATGCTTTACCCTCTTCTAATTCATCCTATATTTTCACTATCTCTCTATCCACTCATTACTATTCTTTGTCTTTATCTGTCTTCTTAGAAACCAAACAGAAACTTAAAAACACATTTTTAAAAACTCAAAAAAATGGAAGTGAAAATGTACAAATAATACTCCAGTAGACCAAAAAAAAAAAAAATGCTCAAACAAATAAAAGAAGAGAATCACTCTACAAAAATACAAAAATATCATTTTGTTTTCCTTTTGTTATCCAACTAACTGTTCACATAGCACCTCTCTGTGGGATTTAATTGGGAAAATGTTTTCCTTTGCTACAGGGGATCATTTAAAGATAACAACTAAAATTTATAATGGGAAACAAACAAACAAATAAAAACTTAAAAGTTTTCTACTTGCTGTTTTTATCATTCTACTTTCAAACTGTGTATTTTTAAAAGATGTATATGTGAAAAAGAGACATACAGAGACAAAAATGCAGATAAACAGAGACAAGGAAGGCAGAGAGGGGGAGAGAGAGAGAGAGAGAGAGAGAGAGAGAGAGAGAGAGAGAGAGAGAGAGAGGGAAATTATATGGCTTGAAATTATATCCCCCTCCCCTCCCCCTCCCCCTCCCCCTCCCCCTCCTTCTCCTTCTCCTTCTTCTTCTTCTTCTTCCTTTTTGCTGGAAAATAAAACTCCATTGTGTAATATACCACAATTTCTCTATAATTATTTAGTTAAGTGACATCTAGGCTATTTCCAGTTTCCAGCTATTATGAATAAAGCTGCAATGAACATATTTGAGCATGGAGTGCTTATGGTAGGATAAAAGATCCTTTGGGTACATGCTCAAGAGTGGTATAGTTGGTCTTAAGGTAGGTCAATTCTCATTTTCTGATGAACCTTGATGTGGCTTTTCATATTGACTATACAAGTCTGCACTTCCACCAGCAATGGATGAGTGAACCCCCTTGCTGAACATATGCCCAGCAGTTGCTGTTACTTGTGTGACTGATCTTAGCCATTCTGACAGGTAATAGATAGAATCTCACATTAATTTTGGCTTACATTTCCCTGGTGGCTAAGGATGTTGCATATTTCTTTTAATGTTTCTCAGCCATTTTAGTATCATCTACTGAGAATGCTATGTTTATATTTGTACCCCATTTTTAATTGGATTTTTAAAAATTACTTTTATGTTTTTATACTCCAGTCATTACCCTCACTCCCTGTCTGTCTTTTCAAAGTTCCTCATTTCATTCTTCCTCTCTCCTGTCTCCAAGAGGATTCTTTACCCTACCAGGCCTTTTTACTCCCTGGGGTCTCAAGTCTCTTGAGAATTAGGCACTTCTCCCACTGAGCACAGACCAGGCAGTCCTCTGCTATCTATGTGTCAGGGACCTTGAATCAGCTCATGCATGCTGCCTGCTTGGTGGCTCAGTGTCTGACAGATCTCATGGGTCTGGGTTAGTTGAATCTTCTGGTATTCTAATGGGGTAGCCCTCCTCCTCAGCTACTTCCAGCATTTCCCTAATTCAACCACAGGTGTCCACAACTTCAGTCCATTTGTTGGATGTAAGCATCTGCATCTGTCTAAGTCACCTGCTTGTTGGGCCTTTCATATGACAGCTATGCTAGACTCCTGTCTATAAGCACACCAAGCATCAATAATAGTGTCAGGCCTTGGAACCCTCCCTTGAGATGGATCCCAAGTTAGGATGGTCACTAAATCTCCTTTCCTTCAGTCTCTTCTCTGTTTATGTCTCAGCAGTTCCTTTAGACAGAAATAATTCTGGGTCAGAGTTTTTGACTGTGGGATAGCAACCCCATCCCTCTACTTGATGCTCTGTCTTTCTACTGGAAGTAGACTCTATAAGTTCCTTTTCCCCACTGTTGGACACTTCATCTAAGGTTCCTTCCTTTGAGTACTGAGAGTTTCTCACTTTCATGTTTTGGGTACTTTCTATAGGACCCCCACCTCCCATCCCCAGTTGTTGCATATTTTCATTCAGAGCTATTTTCCTGTTTACCCACCCCCCCAACTGATCATGTTCCCCTTTTCCCCTCCACCTCTCCTCTCTCACCCAGGTCCCTCCCTCCCTCTGCCTCCTGTGACTGCCTTGTTCCCCCTCCCAAGTGGGAAATTAAGCATCCTTAATTGGGCCCTTCTGCTTGTTAACCTTCTTGAGTTCTGTGGCTTGTATCCTAAGTATGTTGTACATTTTTATCTAAAATCTACTTACTAGTGAGTACATACCAAGCATGCTCTTTTGGATCTGAGTCGCCTCACTCATGATGATAGTTCCTAGTTCCAACCATTTGCCTACAAAACTCAGGATGTCCTCATTCTTAATAGCTGAGTAGTATTCTATTGTGTAAATGAGCCACATATGGCCACTATGAACATAGTGGAGAATGTGTTCCTGTGATATGATGAGGCATCTTTTGGGTATATGCCCAAGAGTGGTATAGCTGGCTCTTTAGGTAGATCTATTTCCATTTTTTAAAATATCTAGTTCCTGTATTATTTATATATTTTAGATATATTCTATCAGTTGCAAAGTTGGTAAAAAAAATCATTTACTATTCCATAGACTGCCTTTTATCATATTGAAGGTGACCTTTGCTAAAACTTCAAGTACTATATTGTTTTATTTTGTGGAACAATTTGAGTACTATTAACAATAACTCTTCTTTAACAGTCTGATTGAATTCTGCCTTAAAACCATCTGAGCCTGGATGTTTTTCATAATAGACTTTTAATGACTGCTTCTATTTCCTTGTGGTTTGTTGGTATTTTTAATTGTTTGGCCTTGATTTAACTTTAGTAAGTGGTATCTATCAAGAAGATTGTTCTTCTATAATTTCAAATATTGTTGACTGTCGCTACCCACGTCCGACCCACAGAATAAGGCAACAGCAACCGTGTTCTTCTTCAAGCGGTTTATTCAGCTATCCCTGTACAGCGAGCTTCTTCTCTCCCTCTCCTCCCCGTGCATCCCCTTAAAACCTTTTCCTTGTTCCAATCAGCGATTGCCAAGATGTCACTACTAATTGGCCACACCTCTCAGCACATACAACTCCATATATGGAGTTGACTTTTCTCTCAAGCAATGCCTATGCCAAGCACCACCTTGTAATGGGGAGAACGGAGCAGCTTCCCACAGTTGACTACAGGATTTCCTCAATGTCTGTGTTATGTTTCTATTTTCATTTTGATTTTGTTAACTTGGATATTCTTTTTCAGTCCCTTAAATAACTTGGAGAAGAGTTTGTCTATATTGTTGATTTTCTCCAAAATTCAACACTTTGTTTTATTTATTTTTGTATTGTTTTTGTTTGCTTGCTTGCTTCTCCATTTTATTCATATTTGCCCTTAATTTGATAATTTTGTAGATTGATATTGTTTAAAGTTTCTTCCACACTGAGCAGAGTTTAAGCACTAGAACATCTCAAATCCCTGCTACACAGTGACACACTTCCTACAGTGCCACACCCCCTCCAAAAAGGCCACACCTTCTAACTTTCCAGGGCCCAAAACATTCACATAACCACATTCTAATCCCCAGCCTCCATAAGTTTGATCCAACACATGAGTCTATGGGACCATGCCTAACCATAGCATAATGCAGTCTAACTTCAAAAGTGTATGACAGTCTTAATCAATGTTTAAAAGTCCAAAGTTTAAAGTCTCTTCTGAGATAGAGGCAATCTCTTAATTGTAATCTGCATACAATCAAAATCAAAATTCAGATCACATCCTTCCAACATCACGGGATATACATTATCATTCTAAAATGTCATACTGATGAAATACTGGGTCAAAACAAGATAGAAAATCAGCTGGGCAAACTATCACTCTGGATCTTCATGCCTGATATCAAAGTGCTCTTCAGATTTCCAATTCTTTTTATCTTTATTGGCGGAAACAAACTTTTTTCTTTAGGGCTTGTTCCACTCCTTGTTAGCAGTTTTCCCTGCGGGTATCTCATGGCTCATCTCTACAATTTTGGGTTCTCCAAGACATCTTCCAATTCACAGCTTCATGTTCCAGTGTTTGGAATCCACACATGATTTTCTTGGCTCCACCATATTGTCAGCTCTACATCCTGTAGCACTCTAGGCTCTGGTTTACTCCACACTTCTCATGCTGCTGTTCTTGGTGGTCATCATACGGTGCTAGCATCACCAGTACACTTGGATCTTCTGCTGCAACTATGCTTCACTTTCACCATTAGCCTCTCATAGGCTTTCTTCTTGATGCCAAGCCTGAACTTCAATTTTCACTAAGGATGGCCATTTACCAATGTTTTTTACTGGCCTTTGAGATTGCCAAGCCTCAGCTACTTTTCATGACCCCTTAACGCCTTCGAAAAGCAGTACCACAAAGGTGATTCTTACACATTACCAACACCTGATGCCAGCACAAGGTATTTCTCTGTAACACAACTTATTTGTGCTCTCAGAAAATATTTCACAGAAGATTTCACCTTAGTGATGCTGGTCTTTCCTTAATCACTGGTAATTTCTTAACTCCAGCTAGAAACCATCAATTGTTGAAATGAGCCCAGTAACTTCTATTCTTGATTGTAAGGTTATTGCAACATGGCTGAGGCTGCCATGTTCTGCTGATCCTTGCAGGTGGAACATGACTCCCCTGATCAAATATATATTCAACAGATTCTGTTTTCAATTATTCCCTTCATTACTTAAACTAGTATATAAGTGGACTTACTCTGTTGAATTACCTTGAGCTCAGAGATCTGTATCTTTCTCCTTCCTGAATGCTAGGATTAAAGGCATGTTATGCCATTCCTTGACCAAAGCTTTTCTTTACTTGTAACTTACTCACCTGCTGATTTTGCATGCACTATTTGATGTAACAATATAATAATCTTTTAGATTAGCAAATATAATTTTGTATGGTAGAGACAAGGAATCAGTATGGTAATGTACTAAATACAGCTAATAATAGAAGTTTATGTTCAAGTATAGTTCTGTGTGACACCAAATAAATTCCAACAGATCAAGCAAGTAAAATAAGATCAATTTTGGTGATAGAATAAAATCTTTCTGTATCTGGGGCTTCAACAAATAGAACTCTATTCCAGAGGGGCTGAAATTTAGGAGTCTAAAGACATTAATTATAGTCCAATTAAATAACTGTCAATACTATTCACATTTTTTTGTCAGAAAGTAAGTAACATGACTGAAAGTGACATATACCAATAATGTAATTTTAGGATAGACATAAGCACAAATAGAGAACTCAAGGGATTCTGAACAAAGAAATAACATTTAGTAAATACTGGATATTTGTTACTGGGTAGAGGAAAGAAAATCTCAAGATGAGTTATAGTAATCATTTTTATGCAAAGAAAATAATGTCAAAATTTGAAAACTATAGAAAAGCTTTATGTGTTTATAGAATTCTGAGAATAGTTATATTACCCTTAAACAAAAGTTCAATGGAAGAAGGTTGAGGAGTTAGGCTAGGAATACATGAGAGGGATTGTGGATAAACTTGGTATGAGACAAAATTTTCCAAAAACTTGTGGCATGGCTGTGACTCACTATCATTAAATAATTTTGCTTGTCTGTTTTGAGATAAGGTCTCATATAACTCTGGATTGCCTGGAACTCCCTCTATAGGCAAGACTGGCCTTGAACTCTTAGAAATTTGCCTGCCTTTAACTCCACAGTCCTATCATTAAGGAATGTGTCACAATTCCAGACTAATTAATCACAGTCTTACAATGTTTTGGTGAACTTCCAAGATATTTCCATGTATAAAGTTATTTGATACCAAGGCTGAAAACCTAAATTTAGATTCTAAGACCCACAGGTCTGAGAAGAAGTTTGATTTCTACATGCTATAGTATGTACATTTGTGCAGGTGCATGTGCCCATACACATTCCCAAAAATAAAGACAATAATTATAATACATACATATTTACATATATAATATATGGTTGTATATATAATGTATATAGTATATAGTATATAGTATATAGTATATAGTATATAGTATATATAGTATATAGTATATAGTATATAGTATATAGTATATAGTATATAGTATATAGTATATAGTATATAGTATATAGTATATAGTATATAGTATATAGTATAGTATATAGTATAACTAATATATAATATAATATATAATATAGGATATTGGATATAGGATATACGATATACGATATTCGATATTCGGTATACGATATACATGTGATGTGTGACGTGTGACGTGTGACGTGTGATGTGTGACGTGTGATATATAATACATAATACATAATGCATAATACATAATACATGTAATGTGTAACGTGTAACGTATAACATATAACATATAATATATAATATATAATGTATGTGAGTACACTGTAGCTGTCTTCAGACACACCAGAAGAAGGCATTGGATTCTATCACAGATGGTTGTGAGCCACCATGTGGTTGCTGGGAATTGAACTCAGGACCTCTAGAAGAGCAGTCAGTGCTCTTAACCACTGAGCCATCCTCCAGCCCATGACACATGACTCCAGCTGTATATGTAGGGGAGGATAGCCTTGTTGGGCATAGGTTGGAGACAAGGTCATTGGTACCCTGAAGGCTGAGCACTGAGGGGGGGGGAATCTGAGGGTGGGGAGGGGGTCTGGGGGTAGGTGGGTAAACACCTTCATAGAAGTGGGAGGAGGGGGATGGGATAAGGGGTTCCTGGGTGGTGGGGGAAATATGGTAAGGGGATAAAATTTGAAATGTAAATATTATATCCAATAAAAGAGGGGAAAAAATAGAAAAGCGGTTAGAACCAACATTCTTAATAAAATGTCAGCCCTCTTAAAAAATACTATCTTGATACTAAAATTTGTTTTGAGAATTGTATATTGCAGAATGATCAGCCTTGGTGTATCTACTCAACAAGCAAGCTGGGCAGACCTGCTCAAACCTCTGAGGTCGGGGAATTCCATCTGGAGGCATCGAAGACACAGCATCAGAGGATTGTCAATTTGCTCTCCCCCCCCCCACTCCTCTTCTAATATCTCAACGCCCATAATCAGCTTGAAGAAGCTAATGATGAGTCAGTGCCCCTATTCCCTGGGCTTGGGGACTAAGGTGGTAAATGTTGTGCTGTCTCTCTAGGGAAAAGTAGTGGTTTAGTCAGAATAGAGAGGATTAGCTAGGGTATATTGCATAGCCATAACCTATTATTAGAAATCTGTATAATTAATATCAAGATGAAGATATAAATTCTTAAATGGCACCAATTTACTTTGTTTACAAATTTTAAGGTTTTCATTGGCATGAGCTTCTTAGTGATATAAGAGTGAGATGAATATCATTACTCTCATAGGCATTGTACCAGTATAACACATTTAATAATACAAGCTTAGACCCAGTCCTTCTTTAACTTTTTTTAAACTGATTTGAGATGGTCAGCCTGTGAGTTAAGGGACTATAGCAAATTCATGACTTGGAGTTTATTATAAGGGTGTTCTCTATGTTTTATTTAGAAATAGCTGAGTGGAGTTAACAGGCAACAGTCCAGATGACCTTACATAGATAGCTGGATTTCAAAACATCAGAAATCCTTAGAATTGATATGACAAACATTTCAGTATTAATGTTCATTTTCATTAGAGACCTGTCTGCTCCAGACAGCTTCCTATATTGAATTCTAAGAAGAAATTGAGCATCCTTGGAGTTACTCCAGTTGTGGTGAGACAGCCACTAGGCAAGAATTGCCACTTTCCTTCTACAGACAAATTACTGTCCAGAAAAGGACACACTTGCAGAATAGTCGACTGATTATAACTGCCTAGACAGAGTAATCAGCCCTTAATAATTCTGCAGCACTAAGGTCTGTCAGATGATCCTGGGCCAGAAGGCAGAAGAACAGATGCTCCAACGTTTTGAAGTAGAGCTAGTGTTCAGGTGTTCAGAGGTCTCTATAAATTGGCTAAGTTTTAGAAACTATGATTTGTGCTTCCCACAATTATAGTCAACTCAGTCATTCTGGATTTCTGATGTGGTTGAAAACATATAGCTATTGACCTTAAGAGAAAAGATCTGAGTGGATGGTCGTCAGCTGACATTCATCCTAAAGCCAGGCTCAGAACTAAAAGTTTTAGTTAGAATAGATGACAGAAGGGCTGGTTAGTCAACAAAAGGATGGACTGGGTATTAGGATTATCCTGTACCTCACTGGTACAAATTTGCATAATTATGCTCTTATTGTATTTTGAGAGAAAATTTCATTTTAACAGGAAGGGTGCTGTGTAGGAGGAGCTAAGGTAGGAGGAGTACTGAGAGGAAGAAAAGGAGCAAGAAGAGGAGAAGAAGAAGGAGAGGAGAAGCTAGGTGATGAAAGAGAGAAAGAGGGGGGAGACAGGGAGGCAAATATTCATGTAACTCCACCAGTCAAAGATAGTTGTTTTATCTAGGTTGGTCAGTGGGTTACACCTCTGATTGAACAATTCCAAACATATAAAGCCTATGATTAACATTATTTTAAAAAAATGTATAAATGCAAAAAGAAAAAGAGGGCATGCAATAGAGGTTTCCTAAGGGGGATGGGGAGGAGTGGGGATAGGGGATGCCATGTGACGTGTAAATAAAATATCTAAAAAATATATATAATATATAATAAATACTAAATAATACATAATATATGATATATAATAAATATATAATAAGTAATATATAATAAACATATAATAAACATATAATAAACATATAATAAATATATAATGAATATATAATGAATATATAATAAATATATATAATATATGATATATGATATATGATATTATATATGATATATGATATATAATTAATATATAATATAATATAAAATATATAGTATATAATATATAGTATATAGTATATGATATATGATATATAATATATAATATACAATATACAGTATACAGTATACAGTATAAAGTATACGGTATACGGTATACAGTATACACGGTATACGATATACGATATATGATATATGATATATATATATAATATATAGTATATAATATATAGTATATAATATACAATATACAATATGACATATAACATATAATATATAATATATAATATATAATATATAATATATAATATATAATATATAATTAATATAACATATAATATGTAATATGTAATATGTAATATGTAATATGTAATATGTAATATGTAATATGTAATATGTAATATGTAATATGTAATATATAATATATAATATACAATATACAATATATAATATACAATATACAATTTGCAATACGCAATATGCAATATGCAATATACAATATACAATATGCAATATGCAATATGCAATATAATATACAATATACAATATACAGTATATAATATATAATATATAATATACAACATACAACATACAACATACAACATACAATATATAATATATAATATATAATTTATAATACATAATACATAATACACAATACACAATACACAATACACAATACACAATACACAATACACAATACACAATACACAATACACAATGCACAATATACAATATACAATATACAATATACAATATATAATATATAATATATAAATAATATATAATATATAACATATAATATACAAGTAATATATAATATATAAATAATATATAACATATAACACATAACACATAACACATAACACATAACACATAACACATAACACATAACACATAACATATAACATATAACATATAACATATAACATATAACATAATATATGATATATGATATATGATATATAATATATAATATAATATAATATATAATAAACGATATATAATATATAATATATAATATATAATATATAATATATAATATATAATATATAATATATAATATATAATATATAATATATAATATATAATATATAATAAACGATATATAATAAACGATATATAATATATAATATATAATATATAATATATAATATATAAATAATATATAATATATAATATATAAATAATATATAATATATAATATATAAATAATATATAAATAATATATAAATAATATATAAATAATATATAAATAATATATAAAAATATATAATATATAATATATAATATATAATATATGATACATGATACATGATATATGATATATGGTATATAATATATAATATGTAATATGTAATATGTAACGTGTAACGTGTAACGTGTAACGTGTAACGTGTAACATGTAACATGTAGTATGTTGTATGTAGTATGTAGTATGTAATATGTAATATGTAATATGTAATATGTAATATGTAATATGTAATATGTAATATGTAATATGTAATTCATAATATATAATAATGTATAACATATAACATATAACATATAACATATAACATATAACATATAACATATAACATATAACATATAACATATAACATATAACATATAACATATAACATATAACAAATATATAATATATAATATATAATATATAATATATAATATATAATATATAATATGTATAACTGTATATAATATTTTTTGATGAAATAATTATTTTTCCAAAACATCTTTTTGTTTTTGTTCAAATTTTGGATTGAATTTTAGTTACAACATTTTTCTTTTTCCTTTCCGTACTCCTAATCCTTCAATATGCTACTCTCTACTTTCCTTTAACTGTATGGTTTTTTTTTTTATTCAATTGGTTTTGCTTATATACATATATTTGCAAATACATATATATTCCCCAAAACACTGTTTAATCTATTTTACATTTATATATATTCTCAGAGCTGACAATTTGTCACTGGACAACTAATAGTTGTGCTCTTTCCTGGGGAAGGACATGTCTCTCATTGCTAGCTTTATTCAGTTGACTATAGTACTTACAAACTTAAATAAGTATAATTGTTACCCTTCATCTTTGTAACAGTTTGAGAACACCACAACAAATATCATTCAATCAAAATACAGAGTTCTAGGGCCATGTTCTAATGATACTTCTATAAAACACCCTCCCATCAAAAGTTCAGGGAATATTGCAAAAGAGCAGGTAGAAAGATTGTAAGAGCCAGATGATCAGAAATTTTCTGTAAATTTTCATCTCCCAGGATCATCATTAATATCTAATGAGATATTTTAAGCACCCTAGATGAGTTAGCTATATTCATTTTTTATGTGAAATAAAAATGGTTTTGATAATTTACATTTAAAGTGGTAAGGAAAATTAATACATTATCTAGAATCGTCAAGGATATAAACTGGGCATGCCCTGAGTAAGTTTCTGGATTGTATTAATTGACATAGGAAGATCCATTTACTTGTGAGTGGCATCATCTCATGTTCTAGGTTTCAGGACTAAAGAAATAAGAGGAAGTGAGCTGAGCGTCTGTATTCATGGGTCTCTGCTTTTGTAATGCAGAAACAATGTGAGCAAAACAAATAAAAAACCCACAACCATGTCTTCCTGACACTGTGGGTTATACTCCTAAAGTATGAGGCAAAATAAACCTTTTCTTTCTTAAATTTATTTTGTTGGGTATTTGATCATAGCACTAAAAATTAACAACAGAGACTTACAATTGAATAGTTTCAATTATTGAATAGTTTCAAAAATTGTTTATTGATATAAAAATTAAGTAGCCCACAATGTAAATGTTATTTTACATTATAGATATTTCAGCACACTACCAGAGGTCTCTCTTTGATCTCAGATTTTATTTGCTCTACTTTCCCTATGAATTAGATAGACTTGTAATCCTAAAGATATGAAAAAATAATCTGGAATATAGTTTTGAAGAATTTACAATAGATCTATGACAACCTATCATATAATCAATGCCATTGATGTTCAGAGGTTTCTGTGATTTCTGTAAAACAAAGTTACACTGTTCCTCTAGAATTCAAATGCACCCTGAGAATACATATGATGTGAGAAAATCAAATGCTACTTTGAGGAGATACTTGAAAAACTACTGGTTAGAAAGAAATAAATTTTGCAATATTATTCAATATATTGAAATTATCTATAGAAATATTTTATTCTTAGAATTTTTAGTTCTATAATCATTTCGTATTTAGTGAATCTTAGGTATATTATTTGTTATTAATGTCCTTAACTGACAGAAATGTAGGCAATATAATTGGACAAATGAAAACATATGATCTGAATACTAGGAAGCTGACATTAAATTATTTGATTCTGGAAAAAATTTTAAACTACTATAAATACATTTGTAGAACCTTCAAATGATCTACCATCTAACTGTCCTTTTTGGGCTATCTATGAAAAGCCTGGGTAGATATTATTATTATTTGTACTAACTTTATTTTGCAGAAGAAAGTATTGAAGCCTATCATTTTTAATTATAGTTTTAAAAATACTCTGACTTATAACACTGAAAATAAAAGAAAAAGCAAAAAAGCATTGTGCAACTACATTATAATTTGAAGGATGACTCATCTAGTTTCATTCATGGAATTATTGAAAAGCAATTTCAGAATAGTATTAAATTGAAATGCTAGAATGCCATTTTCCACTTTTATATAAATGTGTAATAGAAACATTTAAAATAGGCTGAGTTTTATTTGGAAATATGCAGTATTCAGACTTACATGACTTCAGATTTCAAATCAATTATCTCATAGTTTAAGGAAGTACTGTCATGTGCAGGACATATTTACCATCAGTTTTTGACACAGACATATACAGTTTTTAAAATAGCAACAGATTAGAAATCAAATTGAGGAATTTTATATATGATAATCTTTTCAGGAATGCATTTAAAGTTGCTCTAATAATACTTTGCAGAAGTATAAAATATATTGTGCCCATCTCACATTTTACCTGATGTATTCTACCATAATTCTTATTGTGTAATATAAAAAATTTTCATAGTAATATTTTTCCTTGAGCTGCTCTGGACTAGTTTTGTACAGATTTTAGTCAATAACTTAGATTCATTTAATGCAGATTGTTGTAAGAATGTTTAATCTGGTCATTGCGATAAGTTGCTGTTATTTCAAATATCTATATTTAGACATAGGACAAAAGATTTGGTGTAGACTTCATTTATAAGTGAAAAACAGAAAAGAACTGTCAAAAGTTTGAGTAAGGAAAAAGATGTACAGAAGTAGTTTGTCTTTAATGCTAAATAGATATACATATAAATTCTGGGCATAATCAAATAAAAATTTATTATATAATTAGTTTTTATTTAAAACATTTTTAGAGCATATTTTTCTAGAAAATGTAATTAAGCTTGTAATATGGTTACTTTTATAGTGATAAAATAAGAAAAAATACAGGAGTGGTTATGCTGGTTGGAAAACGTAGTAGATGGGTTTCCGCTCCACTTAATATTATTTAAATAATTCATAAATGCATCAGTTTAACTGGTATATAATAAAAGAAGATGGCTATAAGACATGTATTGTACAACCAAATTCTTTAGCTCATATAATGGATAATTCATGAAGATACTGATACATTTTGAAGGTCATGCACAAGTAGAGACATTTTTCTTAGTGTAGAATATAGACTATTCTAAATGGATCATGAGCAGATATTAATTCAATAAATTTTAATAAAGGCTTATTTAATTTTATTTCTCATGTTCAAATGTTTTACCCTCATGTTCGTAAGGGCTTTATATGTATGACTGCTGCTCATATGGATGCAAAAGGGTGTCATATCCCTGAAAGCTCCATGTGTGTGCTATAAAGTCAATTTGTTCTCTGAAAAAGAACATTCTCTTAAACATTACTATATCTTAAACATTACTATATCCATTCCTATATCTCATTAATTGACTTACATAAATAAATTGACCCTTGGAAAATGTGTGATACAGAATGACTCTGTCGTACTGAAATATTTTCCCACAGGGGTATGCATCTTGAGGTAATGAAATTTTAAAATTTTATTATGATTCTATGGAATTTCTTCTTCAGCATATAAGACCAGGAAAAGCTGTATAATGTAAGTTAAGGGAGTTATTAATATATGTATCTGAAGAAGTGTGAATAATTTACAGACCTGTTAATATTTTTTTCTTTGAATCTTAGAATGGTCAAACATAGAACTGACCCAGGAAAGAGAAGTTAAGCCTAAGATAATAAGTGGAAAAATAGATTATGTACACATAAGTTCTGCTAAAAGCATATTATTAGGGTGGAGATAAGATAATTTTGATTATTGCACTAGTAGGTGAAAAAAAACCAAAGATATTAGAGCTCAAAGAACATTTTCCTAGATTATATCCACCTTTCATATACATGATTTCTAACTTCAAATATCCCATAGTCGATAACAGTCCCAGTATTAAAAGTCTAAAGTTCAAGGTCTCTTTTGAGATTCATGCAATCTGTGTAATTGTGTATAAAATCTAATTTAAAAACCGATTACATATTTCCAATATTAGAAGCATTACGATTCCAAAATGACATGGTAAGGAAATCCTGAAGAAAAGCAAAAGCAAAAGCCATCTGGGCAAACTTCAAACTCTGCATATCTAAGCCTGATGTCAAACTCCTTTTAACTTTGCTGACTGCAACACAATTCTTTCTACAGGGTTGGTTCAACTCCTTGTTGGCAAGATTTCTTGGCAGCTATTTCAAAGCTCTTGCATCTATAACATTTTGGAGTATTCAAGACAACTTCAACATTACAAATTCTCGTTCCATTATCTGAGATCTACACATTATCTTTTGGGTTTTTTTTTTTGAAAGGTCTTGATTCACATCTCCAGCTCTGCCCTTTGTAGCATTCTAGGGTAGGGTTCATTATAAACCACTGCTGCTTCTGTTTCTGGTGGTCATCCCATGGTCATCCCATGGCATCTGTGATATGCTGAGGTTTTCTGTTGAAATTGAAACAATAACCAATTGCCTTCAACAATAACTTCTGATAGGCTCCATTTATGGTGCCAAGCCTCAACTTCATTGCATGACACTTTCAGTCCTTGTTGTCAATTGCAATAGAGGCTAGAGCTTCACCTGTGGCCTTTACTGTATACTCTCACAATTCCAAGCCTCAGCTGGTTTCTATGGCCCCTTCATACCTTCAAACCAGTACCACCCGAGAGACTCTTACACATTTCAAAGTCCAGCTACTAGCATGAGGTGCAACCTTGGCTACTTCTAGAATATAATTTTTTATGATCTCAGAAAACTCTTCCCAGAAGACTTCACTTTATCAATGCTGGTCTCCTTTTAAGCACTGCTAATTCTTAGCTCCAGTTAACTCGCATCAATTGTCACAGTTATCCCTTAAATCCTTGACTCTAAAGCCAGACTTCAACAAGAGGAACACCAAAAAACTCTACACACTCATGGAAATTGCCCAAATATCTCCAATATCTACTCAATGGTTTCTGAATCACAAAAGAAATAAAAAAGACATACAAGACTTTCTAGAATTCAATGAAAATGAAGGCAGAGCATACCCAAACTTATGGGACACAATGAAAATAGTGCAAAGAAGAAAGATTCCAAAAGGAAATTAGAAAATTTTCATATCAACAATTTCTAAGTACACCTGAAAGCTCTGGCAGAACAAAAGAATCAAATAACCAAAGAACAGTAGAAGGTAGGAAGTAATCAAAATCTGGGCTAAAATCAATAATTTAGAAACAAAGAGAACACATTGGCAAAGGGGAAATTTTCCTGAATAGAACACCAATGGCTCATGCTCTAAGATTAACAATTGACAACTGAGACCTTATAAAAGTCAAAAGTTTCAATAAGGCAAAGGACACTGTCAATAGGACAAAACAACAAAGCACAGATTGAGAAAAGATCATTACCAATACTATATCACATAAAGGGCTAATATCCTATATATACAAAACACTCAAAAAGTTAGACTCCAGAGAACTAAATAACCTTATTAAAATGGGGTATAGGGCTAAACAAGGGATTCTCAACTGAGGAATACTGAATGGCCAAGAAGCACCTAAGGAAATGTTCAACATCCTTAGTCATCAGGGAAATGCAAACCAATACAACACTGGCATTCCACCTCACACCAGTCAGAATGTCTAAGACCAAAAACTCAGCTGACAGTAGATGCTGGTGAGGATGTAGAGAAAGAAGAACATTCTTCCATTGTTGGTGGGATTGCAAGCTGAGACAACCACTCTGGAAATCAGTCTGGTAGTTCATCAGAAAATTGAACATAGGACTACCTGAGGACCCAGCTATACCAATCCTGGGCGTATACCCAAAAGATACTCTAACATATAACAAAGACACATGCTCCACTATCTTCATAGAAGCCTTATTTATAATAGCCAGAAGCTGGAAAGAACTCAGATGTCCTTCAGCAGAGGAATGGATACAAAAAATGTGGTACACATTCACAGTGGAGTACTATTCAGCTATTAAAAACAATAACATAATGAAATTCACAGGCAAATGAATGGAACTTGAAAATATTATCCTGAGTGAGTTAATTCAATCAGAAAAGAACAGACATGGTATGTGCACACTGATAAGTGGATATTGGCCCGAAGTTTGGAATACCCAAAATACAATTCACAGACCACATGAAGCTCTAGAAGAAGGAAGAACAAGGTGTGAATGCTTTAGGGGAACAAAATACTCCCTGGAGGAAATACAGAGACAAAGTGTGGAGCAAAGATTGAAGGAGAGATCATCCAATGACTGCACTACTTGTTTATCCATTCCATATAAAGACAACAAACCCAGACACTATTGCAGATGCCACGAACTGCTTGCCGACAGGAGCCTGATATAGCTGTCTTCTGAGAGAATGTGCTAGAGCCTGACAAATACAGAGGAGGATGCTGGCACCTAACTACTGGACTGAGAACTAGGTCCTCAATGGAGAAGTTAGAGAAAGGACTGAAAGAGCTATAGGGGTTGCAACCCCATAGGAAGAACAACAATATCAACCAACCAGACCCCTCTGAGATCTCAGGGATTAAATCACCAACCAAAGAGTACACATGGAAGAACCCATGGCTCGAGCTGAATATGTAGCAGAGGATGGCCTTGTTGGGTATCAATGGGAGAAGAGGCCCTTGGTCCAGTGAAGGCTTGATACCCCAGTGTAGGGGAATGCCAGGGTGGGGAGGTGCTAGTGGGGGTGTAAAGGGGGAACATCCTCATAGAAGCAGAAAGAAGAGGTATGGGATGTGATTTTTTAGGGGAAACTGTGAAAGTTTGAAATATAAATAATATTTATATTTATTTATTTAAATACATATATTTATTTATTGAAATATAAATAATTAAAATATCCAATTAAAAAACATTTTAAAAAAGAAACAAAGAGAGCAATACAAAGAATCAACTAAACCAGAAACTGGTTTATTGAGAAAATCAACAAGATAGATAAACCTTAGCCACACTAACCATGAGACAGAGAGACTATATTGAAATAAACAAAATCGGCAATGAAAAGGGAAATGTAACAACTGAGATTGAGAAAATTGAAAGAATTATTCGATATTACTTTAAACGCCTGTATTCCACAAAACTGGAAAATCTTAATTAAATGGACATTTTTCTTGACAGATACAACTTATCAAAGTCAAGATCAGGTAACTTTTTAAACATTCCCATAATCCCTAAAAAATAGAAGCAGTCATTAAAATCTCAAAACCAAACAATAAAAAGCCTAGAGCCAAATAGTATTAGTACAGAATTCTACAAGACTTTCAAAAAGAGCTAATTCCAATAATCCTCAAACTATTCCACAACATTGGAACAGAAGGAACACTGCCAAATTCAATCTATGAAACAACAGTCACCCTGGTAACTAAACCACACAAAGACTCAACAAAGAAAGAGAACATCAGACTGATTTCTTTTATAAATATTGATATGAAATACTCTATAAAATTCTCGTACCAATTCCAGGAACACATCAAAGATATCATCCATCAAAATGAAGTAGGTTACATCCTAGGGATGCAGGTTCTATGCAGTATACAAAAATCTATCAATGTAACCTATCATATAATCAAACTGAAAGAAAAAGATGACATGATTATCTCATTAGTTGCTGAAAATATCTTTGATAAAATCCAACACTCCTTCATATTAATGATATTAGTGAAATCAGGGATATAGAACACATACCTAAACTTAATCAAAGCAATATACATCAGGCCAATAACCTACATCAGATAAAATGGAGAAAATCTAAAACCAGGACTAAGGCAAGGTGCCCAGTCTTTCCTTATCTATTCAATATAGTAATTGATGTTCTACCCACAAACAATAAGACAACTAAAGGAAATAAAGTGGATACAAATTGGTAAGGAAGCAAAGTATTGCTATTTATGGATGATATAATAGTATATGTAAGTGACCCCCAAAATTCTACCAGAGAACTCCTACAGCTAATATAAACACCTTCAGCAAAGTTGTTAGATAGAAAATTAACTCAAATGAATCAGTAGCCTTCATTTATATAAATGATAAATGGGCTGAAAAACAAGTTAGATAAACATTACTCTTTACAAGAGCCATGAATAATATAAAATATCTTATTGTAACTATAATCAAGTAAGTGAAAGTTGTGTAGAACAAGAACATCAAATCTCTGAAGAAAGAAATTGAAGAAGATAGAAGATAGAAAGGCCTGCTATGCTCTTGGATAAGTAGGATTAACATAGTGAAAATGGCCATCTTATGAAAACCAATGTACAGACTCAATGCAATTCCCATCAAAATCCCAACACTGTTCTTCACAGATATAGAAAGAGGAATTCTCAACTTCATATGGAAAAACATAAAACCCAGGATAGCCAACACAATCCTGAATAATAAAAGAAGATCTGAAGAAATTACTGACCCTTACCTCAAGCTGTACTACAGAGGAGTAGTGATAAAAATTGTATAATTCTGGTACAGAAACAAGCATGTTGATCAATGTAATTGAATCAAAGACCATAAATGAATCTACATACCTATGGATACTTTAATTTTTGGTAAAGAAGCCAAAACATACAATGGAAAAATAAAAGCATCTTCAACAAAAGGTGTTGGACTAACTGAATGTTTACATGTAGAAGAATGAAAATAGATCTATACTTATCACACTGCACAAAACACAAGTCCATGTGGATCAACAACCACAACATAAGACCAGATACACCAAATCTCATAGAAGATATAGTGGGAAATTGCCTTAAACACATTGGTACAGAAAACAATTTCCGGAACAGAACACTATTGGTTCAAGTTCTAAGATCAACAATTAAAAAAATAGGAAGTCATAAAACCGCATATGTTCCATAAAGCAATAGGACACTGTCAATAGGACAATTTGGCAGCCCACAGATTTGGAAACTATCTTTACCTACCCTACATCTGACTGAGGGCTAATATTCAAAATTTACAAAGAACTCAATAAGTTAGACAGTATCAACCCAAATAACCCAATTAAAGGATGGCATGCAAAACTAGAGAATTCTCAACAGAGGAATCTTAAATGGCCAAGAAGCACTTAAAGAAATGTACAAAGTCCTTAGTCATCAGAGAAATGTAAATCAAATCAACTCTGTGGTTCCATTTTATACCCGTCAGAATAGCTAAGATCAAAACTCAAGAGGTAGCACATGCTGGGGAGGATGTGGAGAAAGGGGAACACTTCGATTTTATTGGTGGGATTGGAAAGTTGTACAACCATTTTGGAAATCAATTTGGCATTTTCTTAAAAAATAACCCCCAAAACCCAAAACAAACATAAAAACAAATCTGGAAATAGTTCTACCTCAAGACCCAGCTATACTACTCCTGGGCATATACTCAAAAGATGTTTCCACCATCCTACAAAGACACCCAACTATGTTCATATCTGTGTTATTCCTAATAGTCATGAACTGGAAACAACCCAGATGTTCCTCCACTGAAGAATGGACAAAGAAAACATGGTACATCTAAACAATAGAATACTATTATCATTGTGAGTGAGGTAGCCTAGTCCCAAAAGAACATTCATGATATGTACTCACTTATAAGTGGCACTAGACATAAAATACAGGTATCATGTTTTACTCCATAGACCCAAAAGAAGCTAAACAAGAAGGAAGGACTAAACTAAGAAGGTTAAGTATCAGTTAGAAGGGAAAATATGTAGTCATAGAAGGTTCACTTGTTTCCCCCTTCCCAGGTCTCCTTTTCAGAAACTCTCTATTCCATCCCCCCTCTACCTGCCTCTATGAGGGTGGTCACCCACCCATTCACCCACTCCTGGCTTCTTGCCCTGGCATTCCCCAACACTGGGGCATCAAATACCCTCAGGCCTTAGGTGCATCCTCTGCCACATATGAGGCTGGAGCCATGGATCCTTCCATGGTCTTTGGTTGGTGGTCTAGTTCCCAGGAGTTCTGGGGAGTGTGGCCAGCTGAAATTGTTGCTTCCCCCATGGGGAGGCAAACCCTCTCAGCTCCTTCAGTCCCTTCTCCAACTTCTCCATCTGGGACCCCACATACAGTCTAATGTTTGGCTGCAAGCATCCTCCTCTGTATTTGTCAGGCTCTGGCAGAAACTGCCTTTAAGGAGACAGCTATATCAGGCTCCCATACTCAAGCACTTTTCGGCATTCACGATAGCCTCTGAGTTTGTTGACGGTATATTGGATGAATCCGGGGGGTGGGGGGGGAGGCAGTTTCTGGATGGCCATTCCTTTATACTCTGTTACACTCTTTGTCTCCATATTTCTTCCTGTGTGTATTTTGTTCCCTCTTCTAAGAAACGCTGAAGCATCCACAGTGTTCTTTCTTCCTCTAAAGCTTCATGTGGTCTGTAAATTGTATTTTGGGTATTGTAAACTTTTGAGAAAATACCCACTTATAAGTGAGTGCATACCATGTGTATTCTTTGTGACTGAGTTACCTCACTCAGAATGATATTTTCACATTCAATCCATTTGCCTGTGAATTTCATGAAGTCATTGTTTTTAATAGCTGAATAGTATTCCATTGTGTAAATGTACCACATTTTCTGTATCCATTTCTCTGTGGAAAGAGATCTGGATTGCTTCCACCTTCTGGATATTATAAATATGGCTGCTATGAACATAGTAGAGCATGTATCCTTATTACATGTTGGAGCATCTTCTGGGTATATGCCCAGGAGTGGCTATTAAAGATACTCTGTTATGCTTGCAAACAGGAACCTAGAATGACTGTCCTCTGAGAGGCTCAACGCAGCATCTGACTCAGACAGATAGACACCCACAGCCAAGCAGTGAATGGAGCTTGGGGACTCCTATAAAAGAGTAGGATGAAGGATTGCAGGCCCTAAAGGAAATAGAAACTCTATAGGAAGAACAACAGAGTCAACTAGCCTGGACACTTGAGGCTGTCAAAACCACCTCCGAAGAACACACATGAGCTAGACCTAGGCCACCCTGTACATATGTAGCAGATGTACAACTTGGCCTCTATGTGGGTCCCAAACAATTGGAATGGGGGTTATACCAAAAGCTGTTGCCTATATATGGGATATGTTCTACACTCTATGCTGCCTTGTCTGGCCTCAGTTGGAAAGGAAGCACCTATTATAGCAGGGACTTAAAGTGCCAGGGTGAGGGGGTTGGAAAGGATACCAAGGTCCCCACATGCTCAAAGAAAAAGAGAAAGAAATGGGAGAAGGATTGCAGTGTAGGGAATTGAGAGGGGAAAATTAAGTGTGATGTAAAGTGAATAAACAAAAAAAAGTTAAAAAATGTTTGTATGAATGACTAAGATTACTCTAAAAATCATTTGAATATTCTAAAGAAGAGAGGAAGATAGAGCAAAGATGAAAAATTGATGGGTGAGCATGGCGGAGGGAGATAAAGTAATGATTTCTAAGTAAAGAATTTAAAAATCAACAATTTTGAAGTAATATTTCATTTAAATGAACAAAGGAAAGTAGTGGAACAACGCAAGGGGGAATCAGAGAAGCAGATGTTGATTAAAATTTGTTGCCAAAGATGACTTACAGATAAGTTGTTAACTGGATGAAATATTTTATTTAACAAAGTGGCACATTAAGGATTCAGCAGAAAAATTCAGAGAAAAGAGCCAATTGAGAATCTTGTAAAATTTTAAGTTATGGAAATATAGCAACAGAATTTTTATGAGTTATTTTTATTAGGATTATTTTAAGAGTCAAAAGATAAAACAAAATAGATAAACAAAAATCTTCAAGGATGATGGGGAAAAGAAGTAGAAAGAGGAGGAGAAGGAGAAGAAGGAGGAGGGGGAGGTGGCAGCTAAGGCTGATCTAAATGATCTCTCACCCAGTTCCTTAACAACCCAGATGTCCTAGAACACAAGAGTGGATACAGAAGATGTGGTTCATTTACACAGTAGAATAATACTCTGCTATTAAGAAAGTGGACATCCTGAGTCCATGGATGGAACTGAAGAATATCACCCTGAGTGAGGTAACTCAGACCAAAAAGGACATGTATGATATATATTCATTAATAAGTAAACATTAGCCCGAAAAAAGTACAGAATACCCAAGATACAGTCCACAGAACTCAAAAAGGTCAACAAGCTGAAGTACCCAAGTGAGGATGCCTCAATCCCACTTGGGAGAGAAAAGGAAGCAATCACATGATAGACATTGGGTTGGGAAATGAAATGAAGCCCTGACAACCAGCAGAAACAATGGAAACAGGCAATTTCTGGATGTAGGAAGTTGGGGATCCTCCAGAATATATCAGAGATTTGGGAGGCAAAGACTCTCAGGACTCAAAGGGACCTTAGATGAAATGTCCTACAGTGGGGAAAGCAAACTTGTAGAGCTTACCTCCAGCAGAAAGACAGGATATCAAGTGCGGAATAGGGATGCCATCCCACAATCAAAACTCTGATCCATAATTTTTTTTCTATCTGAAAGAACTGCAGGGACAAAAATTGAAAAGAGCCCCTGAAAATGAGGTCCAGCAACAGGCCCAAAGTGGGATCTGGCTCAAGAGGAGGCCCCAAGGCCTGACACTTACTGAGGCTATGGAGTGATCACAAAAAGGGACCTATCATGACATCCCTCCAAAAGACACAACAAGCAGCTCAAAGAGTCAGATGCAGATATTTACACCCAACCAATGGACAGAAGCTGCTGATCCCTGTGGTTGAATTAGGGGAAAGCTAGAAGAGGCTGAGGAGGAAATTGACCCTGTAGGAGGACCATTTGTCTCAATTAACCTGGACTCCCTAAGATCTCTCAGACAGTGGACCACCAACCAGGCAGCAAACACCAGCTGATATGAGGCCCCCAACATATATACAGCAGAGAACTGCTGCGAGACCCAGCAGGTGGGACCCAGGGACTTCCTCCACTATGGCCACAAGATGACAGGCCCCAGTAACATAAAAAGTCTGGGATTCCAAAGTGGCTTTATTGGCATGATGGATGATAGTTGAATCTGGATGTGCACACCCCCCCCCCCCCACACACACACCCCGTTTAGATCAGGGCAGGCCTGACTTAAATAGGGAGGGGGAGAAGGAATGATCTGGGAGGGAGTAACTTAATTAGCTATGCCCTCTGGACTTTAGGTAACTCATTAGTATGGAAATCTCTCGAGGCTGAAGCCTATAGTCACACCCTCTACTTGTAGCCCTAGGTGACTGCAAGGCACAGATTAAATGGAGATCATAGACCATGCATGTCAGGAGTCTGGAATCTGGGGACGTGGCAAGATATGTGCTGTCCCTACCCAGGTAATGGACACCTGTTGGGTCTCCAGCTATCTCAAAGCCAGTTGTCTACCAGAGACCATATCATCCTTTCACGGGCCTACAGACTGCTAGGTCTCGGTTCAGTCAGAGAAGATGCATTTAACACTCAAGAGTCTGGAGGACCCAGGAAGTTTAGAGGTCTGGTGGGATGGGGTGTGTGTGGATGGGTATATCCTCATGGAGACAGCAGGTGAGAAGTAGGTATGGGATGAGGAACAATCACAGGGTGGACAGGTGGGGAGAAATAAAATCTGGATTATAAAAGTTAAATTAAATTTAAAATAGAAAAAAAAAGAAAAAAGAAAACCCTATTGAACCTCTGTAGGTCAGACTCTCTCCACCTTGTGGAAGAAAGACATGAAAGCAGAAAAGACTTGTAGATGGTGTCAAGGCCAGGAGTGAAACTTGGGGGGCCATGGCTAAGGAAGAACAATGCTTGTGAATATAGTTAAGCCATACTATACAGATTTATGAAAATGTAATGAAATCCACAACTGTGTTATTACTCTATTCAACTAAAAATGTTTAAAACTAAATTAAAAAAAATTGGCATATACCCAGAAAAGCTCTGCAGGCTATTCTTGTAGATCTATTTAACATTGAAGAAAAGGTTACCTCTATTTATAGCTGCCATGTATACTTAAGTTAGACTTATACCACCATTGCCATCAACAGAGAAGATATAAATTTTAAAAATTGTAAACAAAAAAAATCAAACAAAAATGTCCTTTTCCTTTCTAAGAAATGTACCAGCCACTTGCTGCTTGTAATTGCATGGTAATTACAATTACCATGCAATTAAATTTAATTTAAAATAGAAATAGATAAGCCCTTGTCAGTTCCTAAGGACCAAGCCTTTATGGGTCATGAGTTGTTTCTCCTGGGTCATGAGTTGTTTCTCCTTCTGTGCTATTGAACTTTTAGGAGAGATTCTGTTGTGCATTCCAGTGTAGCTCTTCATGAACAAGGAATAGTGATTCTCTCAGTATGCTTACCTACAAAACAGATTTAAGTATTACAACATATTTATTTCAGAAAAATATATGTCTATAAGGGCAGGAACATACAGAGGCTGATCCTAGGATTTCCATTTCATATGTAGCATATTTACAGCTTGACCTTCATGTGGATTCTGAACAAATAAAATAGGGGTTATCCCCCAAACTGCTGCCTGTCTGTGGGATATGTTCTACTAGCTGGCCTCAGTGGGAGAGGAAGTGCCTAGCCTTGCAGATATGTGAAGTGCCAGGCTTGGAGGAATAGTTCGGGGGCTCCTCATATTCAAGGTAATTTAATCAATATTATTCAAAAACATGCAATATATAATAAATTCATGTACACACAAAGCAAATGTTTAGTCTGAACTCAGAGTACTTTGATAACTATATTTCTAAAATCAATTCTTATACATTCACAATGCTTTTGGAGATGTATTCAATTTTTTCATTACCACGATAGTGGATCATTTCCTAACATACTCCCAGCACTGACATTTCTTTCTTCCTTCCTTCCTTCCTTCCTTCCTTCCTTCCTTCCTTCCTTCCTTCCTTCCTTCCTTCTTTTCTTTCTTTATTTCTTTTTAAAGGAAAGCATTTAATTGAGGGCTTGTTCACAGTTTTAGAGAGTGAGTCCATGATCATTGTTGTGGGAAGCAGACAGGCATGGTGTTGGGGCAGTAGCTGAGAGCTTAACATCCTGATCTGCAGGCAGAAAGAGAGCAAAAACTGGGACTGGCATGAGCTTTTAAAACCTCAAAGTCCTTTGACAGTGACACATTTCCTCCTCCAATAAAGCTACACCTCCTGAACCTTCAAAAAAAAAAAAAAAAGGTTTTGCTAACTGAGATCAAGCTTCAGACATATATGCCTACAGGGACTATTGTCACTCAAATCATCACAGATGGTAAATGAAGAGTTGAGAGTGCAACTCTAGTCCCCTAGGTCTCAATAGATTCTCCAACCTCCACCAACTTCTCAGAATGTTTCATTTGGTATATATTATTTTAATTAAAATTTATTTGTATGAGTTTTTGCCTATATAGATGTCTGTATATCATGTATATGCCTCATGTTTGTGTAGAATTCTACTAGATGTAGATGGGGTGAATTTGACATGAGCTTCTAATGGTCAAAATATGCATAGTTCATGACTGTCAAGGATACAAACAAGAGTAACACAGATCATGTTATCTTATGTTTTGTAATAGTGTAGACTAGAAATTACCTGAATGTCTCTTCACAGTGAAATGGATAAATATACTGTATGAGATTCACAGTGAATCTATGAGGAAGACATGTGGTACATACTATAGTACATGCAAAAAATGGATTAATTTTTCAGACATAATGTTAAGCCCTAAAAAGCACAAATACCAATCCATATGATGCCATTTATATGAACATGGAAAACCTCAGTTTAAGAGTTTATAAGTGACTGCAGTTATCCCTAGTCTAAGTGTCTATAAGGGACAAAGGTACACTTTAGAGTCATATTCTGCTTTTAGACCTGGATGTTGGTGTCTTAGACCTAATTAAAAGTATACCAAACAAGGGCACTGGAGAGATAAGCTCAACAGTAAACAGCACTGGCTGCTTTTTTAGAGAACTTGGATTCAACTCCTAACAACCATGTGGCAGCTCACAAACATATATAACTCTATATCCAGGGGATCTATGCCCTCTCTTGCCCCAATGGGCACTAGGCAATACATAGTATACAGCACTGGTATTTCAATCACCAAACTCTTGGTAGTATTTATTTCATGAAAGTGGCTGAGAATTTATTTTTAACCAAAAGCTGATACTCCTAAAATCTTAATTACAATTATTATTCTTTTTCTTTCAGATTTCAGGCATAAAAGGTTAAATTTAAACTAATCCTTCTCAATGTATTTTGCTTATATGGTTATATGAGTGCAAATTACCCACTGTCAATATTTTTTATTTTACTCCTCTTAATTTGGAGAGCAGTATTAAATGCTTTTTCTTATTGGAGGTAGAGATCATAGACTCAGACAGTGGAGATAACCTCTAAAGTTTATAATAAGCAACTTTTAAATTACTTCATTCCTTGGTCTCTTTAATATTTTAATGTAAATGCTAGCATGTATATATGTAAAATATATGCATAAACATGTAACACACTGATAAAGTCAACTTTCTATCTTTATTATAAATTCAGTAACAGATATTAAAATCATGATACTGCTCCATTTTCTATGCCATGCCATACATTTAGTAGCTTCTAGATATGGTGTTGCAGTATTAATGTGAAGCACTGTGAATCTTGTTGCAACCACAGATAAAGCATAAAAGATGAGCAGCTGTAGGGATACTGACACACAGAGAACTATGTAAATATTTTACATTGATTTAATGAGATATTAGTGAAATTTTGGCATAAAGAAATTATTTGAAAATACTTTGTGTCTATCTTTCCCTCATATACATAATGTCCCAAGGTGTTACTTATATCATCTAAAACTATGCTTAAATTAGGTTAAAATTTTGTGAACAAAAGAATGTAATTATCACATTAAATGTTACTGTATTTCCTGTGGGTTAGAGATTAAAGTTATATGGGTTGTTAAAGTTATAATAACAATCTCTATAGCAAGAAACTGACCAAAAACAAACTAGAACTCCCTCTAGACACTCTCTTGATGTCAATAAAAACATGTTACAAGAATGAGCCATGGTGACATTATTGTCATTAACTCTTTCAGACAGATAGAACGGATCGTACTTTACATTTGTTTAGAATTTATTACTTCTTAGTTACTAATTTCTGCCCCCATTAAAAAAAAACTTCTCTGTCAAAATAATATAAATTATTTGACTGTTTACCTGTCCAAAAAATTTGGATTTACAACTTGAGCAATTTGAGATAACCCTGGACTTTTATTATATAGTAGATGAAAATGAAAGGCAATTTTTATTAATGCATGAATATACTAAATAGGTAAATTCTAAAATAAAGAGCTCTTTTTATTAGAACATTCCTTACACCAAGGTTTTATATCATGACCTCTATACACCCCACAATAAAAGCATGTCATTGATCTATTGGAACATTGTAAAAAAATAAAAAATAAAAACAAAAAGCTCTACTGAACCTTGGAGTAAAAAGACACAATTTTCCCCATTTTAGTGAACATAGTCTGTCATTAAAAAAATTGTAGGTCTAGGTAAGAAAATTTCTAGTGAAAGCCTAATTAACTAATTTTGTGCCAAGAAACTACAAGTAAAAGGGAGATAACTGACTGTTGCTGAATGCTCTCAAATTTCCAAGTTTGTGTTGTGTCCCCTAAGTATACACAAATAAATTTGTGTGTTTTTAAAAACTTACCACAAATAAAAAATCAGATGATAGTGGCAGGATACAAAATCAATTACTGTTAAAAGTAGGATAAAGAGTGGCTTATAATAAATTTCAAGCCAAAGATATTAATAGTCCAATAAAGTAGACAATTATTAAAATTTAAATGTGTTTGGAAAAGACTTTTCAACTCTAAATAATAAAGTAATATAACACTAAAACAAATATAAAAAACTGTTATTAAAAATTAAAAATTATTTTCTAGGTATGCATTTAAATAAATTATGCAGGCAACACTTAATGCTTGAGGCCACAGTTCATTGCTCTCTCATCAATTAATTGTAGACTATGTACACAATCTTATAATAAGCCCATATACTTACACTCTAATCAAAACACAGGGGCAAAATTATTTAAGCTTGTTTGATGAAGATTAGCAAAATGAAACTAAGAAAATTGAAACCTGAAACTGGAGCTTGTGAAAGTTACACTGAATATAAACAGAAAAAAAATGTCATGAGAAAACTTAAGCTCAGAAAATTAATTTTCACACAAACATACATACATATACCCAGAGACACACAGACACACTCACACAGAGAGACAGACAGACAGAGATACAGAGACACAGCGACAACATAAACAGAGATAGAGACATAAAAAGAGAAACAGACAAAGCTACAGACAGAGAGACAGACAGAAAGAGAGATGAAAGGTGCCTTCATGGATGCTAAAAAGTATTTGAGTGTTATACATCTTAAATTGAATTGTATTTTCGTATTATCTACACTGAAAACTTTGCGTATTTTAAATCTTTCCTGGGTAATTTATAATCATTCACTACATTATAAATGCTGAGTAAATAATTTTTATACTAATTTGTTTTGGAAAAAGGATCAAGAAATATATTTTTTATTTAAGATTATTTCAAAATTTATTATTTTAAAATTAATATTATTGTACATTATTAGAAGGGTTGGTACTGTGTGAACAAATGTTCACTCATGTCAGATCAGGAAGACAGTATCAATAGACTAAAATAATTATGCCTCTACTGTCCTTTTGGTGCCAGTGCCTTTACAGGAGTTACTTTCAGGAGGACAGGTGAGAAAACCCTTCAAGTGTATAGATGATTCGATGACACATCATCACCAAATGGCCACCCTATCAGTCATGGGTGATGGTTTACCACAGCTAGAACTTTGGTGTTCTCTGCACTGTTTGCAGGCATCTTAACAGTCCTGAATACCCTCTCATCAGCAGCCACAGTAAGCCTGTTACCTTAGAGTGGAAGAGGTCTTGTTAAGTTTAAAAGACTTCCCAAGACTTTTTAGTGGTTTATATCCCAAGTCTTAAAAAGTTTTTCATTCAAAGTAACTGTCTTAAAGAACTTCTCAGAATTGAATATTTCAATTTGGAAGAAAGAAGAGCACAGTAGTTGTGTAATTATACATTCATTTGTTATATTTTCTTGATAAGAACTTACTATTTCAATAATTAAGTTAGGAATGGTGCTATTGGTAGGTGGTGTCCATACACTTCTCTGCACTCACATTTTGAATGATGGTAATAAAAGCTGATTTTGACATCAAAGTACTTGAATGTTAATTTCTATCTCAATAAGGAATGACTGTATGACCTTAGAGTTGAAGAGTTTCTTTGTTTTTCAATTTCTTTTTCTAAAAAAGATCAAAAATGGCAAGTGCTTTCTAAGTGCAGTTGTATTATGTATATTTGTATTTATTTATGTGTGTTTACATATATATATTCTTTTCTTTTCACCTAACAACTTATATAACAGTTCAAACTACTTCCATCATTATAATGTAATGGAATAATGTATAATTTCAAGAATCAGGACAGTTCTGTGAAAGGAGCATTTTACTTTGCTACATATGTTTTTAATGGGAACATATGGTTTCATTGTTAAAGTCTTGTTTCTAAGGGAGGAATAATTGCTGCTCTTTAAAACACAACTTAAGACTTGGATGGTAAAATCACACTTCAGGACTACACGTAAAGCAAAGTCTCAGAACCTAGGTGGCAGGTTCTAAGCAGGAGATTCTATACAGATACTTTACATAAGCCATCTGGATTCAGGCATAGGCATCCCAGGTTTATGAATTTGAACCTTAGGATTTTTATAAAGTGCTCTAAAATTTTACTATATCACTCAAATTTATGTGTTCTGTTTTGCAGTTTAATTGTGCATTCTATTTCAATATTCTCTGTAAAAATGTAGTGTTGGCATTTTTAATGAAGCAACTGTCTTATACAGGTTGAATTTATTCCACTTATGTTTACTTTATTAGGTATTATTGCATTTCATAATTTGTGCTTGAAGACTCAATAAAAAGGGTCTTTCGATGATGATTTCTATATTAACTTAGACTCCCAAAAATATTTTTTCAAGCCTCTAAAGTTATCTATTTTTCCCATCACCATTATTGGCTTAACTAATGTATCTTATATCTGAAAGAACAAAGTTTTAGGAGCAGAAACCCAACCCTGTAGGGTATATATCATCATATCAAGAATGGTTATACTTGTAGTACTCAATAGAAAATGAGATGTCTAATTTTATATCTACATAGATATAAAAATAGATTTTTATATCTTTATAAAAATCTATTTTTATAATTAAAATCTATTTTTATATCTATGTAGATATAAAAATCCTGAGTCATAGGCTTTTGAGTGTGAATAAAAATCTCTAGAAATTTTGATGCAATAAATACGTATATTTCAAGCAAAAAAAATCTCATTTTAAAACAATACCTTCTGAATGATCCTTAAAGCAAATTTGCGCTAGATTTGGAGCTCCCATAGTTTTGCCTTGGTTTTAGTATTTCTGTTTTAATATTTTCTGCCTAGGGTTCAATAATATGAAATCTAGATTGATAAAATTAGTTCAATTGCATTTATATTGGGAAGGAAAATAAATTTATACATTAGTAAGTTAACATGCCATATAGAAAATATCCTTGCTTCCTAAGGGGAAATTATAGGCAAGTATATCTTTTACTTTAATGTGATGATAATTAAAGAACATTTGTATTCATAGGAAGTGTACCTTGTGTGAGTCCTGATGCTTAAGATTGTTTGAGTGCTCCTGGAGATATTAAAGTGATAAGAAGAAAGCCTCACTAGAAATGAGATCTTTCTTAAACACCAAACAGACAGTATCCCCTCTATTCCCATGTCTAGTTACTTTTAGATTAACTGAAACTCTCATAAGATGGAAGTTGAAAGTATTGCAGGTTCTTATATATCAATATTTTTTATTTGGATTCTTACTTTATCTTTGTCATGTGTTTGTAGGACCAATGACACCTTTTTGGTTTCGGTTTGTTTTGTTTTTTTTTTTTTTTTTTTTTTTTTATAGCAAAGATATTTTTCCTTCCTTTTTTATCTTTTCTTTTCCATACTATCTTTGTTTTTTAGGTCTTTCCTGTCTTTCCTTCAATAATATTTAAAGATTATTTACATGCATTCAGTATATTTCAATCAAATATACCTCATATTTACTTGATTCTAATTCCCGTCCCCCATTCCACCATCAACTTCTATTCCTAACATTATGTGTTTTCATTTCTATGCCAGCCAGGTTTATTTAGTGCAGTAAATATATGTAAAGATGGAAAACTCTTCTTAAGTAGTATCACAAATCCTACATACATGCCATCTATCGTTGATAACTCCTCAGCCAATGGTAGGTCTTCAGGACAATCTCATCTTCATTCTGGAATTTTATGTAGTTTCAGCTTGTGGAGATCTGAGTCTGTCAGAACTCTAAGTTAAAATGTGAAACTGTCCTGTAGTGATTTGAAAACAGTCTCTTTGTAGTTGCCCACCACCTCTGGTACTTACAATTTTCCCTCCTCACTTCTTCAATGAACTTGGAGGCTTAGAAGGACAGATTGTGATGTAGACACTAGATTGGTGGATAACTACTACATAATGGTTTTAATAATAGATTGTTAGACTTATAGATTAGCGTAACAGCCAATTCTTTTGAATGAAGTTTCATTTTACAACAGATGGCAACTAACACAGAGACCCACAGCTGATCAAGTGTAAAGAATGAGAGGCTGTAGAATAATTGGCCCTAAATATGACATCCATATCACACATGTTCTCAACACAAACCTTAAGGATTATGACAGAAAAGGAGAGAATCAGCTTATAAGATCCATATACAATGGATGAATGCATTAAAAGTGTTTACAGCACACAGAGGGCAGTTTCATTTATGAACTCAAAGTGATTGTGACAGTTGAAGAAAACAGAAAGAATCTCATCATGAAGCAGGGTATGCAGCTGAGGAGTTACTCATGTTTGGTAGATGCTAGAAGACAGTCAGTTTCATTAGAGGGCATGACTCCTGGTAGATAGATCAAACACAGTACAGAACAAAGTCCCAAATCAAGAGTATTTGAGTAATACAAATGAAACCCTATGGTATAAGAAAACCAGACAGCATGAAGATGGTTGGGTGGTGGGTATGCATCTTGGATGAGTTTGGTGAGGGAGTTGAATATATTTCAAATACAATTTGGAACTATTAATTAAATATTTAAAAATATTACTTTGTGTATTACAAAAAGCCCTTAAACATTTTAAGAATTTTTGGTTATTTGTTATTGTTCTACTTATATCAAAATGTTCACTACTTCCCCAGTTTCAAATTTAGGTGTCTATTAGGTTCTAATTTTTGTCCTATATTCTGTTTAAGTGCAAATGATTCATTCTTTTGTTAAACTGTTATGGAAAGAGAATGTCTGAAGAATGAATATTTTATTATTTAGCATTTTATATATTCCTTTTTAAATGTCTGACCAAATGAAAGTGGGATGAGCCTAGATTATTCTATCTCCAAAGAGCATTTGAAAGTGATCCATGTTCCTCATTCAATTTTTAACTATCCCATCTGAGATCTTTTAGAACAATTAATCTTTTTATTTTATCTCATAAAAATATCCTTATCTACTGTAAAATGTACATGTTCTATGACTTTTTCCTAATATGAGGCAAAAGTCCATTATTTAAATTATAAAATTAATGATCATTAATATATAAATATATTTAGTTTTCTGTTACTGTAGAAATAACTGTCATCTTATTTTGGTGCAAGACATAAATGTTAGGAGATAATGAGAATGAGTCATACATTATGTTTGTAAACCCTATCTTATACAGAATTTTTATTGTTACACAGTACTCATAAAAAATATTGGAAAGAATCCTTGAAAACAAGTTTGTTATAATAAGTTATCAGTATTTTAAAGCGAGTAAACATTTAGTCTAAACAATGAAAGTTTGTAAAGACTTTGATAATCATTATTATCTAACCATATATTAATATATATATTTTATTAAACTTTATTGTATGAGTGTATGTGTGTGTTTGTGTATGAATGTCTATATATACATACAAAGGAATGGTAAACAAATTCAGAAGACAACTTTCAGGAGTTATGCTTTTCCCTTGACCTTAGGGTTAATAGATTTTGTGCCATCCTGTCAGTCCAAATATACATTTAAATTTACATTTTATGTTTCTATAGTCGTTCAGCTCATCAGCTAAGAGAACTAGTTATTTTTCCAAAAGACCATGTTCAGATTCTATCCTGACATGTGGCCCAATAAAGCAGTCTATGTCTCCAGGTCCAGACCATCTCTCTTCTGGCTCTGAAGGACTTACACACACAGTATACACATATACCTACACACACACACACACACACACACACAAACACACGTATATCTACATATAGAGACAAACACATCCAAAGACATATAACAAAACAGTCAACTCTTTCCTATAGAAGGCTTTTTGCCCTTTACTTCCTCAGTGATTTCTGAAATTTTACTAAACCTTCTCATTGTATTCCCTCATATCCTCTTAAAATCTTCAGGTAATGAATAACATTAATCATTGACATAAAAGGTCTACAGCTGTGTCTCACTAACCTCTCTGTAGGAAGCACTCCATTTGGAGCACTGTAGCAATTCAGTGTCTGAAAGCTAAGGTTGACAATATAATAATAAATCTGTCTTGTTTCAAATCACTGTTTGTGGTAACTCGTCATAATAACATATTGCTTTTAGAAAATCAATATGAAGTTTATTTCAATTTTCTTGGGATATAAGAGGTTTATAACTTATGTGAAGAAGTAATGGCCAGGCATGCTAGTCTTCTGTCACTTTCAAGTCATGTCTACTCTTCTTTGACATGTATATGAACCTGTTTTAAAAAAACAAATAAGATGTAACATTAGTAATTTACTTTGTAAAGTGAGATAGTTACATGGTTTAAAATAGCTTATGCAATTGTCAAAAACAAAAGCCGGTACAATAGCTTGTATATACTTACAAGTGCATAAAAGCTATTGTAATATTGTAAAGACAATTTGGGAAAGCCAATTTATTCTGAATGACTGAAAACAGAAGTATGTTATTTTTTAAAATCAATGCAAAATCAAAAAATCATATATATGTATATATATAAATATTTACATATGTAATTAATATATATGTACACATACATATATATTACATATGTATAATGCATATATAATATATAAATATGTATGCATTATACATATATACATATTAATATATACATATATACATATATAATATGCATATGTTATATATGCATGTGTACATATATATTAATTACATATATAAATATTCATCTATATAATATATATTACATAATAGCATTTGTTTGAGAAATACCTTCTCTGAATTCCTGTCTGAATCTGTATAGTCAATCTAATATACATATGCTACAATTTTGATGATAGCCATGCATTATAGTTTGTTTTTAAAAACACAATGATATTGAAGGGTGTATTCTAACTAAATTTATCAAAATTATTCTATATTCAGTTAAAACTAAGTGTATGTTTTTATCTAAGAATGTTTACAGTGGAAAACTGGAAGGACACTTCATATTCAACACTAACACTTCAGTTCAGTCGAAGAATAATCCAGTGTCACTGCTGGGAAATCTATTAAGATGAGAAGAAAAATCAACGTCTGCTGTGAATGAAAAGGTACTGTGGCCAAGCTTTTAAAATCACATTTCAAAGTAACTTGGAAGCAAACATGGGGGAACAAGTGATAAAGATTTTTTTTTTTACAAAATTCCAGATGGTCTGACTATTTAAAAATATGTATTTGCATCAAGACACTTCTCTCTTTATTTTGCATTCATTTGAAATTTGGAGAAGCTGTTTATTGTTAAGAATTATTGGTAGCAACTATTACTTGAATCTAATAATAGATTGGTTATAAACACAGATTCTGCTACAAGTATTATATTTGAAATAGCATCTGTGCTCTGTGTCAGAGGTACTGAATTATTTCCCACAGAAATAATGTTGATCCATAAAATATAAATGTATTAGCTTGTTCTGTTTAACTCAAGCAACCTGACAAATCATGCTTTAGATTAATTAACATCATGAGCCTTCAAGTTGGTGCAGTTATCTTACTCTTCAAATTTGTCTAAGGGCAAACCTGACATCCATAAAGGTTATAAAGAACTTGGAATGAAGGTGTCTTAATAACAATTTTTTAAAGTATTGAACTTTGTGAAGGATAATGTGGCTATTGCTCTTTCTCAAGGATAGGTAAAAGGCAATTATTACACATAATACATCTTTTCATCAGTGATCAAATGAAAGAAAAATGAGTAATGATGATGATACAATTAAACCCAATTTAAATATAATCAAGTAACTTTATTTTAAAGAATTACTAAACACTTATTTAAATAGCATTTTGTTTGACTAGAGCTGATTATAATGAAATGATTTTTTATCACATGATTTCATTAAATATAGGCATACATAGAAGCATCTGAAACTATTATAAACCCTGGTCCTTAGCTTACGGTGACTGAAGAGACTGTGGTCAGTGGTAGGCTTCTAATAAATTGGTCAGCAGTAATCAGCTCTAAATACTTTTAACCTCATTTTGTCTAATTCATATTATAACAATCAAAAGAGATTACTGTTTTCAATTGGTAAGATACTTTTTCCTTCTCAAATAGCTGACTCCTGAGAAAAACAAATAAACTGAGAGCAGATCTGGGGTGGAAATCAGTATCTCTATGACTAGATGCAGTACTGTTCACCATCTTTTTAGCTTCTATGTGGTAACTATAGTAGTGACTACAGAAATCTCATGACTGCATCAGTAAACACACAGGTAAGATATTCATCTGCTTAGTGAATTGTCTTCTCTAGAATTTATTTTAAATGAAAAACACAATAATCATCAATCATTGAGAATCAATGTATTGGTTTATATTTAGATGGTACAGAAATTATAAATCAGTACTTCTAGGGTGTTGTTATTTTGAGTCTCTTATCATGTTTTTTAAAGAAACCTTTCTTGTCAGCTATTTTTATCTTAAAATTTTGGAGTGTTTGTAATAAAGTAAAATAATATTCAATAATGAATAAGAATTTTCATGTAAAATTGGGAGAGACCCACATTTGTCAGAATTTTTCATTGTGCAAACAGTTTCTAACATAAACAGAGTACACTTAGAGCACATTAGCCTATCCCTAATGACAGCCTGCCAGTTAATGCCTCCCTATGTTCCCATTGTACTTCTAACCTGACAGGTGCCTACTCACCTCTCATTACCTTCATTACCCCTGTAGATTCTTTTAGTTTTTTTTTTTTTTTTTTTTTTTTTTTTTTTTTGGTTTTTCGAGACAGGGTTTCTCTGTATAGCCCTGGCTGTCCTGGAACTCACTCTGTAGACCAGGTTGGCCTCGAACTCAGAAATCTGCCTGCCTCTGCCTCCTAAGTGCTGGGATTAAAGGCATGCGCCACCACCACCCGACACCCCTGTAGATTCTTGTAGTAACAACCACAACATGAGCCTGGATCTGTCACCTATTCATTTGTAGTTGTTAATATCTACTGAAAATAAAATCAATTCATTTACTTTACTATTAATTACGAAATTATTTAGTTCCAATTTTGTATGTTAAAAGTGACTCTATTATTAAGCAATATAGTGGAATTTTCAAAACATGCCAAACTGTGAGCTGGAGGATTTTGTATGTTCACAAAGTTGTACTAAGGTCACCATAATGGATTTTAGAACATTTTCATTCAGAAAGAAAACAAAATGTGCCACTTAGCCATCATTTTCCAGCAATTACATAAAGGCAGCCCCACCATTCCTGCTATAATCTCTGTTTCTTATACTCTTTCTACACCTTTTTCTCAATGTTTTATGAACCTTAGATGTAGGATTGTTTCTATAAATGAATCCACTGGTGCTGGGTTTCAGAACTCTGCCATCAATTGATTGGTTTTCATTAATATTCTGTGTATATTTCAGAGTGTTTTATAATTGGATTTAAGACCCACTAAAAAAAGAGAAAACCAAGCCTGGTAGACAATTAGTCAATGTTGGTGAAATAATGGTTCTTAGCGAAGAATCAGCCACACCTACTTTACTAAATAATCATAGTCTCTAGCAATTTAAAAAATTGTCCTTATACACATATATAAATGTAGTCCTTACCCTCATCAAAATACCCCCTCACATACCCTCTGTTTATATGTGTCTTGACCCTTGAGTTCAAATATCTATGGAAGTCAAAATTATTAGTTCCCACTGGAGCTAAAGACACAGACAGGTATAGTACCTGACATGGTTGTTATGAACAGATTTGTGTGTGCAGAACATGTTCAGATCTGCTGAACTCTCTGTATGGTTCTTCTCTATACAGTTATCAACTCTTTTACCTCTAAATTTAATTTACTCACCTTGGGTATTTTCTTTTGTGTTTGATCATGTTTTCCTAGGGACTAACTTGTCTTCCTTTATTTGAGAACATAAAGATCTATGCCAACCGTCTGCATTATATAACACATTAAATTTCTTATGTTTTGATTTTTAGTATTTCTTTTTAAAAGTTTATTTTTATTCTTTAAAATTTTTATGCATTTATATAAATTATTTGGCTATGCCCCTCCTCTACTTCAGGACCCAGCAGTACATCTCTACCCATTTTCATGTTTTTCTTTTTAAATATTATTAATAATATTGCAATTAGCACTGGTTGTAATTAGTGCTGACCATGAAGATCATCTTAATATTTTTCTTTTTTTATACTAGAAACAACAGGTTTTAAGGTATATGACTTGTAGGAAAGTATTCTTAATTTCCCTTTTCTTTTCCTTGTGGTTTTCTTTTAGCTTATTTTTAATTATTACATTAATCTGTTTTGATTTTCTCACTCAAGGTGCAATTGTTTGTTTTGTTTGTCTGTATTGTTCATTTTTACTGTCATTATTAATTGCCTTTATTTTTGACAAATTTTCATCTATATATAATGTATATTAACCACTTTTATCTCTTAACTCCCTATCACCATTGTTCTTCCTAGTTTCTTTTTAGCAGCCCAGTCAAATTAACATCTGTTTCTTTTGTTTTGTTATCCACTGAGATCAACCAAGGCTATTTGTGTGACAATAGGTTTGTGGCAATCCATTTGAACCTGGTGGGTGTCTCAGATGGAATAATATTAAAGGCAGTGATTCTTCCTATATGAGAATCTAACACACAAGATAGTTAGGAGATAAATGTCAAGGTCCAGTGAACCCCACTCTACTTCTTTGACTGGAACATAAAGGTAGTATATGTTCAGTTTTTTAGCATACAAAAATAATATATTGAGTTTTAAAAAAGATTTTAATATCCATTTAAATGCAGCCACCATTGATATTTAGTATTGTCCTATTTTATTATTCTATTTTCCATAATATGTTTTATATAATGGAATGTATACCTTGTAAAATTGCTTTTAAAAATTGATATAGAATAGTTGAGTCTGCATATTTTCTCTCTGCATGTTTAAGATGACATTATTCCTGTTAATTTCTTGTTTGCTAAATTTTATTTTTTCTCACAGTGTGAAATAGCACTAGGTACATCTTCGAGTCTGCTCTATGAGTTCAAATACCATAGTTAATATTTCCTACAATAAGTAATGACTCTGTAAAACTGATTAGATATGCAATGGGGTGCTTTATGATATCTATCATTCTATAGAAGATACTGGGTGAATGACCTGAAGTTCTTAAATATGAGCTCTGCTTTATGAGACAAAATGCTAAGAATGATAGGCAAGATGCTTTAGATAATATGCTGTCAAAATCACTCCCTCAACTTGCTTCATTTAATTTCATTTTAAGCTAGTGACAGAGATGATATATTACTCATTATTTTAAAGGCTCTTCAATAGACCAGAAAAGAAATGAATAGCTCTTTTGACCCCAGACCCAGGGATAATTATGATTATCTGCACTGTTTGGTGTGAAAATAATCAGACAATATTCTTGGTCTATTACTTCAACTATGATATTTGTGTGATATTTGATATTCTACACATCAAATCATGAAGGTTACTCAATCTTAGAATTCTTAAAATGGACTTAATCTTAAATAAAAGTTGAGTATAAATGCTACTATTCTACTATCTGCCTTTGTTGAGCCTATGTAGATATGGATTGCTGAAAACTGAGCCTACTGATTTCATCTCCCATGGACAAAACTTGAAAAAACTTAGTCATTCCTTACTTTTAAATACTCCACTGAATAGAATACTAGAAAAGAAGATAACTTGACACTGTAAGTATGTACTTCTGAAGTCAGAATATTACTTTATTTTTTATCTGTTCTACTAAATTGTCTGGAAACAGAAATTCACTATGATACAGTATACAGTATTTAGGAAACATACTTAGAAAACTAAAAAAAGATACACATAAATCTGAAAATCTATGTTGTATAATTTTAATAGACACATCCTAAAACAATTATTACATATTGAACTGACAATTGTCTTTCATTCTGTGATGTCTGTTTTCTGCTATGATTCATCCAGTTTCTCGCCTTTTAAACCTGTAGTGAATGAGAGTTCACCTATACATTTCTAAATTACAGGTACCACGGCATTTTTCACAATGTATAGTTCACTTCAGTACATTATTATACTTCTATTTCTCTTCACAACTCTCCCAGTGGTAAAATATATAGTAAGTTCCACAGTTCATGCTATACAGGTTGATATTGGTGAAGAGAGTGTTTTTACACATCAAACAAAAACTAAGCAATCATATTTCATAGCTAACATCCATAAATCCTAGTTCACATAACAGCAATGTTCAACATTATCCAAAGGAGTCAAACTAAATATAACACAGCAGGAAACTCAGCTCTTATTATCATAATTCTTCATAATCCTTTGAGTTTTATTAAATATATGGGTGCATTTGATTATGTTTTTATAAGTAGAGTATGTATGGAAATATGACATGAATATAAAAATACCTTAATGAATATGTGGAATTAATATATTAATATATTATTGCTGGTTAGATGCAAAGAATTATCAATCCAGAGAACTTTAACCACCCTGTTGTTACTTTTTATTCTCTAAACCTATATAAGAGCTTGCCTGGCTATGGTTTCCAGTTCAATTCCCTAGTTATAACAAAATATTGAACCTAATGAGAACTGGCTGGAAAATCATATTTCCTATTTGAAATCTTGAACTACAAGTTATTAATTATTTGATGTCTGACAAGTTATGTATTTCTGCACCTTCTTTACCATGTTAAAGGAAGGCAATATAGCTTAAAATAATATTATTAACTTGGTTTGTATAGACACATAAAATGTCACATTATTTGCTTTTAAAGTTCTCACATCAGTCACTATTCAAATATGAAGTGTGTATATACAATTTTCATATTTTATACACAATTTTCACCACTGTATCAAGAAAATATGAAATTATACATACTTTCAAAATATCAGCGGCAAGATTTTTAACAAGAGGGAAAGTGTGTATGAAAAATGTTTTGTACCAATTAAAAGTCAAAGTTGAATATTAGAAGATAGAAAAGCAGCACAGAGCTTTTCAGATTAAGATTTCAGAGTATAGGCTTTTGTGTGGATACCAGGTTCTGCCGGAGACATCCTGGAGGCTCCACTGATCCCAGAACCGTAAGTAGAAAGACCCATATACTGCCCTACACACATAGCTGGGTGCCTGAAGCGCTCGGATTCCAGCAGATACCCAAACCTCCCCCCCTCCACCCATGCAGAATAGCACTACCCTTCCACCCCTCTCCTGGATCTGAGGCCTGGAGCAGACCTCTGCCCGGTCTGCTCTTGTGTGGACACCAAATTCCACCTGAGACATTCTGGAAGGTCCATTCAACCCAGAGCAGCAGAGGTACCACTGAACCCAGAGTGGCAGAGGAACAGCTGAACTCAGAGCAACAGACAACATATCCTAAGATATCCTAGAGGAGCCACTGCACTCAGAACAGTGGGTACTTTATCCTGAGACATCCTAGAGGAGACACTGCACCCAGAACAGTGGACACCTAGCTGGTCTGCTACCTTGGAGACACCTTATCCTGAGTCATCCTAGAGGTACTACTATACTCAGAGCAGCTAGAAAAGATCACAGAGACATCTGAACCCCAAGGAGATCAGACACAAGCAAGATAACTGGAAAGGTAAGCTTCAGTTAGAGACAGCGAGTACAGGTAGCACTAGAAGTAACCAGATGGTGAAAGGCAAGCGCAAGAACGTAAGCAACAGAATCCAAAGTTACATGGCATCATCACCACCCAGTTTCCCCATCATAGCAAGCCCTGAACACCCCATCACACTAGAAAAGTAGGATTCAGAATTAAAATCACTTCTCATGATGATGATAGAGGACTTTAAGAAGGACATAAATAACATTCTCAATAAATTTAAGAAGAACACAGGTAGCCAGAAGCCCTTAAAGAGGAAACACAAAAATCCTTTAATGAATTACAGGAAAACACAACCAAACAGGTGAAGGAATTAAACAAAACCATTCAAGATCTAAAAATGGAAGTAGAAACAATAAAGAAATCACAAAGGGAGACTACCTGGAGATAAAAAACCTAGGAAAAAGATCAGGGGTCCTAGACACAAATATCATCAACAGAATACAAGAGATAGAAGAGAGAATCTCATGTGCAGAAGATACCATGGAAAACATTGACACAACTGTCAAAGAAAATGCAAAATACAAAAAGCTACTAACCCCAAATATACAGGAAATCCAAGATACAACAAGAAGGCCAAACCTAAGGATAATAGGTATAGATGAAGGGGAAGACTCCCAACTCAAAGGACCAGTAAATATCCTCAACAAAATTATAGAGGAAAACTTCCCTAACCTAAAGAAAGAGATGTCCATAAATATATAAGAAGCCTACAGAACTCTAAATAGTTTAGACAAGAAAAAAAATACCTCCTGCCACATAATAATCAAAACATCAAATGTACAAAACAAAGAAAAAATACTAAAAGCAGTAAGGGAAAAAGGTAAAGTAACATATAAAGGCAGACCTATAAGAATTACACCAGACTTTTCACCAGAGACCATAAAAGACAGAAGATCCTGGACCGATATCATACAGACCCTAAAAGAACACAAATGCAATCTACAGATTTAATGCAATCCCCATCAAAATTCCAAATCAATTCTTCATAGAGATAGAAAGAGCAATTTACAAATTCATTTGGAATAACAAAAAACCTAGGATAGCGAGAACTATTCTCAACAATAAAAGAACTTCTGGGGGAATCACCATCCCTGACCTCAAAGTGTACTACAGAGCAGTAGTGATAAAAACTGCACGGTATTGGTACAGAGATAGACAGGAATATCAATGGAATAGAATTGAAGACCCAGAAATGAACCCGCACACCTATGGTCACTTGATCTTTGACAAAGGTGCTAAAACCATCCAGTGGAAAACGGGCAGCATTTTCAACAAATGGTGCTGGCTCAACTGGAGGTCAGCATGTAGAAGAATGTAAATTAATCAATTTTAGTCCCCTTGTACAATGCTCAAATCCAAGTGGATAAAGGACCCTCACATAAAGCCAGATACACTGAAACTAATAGAAGAGAAGTTGGGGAAGACCCTTGAATACCTAGGCACAGGGGAAAAGTTCCTGAACAGAACACCAATGGCTTATGCTCTAAGATCAAGAATTGAAAAATGGGACCTCATCAAATTGCAAAGCTTCTGTAAGGCAAAGGACACTGTCAATAAGACAAAATGGCAACCAACAGATTGAGAAAATATCATTACCAATCCTAGATCAGATAGAGGGCTAATATTGAATATATACAAAGAACTCAAGAAATTAGATGCCAGACAACAAAATAACCCCATTAAAAATGGGGCACAGAGCTAAACAAGGAATTCTCAACTGAAGAAACACGAATGGCCAAGAAGCACCTTAAGAAATGCTCAACATCCTTAGTCATCAGGGAAATGCAAATCAAAACAACACTGAGATACCACCTCACTCCAGTATGAATGGCTAAGATAAAAAATTCCGGTGATAGTAGATGCTGGCGAGGATGTGGAAAAAGAGGAACACTCCTCCATTGTTGGTGGGGTTGCAAGCTGGTACAACCACTCTAGAAGTCAGTCTGGCAGTTCCTCAGAAAATTGGACATAGCACTACCTGTGGACCCAGCTATATAATTCCTGGGCATATACCCAGAAATAGCTCCAACATGTAACAAAGACATATGCTCCACTATCTTATTAGGCTGATCAAGGGTTCCCAATGGAGAAGTTAGAGAGAAGACTGAAGGAGCCGAAAGTGTTGGTGGCCCCATTAAGAGAGCAACAATACCAATCAGCCAGAGCTCCCCAGTGTCTAAACCACCAGCCTAGGAGCACATAAGGAGGGACACATGACTTCATCTTTATGTAGGGGAGGATGGCCTTGTTGGGCATAGGTGGGAGAGGAGATCTTTGGTCCCATGAAGGCTGAACACTGAGTGGGGGGGTTAATCTGAGGGTGGGGAGGTGGGATTGGGGGTAGGTGGCTGTACACCCTTATAGAAGCAAAAGGAGTTGGGGTTGGATAAGGAGTTTTTGGGTGGTGGGGGGAATGGGGTAAGGGGATAAAATTCAAAATGTAAATATTATATCCAATAAAAGAGGGGGAAAAATGAAAAGCTGTTAGAACCAACATCTTTAATAAAATGTCAGCCCTCTTAAAAAATAATCTTGATACTAAAATTTGTTTTGAGAATTGTATATTGCAGAATACATAGCCTTGGTGTATCTACTCATCAAGCACTCAGACCTGCTCAAACCTCTGAGGTCCTGGAATTCTCATCTGGATTCAGTGAAGACACAGCATCAAAGGCTTATCAATTTACTCTTTCCCCCACCCCTCTTCTAATATCTCAATGCCCATAATCAGCTTGAAGAAGTTAATAAAGAGTCAGTGCCCCTATTCCCTGGGCTTGGGGACTAAGGTGGTAAATATTGGGCTGTCTTTCTAGGGAAAAGTAGTAGTTTTGTGGGAATAGGGAGGATTAGCTAGGATTTATTGCATAGCCATAACCTACTGGTAGAAATCTGTACAATTATTATCAAGATGAAGTTATAACTTCTTAAATGGCACAAATTTACTTTGATTACAAATTTAAGGTTTTCATTGGTATGAGCTTCTTATTGATAAAAAAGTGAGATGAATATTGTTACTATCATAGGCATTGTACCTGTATAACACATTTAGGGATACAAGGCTTAGACCCAGTCCTTCTTTAACTGTTTTAACATATTTGAGATGGTTAGCCTGTGAGTTAAGGGACTATAGTAAATTCATGGCTTGGAGTTTATTGTTAGGGTGTTTTCTATGTTTTATTTAGAAATAGATGAGTGGAGTTAACAGACAACAGTCCAGATTACCTTACATGGATAGTTGGTTTTCAAAATGTCAGAAGTCCACAGAATTGATGTTACAAACATTTCTATAGTAATGTTCATTTTGATTAGAGACCTGTCTGCTCCTGACAGCTTTCTGTATTGAATTCTAAGAAATTTAGCATCTTTGGAGTTTCTCCAGTTGTGGTGAGACAGCCACTAGAAAAGAATTGCCTCTTTCAATCTACAGACAAATTACTGTCCAGAAAAGGACACACTTGAAGAATAGTCGACTGATTATATCTGCCTAGACAGAGTAATCAGCCCTTAATAATTCTGCAGCACTAAGGTCTGTCAGATGATCCTGGGCCAGAAGGTGGAAGAACAGATGCTCTAACATTTTGTAGTATAATGAGTGTCCAGGTGTTCAGAGGTCTCAATAAATTGGCTAAGTTTTAGAAGCTATGCTTTGTGCTTCCCACAATTTCAGTTAACTCAGTCATTCTGGGTTTCTGACAGGGTTGAAAACTTATAGTCTCATAGCCAATTCTGGCTATTTTCCTTGAGAGAAAAGTTTTGAGTGGATGGTTTTCAGCTGACATTCATTCTAAAGACAAGAAAAAAGCCAGGTTCAGAAACAAGTGTTTTAGTTAGGACAGATGACAGACGTTCTGATTAGTCAACAAAATGATGGTCTGGGTATTAGGACTATCTTGTACCTCAATGGTACAAATTGGCATAATTATGCTCTAATTGTATTTTGAGAGAAAAGTTTTATTTTAACAGGAAGGATGATGTGTAGGAAGAGCTAAGGTGGGAGGAGTACTGAGAGGAAGAGAAGGAGGAAGGAGAGGAGAAGCTAGGTGATGAGAAAGAGAAAGAAGGGGGAGACAGGGAGACAGATATTCACGTGTCTCCACCAGTCAAAGATAGTTGATATATCTAGGTTGGGTATTGTGTTACACTTCTGATTGAGCATTACCAAACTTGTAAAGCCTTTGATTAACATTTTTAAAGAAGTGTATAAATGCGAAAAGGAAAAGGGGGCGTGTGATACGGGTTTTTCCGGGGGGAGGGGAGGATGGGGAAAGGGGATGGCATCTGAAATGTAAATAAAATATCTAATAAAAAAATTTCAGAGTATAGTTACTTAGAAATTCCCAATCTCCTGACTGTGTTCTGTCTTCAGTTTTTGTGCTTTTCAAGGCAAGTGTAGTCTAATTTTCACTTTCTCATATTGACATCTAGTTGATATGCAGAGCATAGATATTTTGCTAAGTGAAAATTTATTAAGGAAGCATTTTAATTGAAAGAATTCTACTCAAGAAGAAATTATTAGATGATAAAGGTGAGTTGTAACTTTAAAAGTTTAGGTGTAATGCTGGCCTAATAAGAGCCTTGTACATAAGGAACTTTGAAAGGGAGGAAAAAAGGAGTTTTCATTGCATTGAAAAATAAATACCATGACTAATGGCACAAAGAATCAAATTATAAAACATTCTAGAAAAAACATTTTTGATCATTCTTTTATTATACTTTTACCATTTGAGATATATTAAAAATTCTATTCACTCTTGAAAAAAGCAAAAATGAATTTGTTCATTTGAAGTAAAGATTTAAGGGTTGCTATTTTATGTAGTTAAATCAAAATAGATCAATAAACAATTACTTTTATATAACCCTTTCCACTCTTGAATACAACTATTAATCTCCAATTAATTTTCCCATACAGTTGCTATAACAAGTAACAACATTATTGGTTTTATATCCCAAATTCTATTTTAAAGAAAAACATAAAGGGCAATGAAAAGTATAATCTTCCAAAATCAATATTTAGGAAATAGATTAAAGTCATATTTCATGGATAAAACTCGATAGCAATGGCGACTCATCTCTCACAGAGGGGAAACAAATCTTCAGTAAAAAGCAACATAATACAGTTCATTTGCTTCTGTTTATTCATGTTTCTAAATTCTTTTCATTGCATGTTTAATTACTAACATTTGTAACTTAGAAGTATATATTCCTATTAGGAAGGCCAAATTCTAAGAGTTTATTGTCCTAGCCTATCTTCTGGTGAATAGAAACATGTTATGCAGACTTCTCAACTGCCTAATCTTTATACTTCTTCCTAGTCATGAGATTACAGAGCTTTTAAACATGAATTAAAGGCTTTTCTTAGGTCCTTTCACTTACAAAGTTTCTTCTTCATGTTCATAAAAAACTTCTGGGCTTCCATTTTTACACTACTCAGAGAGCTGTAAATCACCTCACTAGTGTGTGTGTGTGTGTGTGTGTGTGTGTGTGTTTTACCTCTTTTTCTTTACATTTCAAATGTTATCCCCTTTCCCAGTTAAACTCACATTCCCCTCCTCCATCCTCTCTGATTGTATGAGGGTGCTCCCCTACCCACCTACCCTCCTTCTGCCTCGGTGCCCTAGGATTTTCCTACCTTGGTCATCAAGCCTCCACAGTACAAAGGGGCTCTCCTCATATTGATGCTGTTGTTAATTCAAGTTTCATGTGTTCAAAGTGAAGCACTTGTTTTTTCTTCCATGGTAACAATCACCATGAAAAATATGTGCAAATAATGTCTTACTGCCTATGTGATACATGTGTTTCTCAATAGATTCAGAGTACCATAATGAGGTTTAGGTGCTAGGGAAACAGTTACATTGATAACATATTTTTCCCATGGAAGCATGAGGATCTATGGTTAGTTCCCAGAACACATATAAAAATTCAAGTGTGGTAGTAATTTCACTTGTAATCCCAGAATTGAGGAGGAGATGGATGGATCCTTGGGGCTTTCTATCCCACTATCTTCCTCTTCATTGATCAGCTCAGCTCCAGGCCCTGTCATAGATCAAAAAAAAATGTGTGAAAATGAAGGAATCACATCTAAGTTTGTCTTTTGGTTCACATGCATATAAACCTGCATGCACATGCTCATGAGTAAACACACAAAATGAAAATTATATCAAGGGTCTTATCAGTTTAGGGTCTTACCTTGATCAATCTTTAATTCTTTATTCTCTCATTTTTAGTTATGGGTCATATGTCTTTTTAGAATTGAGCTTCAGTGAATACATATGTGTAGAAAAGACAGAGTCAAGTAAATTCTGTACATAGTTCAATAAGTTTGTGCACATATTGTTTTATGTTGAAAACTATTAACAGATGTAATAAACAGTTACTTTAAATGTTCATGGGCAGTTACATTTCAGTAATAGTAATTGTACAGATTCTGGATAAAAAATATGGAATGTTGACTACTAAAAAATTCAAAATATGTTTTTAACAGACAAATACACAATACAAAACAATACAAAAACTTTAGCAAGTAAGAAAAGGTCACTCTTCTTCTCATGTCATCCTATTAGAAGGTAATAGTCTAATCCTTGAACTCTGTGAGAATATATGGAAAAGGTTTTACTTGAGATTTTAGGCACCAGGCCCATCTCATGTATTGTTCTGCAGAAAAGAAGAAAAAGTACAGTTTGTACCATCGGGGGAAGTATTCCATGTAAAGTAAGATAATTGAGATTTTCTATTTATAGAAAATACTCTTGTAGTCTTTACTTTTCCTTCTTATTCCATTTCTTTAAGTATCAACACATATGGATGAAAGAAAGGGCCATTCTTCTCATGTCATCTAGGTAATATCCTAATCCTTTGACTCTGTGAGGATTTATGAAAAGGTTCTACTTGAGGTTTTAGGGCCTAGGCCCATCTCATGTATTGGTCTGCAGAAAGGAACAAAATGAACAGTTTGTACCATCAGGGGAACTCTTGTATTGATCAACTTAATAATCACTACTTAATCCTCATTGAAAAATATCTTCCATTTTTTGATACCCTCACCTTTACACTTTGAGAGTGAAATAGGAAAAGTTTCTTTCAGGCCTTTGCTACTTAGTGACTTCTAGACTAACCTGCTCAGAGTGAGATGCTTTCTAAAAAATAAACAATATCCATACATGATGATGTATTATAGATAGAAGAAAGTTTGATGACAGATAGATGATTGATAGATGATACATAGGTTATTGATAGATGATGATAGATTTTAGATAATAGATAGATGCATACATATATACATACATATGTACATATATACATACACCATTCAATATAGAATTGAACTTCTAAATTCTAAGTTACTGGATACATTTGCATCCTAATAGCAAGAAATTCAGGAACTTCAAAGTTTGTGTGATTTCCAGCTTGAATCAGACTCAGAATACTATATAGATCATGTGTTATATCTTAGCAGTTAAAAAAAAAATCACTGAATTTTTTTGCTGAGGATCTTGGTTCAATTCCTAGTCTGTAACTTTGGTCTGCCATCTTCAGACCTCTGCAAGTCATGAAGCAGACATATGGTGTTGCATAGTCATACATGAAAACAAAAATACTCACAGACATAAATATATTTTGTAAATATTTTAAAGAAGAGTTTCATAGCAAAGTAACAATTTTATTTAGTTTAATTCTCTGTCACATATCTAAATCATTTGGATGTAATATTTACTGACTTAGCTATTTTCAGGTCTTCTAAGCATACATCATCAGTCAACAAAATATTATGATGATTATATCAAACACAATAACAAGAGTACAAATGATTACAGTAAAACCATTATGTCCAGAATCCATACTTTATTATTCAATAGAGATTGAAGATAGCAGGAGCTGTAATAAAGTACCAATCCTATACACGATTACTTGTGACCATGGGCAAGCTCAATGATATGCACTTACTCTAAGTTACACACTGCTCCATTATTGAGTTAGAACATAAATTTCACACTGTTTGATATTCTTATGAGGTAAAACTTGCAGTAAAATGATGAAATTAATATTTATGATTTCTCACCAAAGTACTGAATTTCATTTTATAATTTGTATAATTGACACTTAGAGTGCTATAATCTCATTGGTAAAGTCCTTATTTGTAACTATGAAACAAAATAGAATTTAAAACACACAGTATTTTAGGAAATTAAGGGAAACTAATGATCATTCTGTGTTTCCAAAACAACAATATATTTACAGTAATTTCTGTTTATATATTTTGTTTAACTTTGAAAATCCAAAAGTATATAATTCCATTGATCTAAGTCAGTCAGTTTTACCTTATTAGATCCATTAGCTGTGGCCAGGGGCAAGAAGAATAGCAATAAGAAATGCCATGTAAGAGGCATTATAAGTCTGGCAACCAAATCTTTAAATTCCAATTTACAGATAAGTACACAAAGGTGAAGAGAATTATGCTTTTAGCTTTAATCTGCATATTAACTAATAAAGTTAAGGATCTGTCTGGCACAAAATAATGTTTTGTATCTAAATGAGACAGTAGCACTTACAATATGATAGTTATCTTTTCTATTGTTTTCTTTATTTTGGTTTTATTCTTATTTTGCTAAACTATATAATCTGTCTCTTGCCAGCCCTGTGTCACTTAACAGTCCATGCTTTATCATGTTCCATTAATACTAATATTCTCTTACCAAAATGCTCCTAATAGCGCTTTTTTTTTTCCTGAGGAAATGAGTTAACCATATATTATGCCTAAGAAATAAAATGCTGTACATTTGCTCGCTGAAGAAAAGAAACAAGTATACATTTACCAAAATTAAAAACAGCATTGCTTACAGTTTCTTCAAAATTGGAGAAAAAAATTTCATTGGGCTCTAATACAGGGAATGTAGAAAATTTAAAAAGAAGACTTAAACACGAAATGGTTAAATAAATTGCTATTTTTCTAGGTATAATTTGATTAGAAAATAACTAAATTCAATGATATGCAACATGATAAAAATGTTTAAAGTTTAAAGCATATGGCATACTTTTTAAAGCATTATACATATGTTCCTTTATTTAACTTAATGGATGATGTTCCTTAATTATTTAAACACATTTAAAATTACTAATGGATTACTATAGAAATATAAAAATATGCAATATAATGTTTGAGGTTCACTTGTCAAATATCTCTTGTTCATACTTGTAAGGATATATTTCAGGATGTTCTGTCAGTGTGCCTGTCTCTACCCAAAGGCTCATATTCTGAGTGTTGATTTTACTGAATTTATAATGAGTCATAGACTTAAGTTAAAATTAATTTTTTTATTTGCAAAGATCATGCCTTTTCTTTTTGCTGTTTATTTTAATTCAGTTAAGAATTTTTCATAATTAAAATTAAAAATTTCATAATTTTTCATAATTGTAATTTTTCATAGATAGGCAAATAGCATGATTGTATAATAGACCCTTCAAAATTAATTTTTTGCCATTTATTCAAACTACGATTTCCAATATTTAATCTCAGTTGTTTGATCACTTCATCTATGTCTTTATTTGTTCAGATGTCAATCTCAGGAAGGATATAATACTTATTTCACACATAGAAAAACAGGTTAGTAAAGATATCTTTCCTACGTAAATGGTCAAAAGAGAAAAAGAATGTGCTATGTTGGTTTTACCCACTGAACTCTTTCTATGTCCATGAAGCCCTACATAGGTTCACCCCAAATGCCTTTGTCCTTGTACAAAGAATAAAGCAGGAGATATAGAGTAGTTATAGGAAAGGACAGTTACCCACAGTTGTAAACAACAAGTAAGGCCAAATCCTTCATGGCCCTGGAAGTTTTAATCACTTATACCATACAGCTTTGGAGACATAATTTCATATAGCAGTCCAAAATCAATGCATTTCCCCCCTAAATTTGACAGTTATGCTTGTTATCATCTCATTCTTTGCTTAAAGCACTCCTTTGTAAAGATGCTAGGATTCTGTGGTAGCACAATAGATCTAAACCCAGTGATCCAAGGAAAAATAGCTTTTAAATATGATCCAAGTATCGTATGTTACACATTAAAAATAGAAAATATTCAATTAGTAATTATTTGTGAAATTTCAATTAAAGTACTTAATCACAGAGAACAAAAGAAAATTTCAAAGTCGTGATAAATTTGACCTAATTATCTCCTCCCCTAGATATTAATCTGAAGGAAGCAATAAAACTAGGTAAGTAATCCCATAAATTCATTCTTATACCAAATTTATTTCTATATATTTTAATGACTTTAGTCAGGGAAATTGCATAATTACTCACAATAGGTACTAATATAGCTAGAAGACTTGCTTTTGTAGCAATTTAAATAGGGAATATTGCAAGTGTAATTTTAACAGGAGAATATTACTTCACTTTGTTTGAGGTAATATGCAGCTTTTGGAAATAGAGAAGTTGATCTACTGTTAGAGAATAAATAGCTTTGTTCAATGTCACCTTCACTGTATAAATAAGTACAATATATCTCAAAAGTTTTATTTTTTACTTATGTGCACACTATTAATTTTCTAACTCCCTGAAACAATGCAACAGAATATCTGGAAGAGAAATTTCAAAACTTGTAATAAATTTTTAAAAGAAATAGAAATGATCCCTTGTTTAATTCATAACTATAAAATATGAGGTCATGTTTTCAAGGCAGCAGTGAACTTCAAGAGAAAAACTACTCTGTGTTTGACTTTGAGTATATTCCAGCAACAAAATATAAAATAATTCATTTGCACTACCTTAGCTAAGGCTTGCCTAATTTATCAAAGCACATTTATTGCTGATCTGAATATTAGAATTTCATTAATTTTCTATATAACAAGCATGTTCAAATGGCAAACCTTAAAATACTAGATCATAAAACTGACTATAGTTAATATAAAGTTTTATTATTTATTTATTTATTTATTTATTTATTTATTTAAATTACTTTTGGTTTGTTTTTACGGTCCAGTCGTTGCTCTCTCCCAGTCTCCCTCCCATGGTTTCTCATCTTCCTCTCACATTTCCAAGAGTATGCTACCTAACCAGGCCTCCCTACTTGTTGAGGCCTCAAGTCTTTTGAGGGTAAAGCACATCTCCCACTGAGCCTGGACCAGGTAGTGCTCTGATGTGTTGGGGACCTCTGGGTTAGTTGAGACTGCTGGTCTTCCTATGGAGTCACCCTCCTCGTCAGCTATTTCTAGCATTTCCATAATTCACCCACAGGGGCCCCTGACTTTAGTCCAATGGTTGGGTATAAGTATCTGCATCTGTATCAGTCAGCTGCTTTTGGGGCCATAGCATCAGTAATAGTGTCAGGCCTTGGAGCCTCACCTTGAGATGGATCCCAAGTTGGGCAGGTCACTGGACCACCTTTCTTTCGGTCTCTTCTCCATTTTGGTCCGTGCTGATATTTTAGATAGGAACAATTCCGGGTAAGTATTTTTGATTGTAGACTCTTCCCTCCACTTAATGCCCTGTCTTTCTACTAGAAGTGGACTCTATGAGTTTCCTCTCCCCACTATTAGGTGTTTCATCTAAGGTTCCTCCCTTTGAGTCCTGAGAATCTCTCACTTCTCAAGTCTCTGGTGCTTTCTAAAGGGTTCCCCATTTCCCACTCTGATCCCCCTTGAGGTTACAAATTTCTATTCATTCTATTGACCCTCAGGGCTTCTCTCTTGACTCCTATCTCCCATGCCTATGTTCTCTTTTTCCGTTCTGCTCCCAAGTCTCTCCCTCAATCTGCTTCCCATGATTGTTTTATTCTCCCCAAGTGGGATTGAAGCATCCTCACTTGGATTTATTGTAGTAAATTTAGTATTACTATTATAATGCTAAATGTATGTGAAAGCATTTAAAATGTCATTGAGTTAGAGAAACATAGCATGCTGAGTTAAAGAGTTAAAGAAACATACATAAATACATATATACACATGGTGGGGAGGGGAGAGATGGAGAGAGAGAAAAAGAGAGAGAGGGAGGGAGAGAGAAAGAGAGAGAGAAAGAGAGAGACAGAGACAGAGACAGAGACAGAGAGAGAACATGCATGAGAGAGATTATAGAAAATTAAACAAATCATTATTTTGTAAGAATATTCCAGAAAACTTCCCCCAATAAACCATCTACTTGGTCATGTCTTTCATAGAATCAGTGCTGTAAGTGCTGAGATGAATACTTGAGAGAGGTGTGCCTCATATATATCCCTAGATAAATACTGGAGTACAACCTACATTTTCTTTGCTGTATCATGAGCAATACTTGAATGAGACAGTCACCTTCTGGAATTACTTCCATTTATGCCATGATTCAGCATTACTGATGAAATATTTTTCTCCAGGCAACTTTCAAAACATGTTGGCCACTTCATCATACAGAGAAGAGCCTGACACAGTTACTCCTCATTGGTTAATTCATTAGTCAAGAATTCAGTAAAACTACATACTTGTGAATGTTCTATTGTAGATAGGCTTATACAAAATATAGATGATTTTGTGCACTGAATTACACCAGAGTGTTATCTTTGGTATTTTGAATAACTTATGCAATGTTGAATGGAGATAAACTTACCAGGACATCTGCATCTATTTACTCACAAAACATGTTGGTTCAGTTTCTAGGTTACTAACAAATATTCCAGTATACTACCTGTTACAATTATTGTCATAATAATTAAATTTGACTTAGGAATAAAAATTTACATTTCCAATATTCTAAATTTTTTATTTTTTACAGAAACTATCCAATTTCCCGTATGCATGGAAGATTAAATGATTGTGATAGTCTCTTTTATGCCTTGTTTATAACTGGTGCTGGCTATCCTAGCTAAGCCTCCTATCTCTGTGTATGTGTTTTTCCTTCAGTGAAAACTTCCAATATCCATCTGTCCTCTCCAAAAGCCTTTATACACACAATGACACTAAGACCAGCATAATTTCTCATGAAGGCCAATGCTTTTACCATACACGTAGTTCTACCCTTCAATTCCTCTGTATCATTCATCTAAGTCACTTTCTCATTCATCATCTAAAATATACAATTTTTATTTATTTTACTGTGTTATATTTGTACTAGAGTTCTTCACTACCAGATTCTATGGTAAAGAAGGATATCTAATTGGAAAGAAAAGGCACTCTAAATAATTGTTGGATTACATAGCAAATAAAGTATTAGCTTTCATGACTGGATGATTTCCACATCTAACTATAGATAGCAAAGAGCACTGAAAACAAGCAAAGTGTCTATGTAACTTAATAACCAGTATCAAAAATTAATGAATAAAATAATACATAAAGTTTCTGAAATGGTGATATTAATAACTATATGTATAGAGGTAAAATTAACAAGAGGTTCTTTATACTACCTGAGATAAAAACAAAGAAACAAGCAAAAAAGATTAAAAAACTATCACATTGGAGCTACCACACGACAGTGGATAGTTTATATAGATGTTTCAGTGTTTCAGTTTTGTTAATACATGTATATGTATGTGTATGTGTATGTATATGATGTATGTGTATGTGTATATATATATATGTGTATGTATATGATGTATATATATATATGATGTATACGTGTATGTATATGATGTATATGCATATATGTGTGTATGTGTGTATGTATATGTGTGTTTGTGTGTATATGTATATATAATTTATAATATATATGCTATATATAAATACATAATATATGTATTTATGTTATATGTAAAATCATAAGTATGGTATACTGTCCTCTACCATAAATTTTAACTCTGAGAGCATTAATGATTTTAATATTAAATCACTTGTCAATGAATTATTTCCACTAATATTGAGTAGCTTACAAACTGACTTAACTTTGCTATATAAAAATTTTTGTTCAGAGATCTCATGTCTAAATAAAGTGAATACTTTGGGTTAACAATTAATACTTAAAAGATTTTAAATTGATTGCTTTTTGGACAAACTTAAGGTAATACTTAGTTTTATTTTGTTTTTAGTTCAGTATAAGCAAAACTGTGTTAATGTATTCAGAACACAAGACATTTTTACATGTTTATCTCTAGTAACACATTTGTACATAAAATTCTATTACATTTATTTGTTCTTAATATTTGTTAAAGCAGAAATTTTAAAAATTGTTAAAATTAAGGGAGGGAGGGGCAGGTGATCTTGAGTGGACCTGGAGGCCAGTAGTGGTAGTCTCCATTCAGGGCTCCCAGATGCCACTGGAGGGCCATAGACAAACAGAGACTGTGGGCACAATGGCCGAGAGAGAGAGAGAGAGAGAGAGAGAGAGAGAGAGAGAGAAACAGAGACAGAGACAGAGACAGAGAGACCCCATGGGAAAGAGACTCTTTGGTCATTATACTCACTTGGCAGAATCGGCTCCTGGCTAGCTTGCTTGAACACAGAGAAGTCTTCCAGGGGAGATTAGCAACAGCTTGGTAGTTCAGAGCATTTCCATGGTTCCCCACGGTGGGCCCAAATGACACAAGAAAGTTCGTGGTTTTTAAAGCTTTAATGTCATGGCAGAAAGTAGATGGATCTAGCTGTACCTCCGCACCCCCAGGGCGGGCCTTTGGTTAAATACCATTTGTAAGGAGGAGGGTTTGGAAAGAATACAATAATTGGCTACACCCTCTGGCCTTTAGGTATCTCATTAATATGGAAAACTCTCAAGGCCCTGAGACCTCATGCCCTCTACCTGTGGAGGGGCTGGTAGGGGCGCTGCCCTACAGTGACTGGAAGGCACAGGTCAATGAAAATTTTAGTCACATGTCAGGAGCCTGGAATCTGGCAGTGTGGTGAAATGTATTCTGTCCCTCGTATGGTCTCTGGCTATTTCTAAGCCAGTGCTCTACCAGAAAACAAGCCATTCTTTCAAGGCCCCACACAGCTGAAAGAGTCAAATGCAGATATTTGCACCCAACCAATGGACAGAAACTGCTGATTCCTGTGGTTGAATTAGGTGAAAAGTGGAAGAAGCTGAGGAGGAGAGAAACCCTGTAGGCGGACCAGCAGTCCCAATTAATCTAGACCCCCATGATCTCTCAGAGTCTGGACCACCAACCAGGTAGCATATAGCAGCTAATATGAGGCCCCCAACACATATACAGCAGAGGACTGCTGGGTCTAGGTTTAGTCAGGGAAGATGCACCTAATCCTCAAAAGACTGGAGGCCCCTGGGAGTTAAGATGTCTGGTGAGGTGGAGGTGGGGATCAGAGGAGACAGTGGGCAGGAAGGAGGTATGGAATGTAGAACAGTAGGACGGTGGACTAGGAAGTGAATAAAATCTGGAGTTTAAAAATCAATCAATCAACAAATAAATAACATATTTAAAAAGAAAAAAATCCATACAGAAACCTGTGACTGTAGACACTTCCTAAAACATATTCATATATGAAACGAAATAAAATGCAATCACCATATAATTAGAGACAGAATACCCAAACTAGACATCTTCTGCCAGCAAGTTAACTCCCCCAGTGCTTGGAATTGGTTACATCTTTTAATTTGATTAGACAAGGGGGTCACATAGACCCCCACAAAACATCACAAGCTATTGCCAAGACTGTTACCTTCCACAACTACTTACTTATATGTCATTGAATACAAAGAAATTGAGCTGATGCTTACAGGAAGTTTCACCATACAGACTAACATCATGGTCAAAAATATTCTTTATGCACTACTGGCAAAGAAAGCTAATTATCAATATTGCCCAGCTACAAACCCATAATCAATAACAGTATACTAGTATGATAGTGGCACAAATGTTATGACAGAATCCAACCACTATTTGACTGGATTAAAGGCCCACTCCAGGAGGTGGAACCTATAACCTGATACTGCTAAGTGGTCAACATTCTAAAACTAGATAGGCCAAGGCCCTTCTAATAAAAGAATATAAAAATAAAATGACTTCTAATGGCATACTACTATACCCTTAGATCAGTGTACTGCTCAATCCTCATCAGAGAACCTTCTTGTAATTCATGGTAATTGACTCAGAGACCTACATCTGAACAGTGCAGAGAGTGAGAGATTTGCGGGCATTTAGTCTTAAAAAATGTTGGGGTCCACACTAGCCCCACGTTGTGCGCCAAAATAATGTTGAGGCCCAAGCTCAAGGCCCTGTTCGGGCGCCAAAATAATGTTGGGAGTCCACGCTAGCCCATGTTGGGCGCCAAAATAATGTTGGGGACTGCACTAGCCCCAAGTTGGGGCGGCCAAAATAAATGTTGCAGCCCAGGCAAAATGTTGAGGCCCGGGTCGACCCATGTTTGGACGGCCACTGTATCCCGGCCCAAGCTGCTGCTCAGGTCTGCAGGTCGGGTTTCAGCAAGAGCGAGGGTGAGGGCAGATTCTACCTAATGTCTGATGTGTATGAATCTCTCTCTCTCTAAGTATCTCCTGTCTGATTTCTGGTTCTGTCTTCTATAGTCTGATTCTAAGCCATGCCTTTAAGTTACGCCTTTAATCATGCCCTTAGGTCTTGTCTCTAACTCTGATCTCTATACTTCTAAATCATACTCTTAAGTCACACACCTTTAATCTCACACACCTTTAATCTCACGCGCCTTTAATCTCAAGGTATCTAAACCAAGATTATCGGAGTGTTCTCAGCTGTTGTAGGCTATTGTAATTCAAGTCTCATGTCAGGGTATATGGCTCAAGATGGCTACAAAGCTGAAAGTCGCTTTCTGCTAAAAGTCGGCCCCCAACAAAAAAAGATGTCATTATCAACCCCTTCCTCTCAAAGTTCAGGGAAATATACAGAAAAGAAGGTGTCAAGAGCCAGAAATGGTGTGTGACTCCAACAAACAGTATCTTCAAAACACAACAAACTCAATACTCTCTTGAACTCATAGAGACTGGAAAGCATGCACAAGACCTGCAGAGATTCAAACCAAATAAGATCCTGAAGCTGAGAAATGGACAAGCTAGAAAATGTGAAACCAGTTTTCTACAGTGGAGTGTCACCAGGTAAATTAACCAAACTCCAGGGAAGGGCCCATGCCCAGGAGTAGTTGAATAAATACAAAGTGAACTCAAAAAAAAAAAAAAAAGATATGATCTATAAGAATGAGCAACCTTGAAAAATGGCCCATATATTCCCAGTGAAATTAATCAATACCTAATTATTGAGAAGCTGTAAATGCTGTCTTTGGCTGATAAGCTGACAAAATGTGTATTCTTTTGTACATAAAGGACAGCAAATCAGAAATCTAACATAAGAGATGTTATTATAGAACACAAAGGAGCCATCTTAATTTTCTTCACGTAAATATTTCATCAATATGATGGCATTTATTAGCCTTACTAAGAAAATGAAAGAGTTTGGGCTTTAAGATTATAATTAAGAAATAGTAACGAGGGAAACCATATAAAGCACAAAGTATAAAGAGAATTTTAGAATTCAAGACATTAAAATTTTACCCATTGAGGAATAGAGAAAATAACAACAAAAGTCAATGTTTCCCATTATGTTGTATTTATTTATTTATTTATTTTACTTTTTTATGAATAATTTATTTATTTACATTTTAAATGTTATCCCCTTTCCTGGTATTCCCTCTGCAAACTCTCTATTGCATCCCTTCTTTCCTTCCTTCTATAAGGATGTTGCCCCAACCACCCACCCATTCCCTTCTCCCCACCCTCACATATACCCTATACTGGAGCATCAAGCCTTCACAGGACCCAGGACCTCTCCTCCAATCAATGTCCAACAAGGCCATTTTCTGCTACATATGCAGTTGGAACTATGGGTCCCTCCATGTGTATTCTTTGGTTGATGGTTTAGTCCCTGGGAGCTCTTGAGGGAATAGGGTTGAGTGTTGGGCCTTGGATGAGGTAACTCCATTTAACCGGTTACCTTCAGTCACGTAGGACACAGGTAGAGGGCGTGATTAACAAGTCTCTACCTCCAGAGATTTAAATATTAATGAATTATCAAAAGGCCAGGGGCGTAGCTAATTAAGTTATTCCCTCCCCTTTTCCCTTCCCTATAAAATGAGACTCCCCTGGCCTTTGGCGGGGGAAGTGCGTACCACCTACATCCATTTACCATGTCATGAACAATAAAAGCTTTGGAAAACCGGACTCCATGTGTCACATGGTCTCTCTGCCAGATTCCCAGCTTTTGGAACCCTGGAACCTTGCCGATGCAGCCGCCAGCTGCCCACCGACAGCTGTGTGAATGTGGAACCTTCCGGGCAGGGTGGGAAGCCCGCCTTGCCGCTGGACTCCCTCCCCCCGCCCACGAGATATCTTCCCCACAGTTGAGGGGGTCCGGTTGATTGACATTGTTGTTCTTTCTATGGGACTGCAAACCTCTTCAGCTCCTTCAGTCCTTTCCCTAACTCCTCCATTGGGGTCTTGATGCTCAGTCAGATGGTTGACTGCCAGCATCCACATTTGTATTGGCCCAAGAAACCACTCTATCAAGCTCCTGTCAGCAAGCACTTCTTGGCATCCACAATAGTGTCTGGGTTTGGTGTCTGTATACAGGATGGATTCCCCAGGTGGAGCAGTCTCTGGATGGCCTTTTCTTCAGTCTCTTCTCCACAATTTGTCCTTGTATTTCCTTTAGACAGGAGCAGTTCTGGATAAAAATATGGAAATGAGTGTGTGGCCCCATTCCCCAAACAGGGGGCTTGCCTAATATCTGGATATTGTCTCTACAGGTTCTCCCTCCCTTTTGTTGGGAATTTCAGCTAATCTCATCCCTGTTGGGTCCTGGGAGCCCCTTGCATTCCTGGTATCTGGGACTTTCTGGTGGCTACCCCCAGTTTTCCATCCCCCATTGTAACATACCTCTGTTCTGCATTGCACTGCTTGAAACTTGCTTGTTTAGGACTGAAGGTTTTATTTAATTGGTTGTGCTAGAAAGTTCTTATCATCTTTTGGTTAGCTATTAATGGTTCAGAACTGAGTGCTTCTAGTAAGATAACGATCTCTCTCCAATGAATGCTCAAGTTGAAGTTAATGGGTTCTCCCGCCTTCTTTCTTCAAGACACCACGTTGAAGATTTATTATGAATGCAGAATTCACTTTCCCATAAGCTTATATGGAACATTTAGTTATGAGTAGATAAAGTACTCACAGCATGCTATATTTGAAAATATTAAGAATGATTTATTACTGAATTTCACTCTAAGACTAATCTCCATGTTTCTTACGGTATTTATATTACCTCACTAACCAGCTCATGTCTTGGGTGAGTTCTGCTTTCTCCTGTATCAAATCATAGCAAAATATATATGCACTTGATTTTAAATTATATACCTCAAACAAAGAAATGCTTATTGTGTTTGTTTTGTATTGTACTAGTTATTTAACTTGGGCTATGTTCTTTCTAAGGAAGCACAATACCACTGAACCACACTTTGTGTCTTTGTGCTTGTTTTCCTTTCTTCTTCTGGTATCTTGAACTATCCACTCACTTTTATAAATTACCATAAATTCAGAAAATCTTAGTAATAAATTTATTCACCCAAATAAGGAGGAGACTATTTCTAGTTGTAAATTGATACAGAAGCTAAAGATTTTATGTTTGTAATGTCACTGAGTATGATTTTCATTTACCAGGGCTTACTCTTAAAATTTTTAGTTGAATTCTCCTTATACCTGAGAAGAAAGTCTAGTAAACACAAGCTTACAGTTTACCTATTGATGCATCAATTTATTCATCTATGCAAACCACAACCCTATATATTGGTTCATGGAAAATAGTTATATTGAATTAATATTATGTCAAATGATTCAAGTCTTTTTTTATTTTCTTTTAATTTTTATTACCATACAAAAAGCATATCTATGCTAGTTAATTCAAATAAGTGTATATATACAAAACCATCAATATATAATATCTATATGATAGGATTGAATTACTATCTAAACTATACAATTGTGAGCTCACATATTGTCTAGCAAAATACATGATTGGAACTTTATGACTAAAATTTATGATGATACACAAAGTGCATAAACGAAGATGTGTTAGCAATATATTTAGTCCAACCAACAGATGTAAAGCAAATACTTTTATAAGCTACAATCGTATTGAAGAAGTAAAATGTCAGGTGTCTGTTGGTATTTTTTATGCCTTATATCTGCCTGTGAAATATAGGGCATTAAGATCTTCACTGTGTATCTCATCTATAGAAGATACAATAATCCAGAGATGTCTGCTTCATAATGTTTTATGCACTTAAACCTCATACTCTTCAACTATGTCATCATGTAGATCCAAAACTTTTTCTACAAAAAATAAATAGTGACATTAAACTCAGTATACTCAAATATGAACATAGTTCAGCTTGATATGATGGCTTAGTATGTAAAGTTGCATATCATCATGTCTAGTGACCTGAGTTCAGTTCCTGGGAATCTCATAATAAAAAATTAACTCCTCTAATCATCTTGCAACTTCTGTGCATACATACACATATGTATATTGATGTAAGTTAATAAATAAGTAAATAATTTGATAATGCCAATTTGCTATTTGTGATCTTTCTTTCCTATTTTATATAATTATCTACTATTCTTCAAATTCTGAAAATAAGATAATTATTCCTTTTCTGTATTTACTTTTAAGAATTAAGTCCAGATATGTTGTCTTGTCATGAATATTTTATTTTACATATTATCATGAAGTGTGATAATTTCTAAGTTGTATTGGTTAGATTGTTGTGATGATGAAAATTATAGAACCCCATGAGACATGAATAAAATAAACTTGAAAAACTTTCTCTAACAATATTTTCTTTTTTTCTTTTAAAAAAATATTTGTTTATTTTCATTTACATATGTACACTGTAGCTATCTTCAGACATACCAGAAGAGGGCATTGGATTTCATTACAGATGGCTGTGACCCACTATGTGATTGCTGGGAATTGAACACGGGACTTATGGAAGAGCTTATTAACAAATAAGCCATCTCTCCAGCCCTTTTTTTCTTCTTTTCTTTGTAATAAAAGAGAATTTAATTTTTAGAAAACTATGACAATTTCTGCTAAATCTAAACAGTTGTGGCTCTTTTCTCCAATAACGTATTATGTTTTATTTGTGTTACATCCTGATCACAAACACCCTCCTCGCCTTACAGTCCCACCCATACAAGTCTCTATTTCTATTGCCCCCTCCCTTTCCCCTATAGGTTCTGCCCCACCCTAGGATATCTAGTCCCTGGAAGTCTAGGCACATCTTCTCCCACTGAGGCTCAACTGAGTAGTCCAGGTAGGGAAAGGTTATCCAATGGCAGAAAACAGAGACCTAGATCCCCCCCCTCACCACTACCACACTCAATTTCTCTTGACTATATTCTACTGATGAGGCAAACTGCTGGTTGATTGTGATAGCTATGATGAGTGCATTTCATTTAATGGTATAAAAATAGTAAACACTGAGAACTGAATGCTTAATAATGTTAGGAGTTTCAAATTGTAGATCAAATGTGGTTCATATTTGATGATACTCTTATGTGGCTGAGGATAAAGGTATAGAGTAATAGAAAAAACATTTGCCATAGTTTGTGAATTTCTGATCAAGGCATATGTAAAAAATATGTAGGTGTAATAATTTTTCTTGACTATAAGACATTGTATGCAGACCTTGACCGATGATGTTTTTTATAAACACCCATCTTTGTTTCACTCTTTTACTCTGTTCAGTAATTTGCATAATTAATAGGACAGTTAAAATTATATACAACTGCTTACTTTCAGTTAATCCAAAGGATTTTTATGCCTTCTCCTTTTTTTTGCCTCTGACGTTCACATTTTCTTTTTCCTTTCCTATCCCCTCCCTCTATCGTTTTATCCCCCTGTCTTCCTCTGGCTTTCCTCCTCTCTCTCTCCTTCCATTCCTTTTCTTTCTTCATTTCTTCCCTTCTTTTTTTCTCTTTTAACTTACTTCTTTGCATACTTCAATAGTTTTTCCCAAAGGAAAAATAAAATGCTGAAGTGTCTATAAAACTGAATATAGAATAGATAGATAGTGACCATTTTAAATATGATAACAAAAACAAAACATCCATGTAATAAAGTTACAGATAACCAGCATGTGATTCTTTTAAATTGACCTTTTGAAAGCACATGAATGCTTAGTTAATTATTGCTGGCATATCTCTTTACTATGGTAAATATAAAGATTTGTCAGTATATACCATTTCTAAGATTATTAATCTTCACTGAGATTAATAGCACTAATTTTCCATATACTGCTTTAAAAAGACAAATATGTGCATTGTATTTTCTTACTATAAGTTTCAATATAAGAAGCACAAAAAAGATTCCTGTAAATATCATTATTTTATGACTTTGATTAAAGTTCCAAATGTGTAATGGCAATCATACTGCTTCAATTTAAGGAATCCTTTCAATATAATTTTTACTTATTTTTGAAGTACATGACTTGTTCACCAAAAACTAACTTATCTAAATCTCTAAATTCCATAAATAAATTAACTTACTCTGAAAAATAACAATGACATATGATTAAGAATCTTGAGAGATTAGGATTATACCCAGCTAAGGATGGTATAACCATAACAAAGCTTTTTTCAAATATGTAAGAGTTTGGGAAGAAAGAAAATGCCACTATAATCATTTCAAATCTTGAAGAAAAAGCCATGAATCATTGTGGATGGGTGACCTATAGACATTCAAAATATCAAGGAAATGGATAACTTAAAATCACAGAAATAATGTATTCACAAGGATATTTTCTGGGCTTCTTATATTGAAACTTATTATAGTAAACAATGCACATATTTGTCTTTTTAAAATGGTATATGGGAAATTACTGCCATTCAGCTCAGTGAAGAGAAGCTCATTTTCTGTATCCTTTTCAGAATTATCAAAATAAACTTTAATAGAACATCAAAAGATTTAGTTACAAAAATTCTGAATATTTGTTACAAATAAAATTCACAAGGATGTTTGCATATATATATATATATATATATATATATATATATATGTATATATATTGCATATATATATTGCATATATATATATATATATATATATATATATATATATATATATATCCTCAAAAATTAGGAAAGGTTCTTTTGTTATTGCTGTGTTCATGGTGGTAGTGGTGATTTGTTTAGTTTAAATAGTAGTGGAACTATAGTTTTCTAAATATTACTTGTTAGACTAACATGCTTGGGACTAGTAAAATTATGTTTGAAGATATAAACTCATGTGAAAACTAACAAGGGAATCATGTGGCTCTACAGATAACTACATTCCTTTGTGGGCATGATTGCAGAGACTGAGTTAAAACAGATGTAACCAGACATTTTTCAATATTTAAAAGAAGATATCTAGTATTAAATAATTAATTGTTTTCAAAATATTGTAGGGAATTACCTAAAATGAAACAGTCCTTCACCCAATAATGGCTCTTAAAGTACCTGCTTTAGCATCAGTAGAAAACTCTTGAGTAAAAACATTCAGTCTACTAGCATATGATCTATTTTCGAATCCTTGGTACTCAGATATAAGTACCAAAATTTATTTTTTATATAAATCTATAATAGTTAATAGCACTAATTTACCTTTAAAGGTAAGTTGAAAAATAATTACTATAAAATAAAATTGCAGACACAGTAACCTGTATGAAGATCTTCAATAACAACATAATAAAACAATGTAATTACTAAAAACTAGAACACAGCTATTGTATACTTAAACATCACTACAAATGTGAAAACCAGTAATATGATTATAAGTTATGGTTAGAATGTTCATTATTCAGTGAACTTTATACTGCTGTGTTGTTTTACACAGTAAATAATAGAAAAGAGCTAGTTATAGAAATTGACTCTAGCGAAAAAAAAGACTGAATCATGTATTTTGCATACAATGTATGAGAAAAAAATCAAGCAGCAAATTGAAACCATTTAACTTCTCATTTATATTCATTTATATTACATGTGTTTCTAGGCTATAAAAAGTTTGGTGAAGTGATTAAAAATAAACATTTTTAGAGATAAGAAATTATTTAAATTGGTCATGGAGGTGCAGCACAGTTATTTTAAGTATTTTTTTTAAATTAATGTGTTTATATATGAAGCAAGTCATTTTATTTTGCTTTGAACATAAAATACAATGCAATTCAAACACAAGAGTATCTAACTATGTGGTCTGAAGGAACATTTTTTTGGGTATATGCCTAATCAAGAGTTGTATAGCATAGTCTTCAGGTAGAGCTATTTCCAGTTTTCTGGGGAACCTCCAGATTGATTTTCAGAGTCGTTGTACGAATTTGTAATCCCACCAACAATGGAGGAGTGTTCCTCTTTTTCCACATTCTTGCCAATGTGTACTGTCAACTGAGTTTTTTTTTTTAATCTTAGCTATTCTGATTGCTGTAAGGTGGAATCTTAGAGTCATTTTGATTTATATATTGCCCTGATCACTAAGGACTCTAACATTTTTTTAAGTGCTTCTCATACATTTGAGATTCCTTGTAAATTCTCTGTTTAGCTCTATACCCTTTTTTTGATTAGATTGTTTGGTTTTTTTGGAGGTTAGCTTCTTGAGTTGTTTATGGATTTTGGATATTAGCCATCTATTGAATGCGGGGTTAAGTAATGACTTTTTCCCAATCAGTAGGTTGCTGATTTGTCCTATTGACTATGTCCTTTGCCTTACAGAAGCTTTTCAATTTCATGAAGTTTCATTTATCAGTTCTTGTTCTTAGAGTCTGGGCTATATTGGATTTATGCTTAGGAAATTGTCCTCTCATCCCCTTGCCAATGTGTTCAAGGCTCTTTCCCATTTCTATTAGATTCAGTATATCTGGTTTTATGTTGAGGTCCTTGATCTACTTGAACTTGAGCTTTGTGCAAGGTGACAAATATGGATCTATTTTCATTTTTCTACATACTGACTTCCAGTTAGACAAGCACCATTTACTGAAGAAGCTTTCTTTTTTCCATTGTATATTTTTGTCTTCTTTGACAAAGATCAAGTGGTCATAGGTGTGTGGATTTTTTTCTGTGTATTCACTTCTATTCCATCGATCAACCTGTCTGGTTCGGTATCAATACCATGCAGTTTTTATCGCTATTGTTGTATAGTACAGCTTAAGGTCAGAGATGGTGGTGATTCCTCCAGAAGTTCTTTTATTGTTAAGAATTATTTTCACTATCCTGGGTTTTTTGTTCTTCCAAATGAAGTTGAGAATTCCTTTTTCAGGTCTCTGTGAAGACCTGTGTTAGAGTCTTGATGGTGATTGCATGGAATCTGTAAATTGCTTTTGTTAGCATGGCCATTTTTACAATGCTAATCCTACCAATCTGTGAGCCCAGGGGATTATTATAACTTCTAAAGTGTTCATTATTTTCTTTTTTTTTCTCAGAGATTTTAAGTTCTTCTCATATAGATCTTTCACTTGCTTGGTTAGAGGTCCACTAAAATATTTTACAGTATTTGTGACTATTGTGAAAGTTTTTATTTCCCTATTTTCTTTTTCAGCCTGTTTGTCATTTGTATAAAGGAAGGCTACTGATTTTTTGAGTTAATTTTATATTCAGACATTTGCTGAAGTCGCTTATCAGCTATAGAAGTTCTCTAGTGGAATTTTTGGCCTCACTTATGTATACTATCACAGCATCTGCAAATAGTGATACTCTGACTTTGGCAATTTGTATCTGCATGATCTTTTTTTGTTGTCTTATTACAGTAGCTAGAACTTCAAGTAGTTTAATAAATAAAAGTGAAAGAGTAGGTAGCCTTGTCCCTGATTTTAGTTGAATTGCTTCAAGAATCTCTCCATTTAATTTTATATTGGCTGTTGGTTTATAGTATATTGCTTATATTATGTTTAGGTAGGAGCCTTGAATTCTTGAACTCTCCAAGACTTTTAACATGAAGTGGTATTGTATTTTGTCAAATTGTTTTTCAGCATCTATTGAGGTGATCATGTGTTTTTTCTTTAATTTTTTTTTATATATTAGATTACATTAAGGGATTTTTGTATATTGAACCAACCTTGCATTCCTGGGATGAAGCCTCTTTGATTGTGGAGAATGATGTTTTTGATGTGTTCTTGGACTCAGTTTGCAAGAATTTTATTGAGTATTTTTGCATTCATAAGCAAAATTTGTTTAAAGTTCTATTTTCTTTGTTGGGTCTTGACAAATTTAAAAATATAAATGACCATTTGTATTTCTAAAAAATTTTAAATTAGTATTTAATCAGTATTAATTACTATTAATTAATAATTTGCATTAATTTGTATTTAATTATTATTTGAAATACAGATGACTAATATAAAATACATATCTAAAAATTGTCTTTTAGTAATACAAATTATTCCTTGTATTTCTTAATAATTTCAAATAAGTATTTTGCTAATAACCCAATTTGAGAAAAAGTTAAATAAAAGTAAATAATGCTACAGACAATATACTTATTGAACCAAATTGTCTTTCCAGTTATCTAGAAAGTAAAGAACAATTACTTCCTTGATTAAAACCATAAGTAAAGCTCTTGAGAAAACTTTGGTCAATCATATAAAAATATATCTCAAGTAATCATGCTTATAAGTATCTATTGACTTACTTATATTGACTGTATAAATTCAGCTGATAATTCTTGCTAAGAAAGAAATAACCTGGGAAATATTTGGATTCAGAGTAAGCAAAAGCCCCACAATAAGTTTAAAAGTATTTCTGGATATAAAGTGTGAACACTCAAATATGATGAAAAATTAAAAAAAAAAACTGAATTTATAAGAAGCCATCCCAAATGGAACTCTGTCTTACATAGAAATAGGTATCCAGGAAGACTATGAAACAACTAACCTCACCACAATATCTACATCATAGTTTTTAGTTTTCCTAAGTGAACACCTACTGGTTGACCTCTTTTGATAAAGTTTCACACAATGTCTTTGACAAATTATTCCCTGAGTTTGATGGTCATACTTTCCAGAGCCATTCTTAAGTGAATGTTGAGAACCACTGATGGTCATTCAATCATGATAATATTTATACAGGTCTTTATTTTAGTCTTTGATAATTGAATACATATATACAATGAAATGATATAATTTGTATCCTGATGATATTCCTTTTCCATATTCTTTTTATGTTCTTAGATTCGTATTTGTCTTTTTATGTCAACAGTCCATGCATGTGAGGACATCAACCTGACAATGAGAAACATAATAGTGCCCACAGACTTTATAAAGAAGAATGATTTCCTGTCTTCCTGCAACTGTCAATTGCCAATCGTTTCTCAGTAAAATGTAGGAGGGGTGCCTAGACTATACTAGATTAAATATATATTTCTACTAAACTACCATTTGTACATTTTAAAACTCATGATCCTGACAAGTATCTAACATACTGAATTTTCTCTATACTATAAACAAGAGAAAAAAAGAATATCAGATCAGCCTGTCTACACATTGAACTTGAATGAGTCAATGCCACAGCATACCCATAACCACCCATCATAGCAGAACACTAATAAAATAGTTTTGTATCAGAGTCATGTTAAAAATTAATTTAAATGATGTTTTTATGAGTCCACTATGACATTAAACTAATTTCACAAATGAGTCTAGGGAAATTCCCATATTATCAGATATCTTGTTATATTCAATCATTTTCAAAAAGATGTTCAGTATAACACAGTATGAGTACTGGAAAAGACGCTAATCTTAATTTGCCTCTAATTAGATGCATGACATCGGTAAGTGAGTCTGAGATTTTATTTCTTTTTTCTTCAGTAATATAAAAATTTATAATTCTCAGTATGTTCATCAAGATTGGATAACAAAAGTGTGTATGCAGTAGTCTGTGTATAACATTTAAAAATATAAAAATATCCTGAACCATGTGCAAATTATAAATAGACTATGAACTGATATATTTTTGTTCTATGAAACTATTAATAAGAAATTAACACTCAAATTTTTCTATTACAACAACCATTTTAGTTTTTCTATACATAGGTTCTCTTTATGTAACTCTTGCTGGACTGTGGTGTGACCACGTAGATCAGACTGGCCTGTGACAGATATCTACTTTTCGGTATCTGCAGTGTTGGCATCAATGATGTGTGCCCCTATGATTGTTCTGTGTCCTCTTTTCACACTTTCTTGCATTTAAATTATTTAACTTTAGTATGTTTTTATAAGAACAGTCATTTATTTCTTTTACATTTTCAAAATTTCATATTTTAATTAAACTTCTCATGCCTTGGTGGTTTCTTACAATGTTGTACTGGTAAGATCTGGTGAGTTATTAAGATTCCATTGATATATTTCTTTTCAATTCTGTAACATCTCATATATTTTCCATTTATTTAATGATTTTTCTGAAACTGTTTTGCTGTTTTTCATTTTGCCATTCGACAAAATAAATTTTTAAAATTTTCGACTTATTTTTGAGCCATGTGTGTAAAACATGAGCTAAGATAAGAGATTCAAGATCATCAGATGCATAAACTAATGAAAGTGTTGCACATGTCCCCAATAGTGGTACTGATTTCCAAGGACACTATTAATGTGCTTCTTTCTCACTCTAACAGCATTTTTTGGTACTCAGAGAATAATTGTGCTTATCCAGCAACATAAAATGTCACTGTGCTAATTTGCATGGTTGTTTGAGACATTTTATTTTAGTCATTTATATGATTTTTTTGTCCAAATTGATTCTGATTTTATTTTTTATTGGATATTTTGTTTACATTTTAGATGTTATCCCCTTTCCCAATTTCCCCCCAACCCAGGAACCCCTTCCCATCCCCTTTTCTCCTGCTTCTATGAGGACGTGTCCCCACCCACCTACCCACTCCCACCTCCCTGCCCTCAAAATCTCCCACAGTGGGGCATCCAGTCTTCACTGGACCAAGGACCTCCTCATCCATCTATGCCTAACAAAGTCATTCTCCCTTACATATACAGCTGGAGCCATGGGTCCCGCCCTATGTGCTCTCAGGCTGGTGGTTTAGACCCTGGGAATTCTGGTTGGTTGGTTTTGTTTTTCTTCATATAGGGCTGCTAACACTTTCATCTCCTTCAGTCTTCTCTCTAACTCCTCCATCGGGAACCCCATGATCAGTTCAATGGTTAACTGTGAACACCTGTCTCTTTATATGTCAGGCTCTGGCAGTCCTCTAAGGAGACAGCTATATCAGGCTTCTGTCAGCTTGAACTTCCTGGCATTCACATCAGAATCTGCCTTGGTGACTGCACATGGGATGAAGACCCAGGTAGAGCAGTCTCTGGATTTCTGTCCCACACTTTGTCTCCATATTTGCTCTCATATGTTCTTTCTTACTACTTTGAAGAAGGACCGAAGCACCCATACTTTGGTCTTCCTTCTTCATGAGCTACATGTGGTCTGTGAGTTATATCTTAGTTATTGTGAGCTTTTGAGCCAATAACCAGTTTCAGTGAGTGCATACCATGTGTGTTCTTTTGAGATTGAGTTACCTCATTCAGGATGATATTTTCTAGTTCCAGCCATTTGCCTAAGAGTTTCATGACTTCATTATTTTTTATAGTTGAATAATACTCCATTGTAAATGTACCACATTCTGTATCCATTCCAATGTTGAAGGACATTTGGCTCTTTCCAGCTTCTGGCTATTATAAATAAGGCTGCTATGAACATAGTGGAACATATGTCCTTATCATATGTTGGAGCATCTTATGGTTATTTGTTCAGGAGTGGTATAGCTGGGTTTTCAGGTAATGTTATGTCCAATTTTCTGAGGAACCACCAGACTGATTTCCAGAATGGTTGTACCAGCTTGCAATCGCATCAAAAATGGAGAAGTGTTTCTTTTTCTCCACATCCTTCCCAGCATCTGCTATCACATGAGGTTTTGATCTTAGCCATTATAAGTGTTGTGAGGTAGAATCTCAGGGCTGTTTTGATTTGCATTACTCTCATGGCTAAGGATGTTGATTATTTCTTTAGGTGCTTCTTGGCCATTTGAGTTTCCTCAGGTAAAAATTCTTTGTTTAGCTCTGTACCCCATTTTTAACACATCAAAACAATCATCTATCATGATCAAGTAGGCTTCAGGAATGCAGGCATGATCCAATAAATGGAAATTCATCAACATAATCCACTATATAAGCAAACTCAAAGGAAAAAAAAAAACCACATGACCATCTCACTAGATTCTGAGAAAACATTTGACAAAATTTAACATTCCTTCATGGTAAAAGTTTGGAAAGATCAGGAATTCAAAGCCCATAACTAAACATACTGAAAATATATGGCAAGCCAGTAGTTAACATCAAACTAAATGGAGAGAAACTTGAAACAATTCCACTAAAATCAGGGACTAGAAAAGGGTGCCCACTCTCTCCCTATTTATTCAATATAGTACTGGAAGTCCTAGCCAGAGCAATTAGACAACAAAAGGAAATCAAAGGAATACAAATAGGAAAGGAAGAAGTCAAAACATCACTATTTGCAGATGATATGATCGGATACTTAAGTGACCCCAAAACTTCCTCCTGATAAACCTGATAAACAACTTCAGCAAAGTGGCTGGATATCTAATCAAACAAATCAGTAGCCTTCCTCTACTCAAAGGATAAACAGGCTGTGAAAGAAATTAGGGAAACCACATCCTTCACAATAGTGACAAATAATATAAAATATTATGGTGTGAATCTAACCAAGCAAGTGAAAGATCTGTATGACAAGAACTTCACATCTCTAAAGAAATAAATCAAAGATCTCAGAAGATGGAAAGATCTCCCATGTTCCTGGATTGGCAGGATTAATGTAGTAAAAATGGCCATTTTGCCAAAAGCAATCTACAAATTTAATGCAATCACCATCAAAATTCCAATTCAATTCTTCATAGAGATAGAAAGAGAAATTTGCAAATTCATCATCAGAATAACAGAAAACTCAGGATAGCCATATCTACTCTTAACAATAAAAGAACTTCTTGGGGAATCACCATCCCTGACTTCAAGCTGTACTACAGAGCAATAGTGATAAAAACTGCATGATATTGGTACAGAGACAGGCAGGAAGATCAATGGAATAGAATTGAAGATCCAGAAATGAACCCACACACCTATTGTCACCTGATATTTGAGAAAGGAGCTAAGACTGCCCAGTGGGAAAAGGACAGCATTTTTCAACAAATGGTGCTGGTTCAACTGGAGGTCAGCATGTAGAAGAATGCAAATTGATCCATTTTTATCTCCTAGCACAAAGCTTAAGTCCAAGTAGATAAAAGACCTTCACATAAAACCAGATACAGTGAAACTAATAGAAGATAAAATGGGGAAGAACCTTGTATATGTGGGTACAGAGGAAACATTCCTAAACAGAAAACCAATGGCTTATGCTCTAAAATCAAGAATTGACAAATGTGACCTCATAAAATTGCAGAGCTTCTGTACGACAAAGGACACTGTCAATAGGGCAAAACGGCATTTACATTACTTTTGTTAAAACTTTTCTTACTCCTTTCTCATTTTTCTTTTAATTATTTTTATAGTAGTTAACAATATTTTAAGGAACATAGAGATATCCTTTTATGCATATCTTTATCTTTGTTCATTATATTTTATATGATATATGCTTTTGTCTTAGGTGAATCTTTATTTTATTTTACAGTTTAGATAATACATAATATGGATTTAACTATAAATAAATCATAATTCTATTCTTTTTTCTTTTATATCTATGTATTTATTAAAGATAGAAGCAGTCACCTTTTAATGTACAATGACTCTTTAAATGCATACTGAGAGAGAGAGAGAGACAGAGACAGAGAGACTTGTTATATTGTTTTCAGTCAAATTTGTAAATTATATTTCTCCTGCCTGAGCCTCTTCAGTGATGCTAGATGCGTACAGTGCCACACCTGGATCTGCACTCTCTTTTCCAAATAGAGTCTGATCTTTTTCTCAGTAGGTTTGTAGTTTTGCCACCTATGATCCTGAACATTTGTATAAAGTCATGGTTCACAAGATCCCTTAGTTTATTGCACTTTTAGTACCTTAGCGTATTTTTTCATAAGTACCAACATCAAAATCAAGCTAAACATGACACTATGCTATTAGTATGATGGAGTAGTTGTTACAGTTTGTATTAGGAATTTCCCAATGCCCCGCAGAAGGCCGTCTGTTTTCCTTGAATTTCAGAATGTCCTCCTGTGCATCCATCCATTAGCATACTCTAATGCCCTAAAGCACCATAGCTCACAGCTTTGGAGCTTCAATTTAAAAAGCCATTAACTAAATGAAAGGAGTCAAAGGAACAAGAAGATATTTTGTACAAAATATAAGCATAACAAACAAATGAAGAAAAAACAAAACAAAAACAAAAATTTAAGTACTTATTGGCCCCTGGAGATTAATTGATTTTTTCCATTAATCTCTAGCCTCTATGGCCCATCACATAACCTTTGTCTGCAATTGCCTCTGATTGAGATAATATGTTTGCTAAACACTGAAGAATCAAGAATTTAAGATATGTTGACATTAATCATGATGCTTTTCAAAAACAATTAGCATATAGGAGAAAAATAATACAAATTAAAACATAGTGGTCTTCAATAATTATCAAAGAATAATGAAACAATTTGATAAAAGTACTCTGTTCTATGTTATTATATGTAGTCTTTCAGGCTATCATGTATAGACATGATTACTGCAATCTAGCTACTGTTTCACTTCTCTTTCTAAGATTTAACTTACTTGGCCTCTAAAGGAATTCTTAATGAAATTACAGGTAAATACAAAGTCTAGCTTAAGTGTTCAGTTTTTAGGAGATTGTCTACTTGTTCCCTAAGGGTAGATTTAATGTAACAAGCAATCTAATGTAGATGCACAGTAATGTCATAACATATATATATATATATATATATCTTCATAACTTAGATAAACTTTGTAAAAATATTAAGAGCCTATAACTGTTTTATGTTTTATATATATATATAATCATTTCATGTACAATTTTGTAAATAAGTATAAAAATAAACAAGTTAAATTTTAAATATGAATAAAAGACATCTATATATCCTATTCATTGTCAAATATTTGCATGGTGAAATTTATAAATCACAAATGTATAAAATTTGGGTATATTCTATTGCAGAAAAGGAGAGGTTATTGTATACCTATTTTTTTTCTGATAACTACACCTTGTGATTATAAAAGTTTTAAATATAATGAAATTACTAAGCATGCTCACAGAGCTGAAATGATAAAATTATATTCAGAGATACATAGGGCGATATTACATTATGAAATGAACTGAGTTCTTCACTAGTTCAGATTGCAAGTTCCTTGATAGCAACTTATTTATGTTCCTGTGGAGCTTAACCATTGGTTCACATTTGCATATGTATAAAAAGATATCATTTTATTAATGTTTTTTGCTGAAAAAGATGTCACAAACATTAGAGACCCACTCATTTACAAACTTAAGAATGCCTCAAAAACAGTTAACTGAAAGCCTTCATACAGGCACAAAGAACCTATAAAAATAGATCTCTCTCTCTCTCTCTCTCTCTCTCTCTCTCCTTCTCTGTGTATGTGCATGTGTGTGTGTGAAATGAAGTAAAAATTAAGAAAATAATGAGATAAAATTAATTTTAAAAAAGAAGCATCCTACCAACTTTATAAAAAAAATGGGAGCTCTAAAGATTCTGTTAATTTAATTTTTTGTTGTCTATCTAAAGCATGGCCTGAGCCTTCATTTAAAAGAAATTAGCTTCTCTATTTAGACTCCCTTGAAGGAAGCTAAATTTTCATTTGCATGTGGTTATCCATTTGAGACAGCTTCTGGATAGGAAATGGCATCTGTCTACTTTTCCTTAGGAGAAGGAGAATAGAGGAGAAATTACCATGGGTTAGATGAGTTCAAGTGAACATGGCTTGCCATGTTGGAGTTAAGAGAAGCCCAGATGAAACATAATAAGTAATAACTCAGTGTTATTGATAGTAAAGTAGATTCTAATGGCATAGAAGTTAGATATATCTGCCCAGCATTGTGCTGTTTAAGGCTTTTTAAAATATAAAGGTTGGGTGTATATTTTATCCAGGAACTAAATGGTAAAAGGCAGGGTAGAAACCTCAAATAGGGATTTTAAAAAATGTCTAAATTGTAATGGTTAACAGTAAATAGACTTGGTATGTAACTTAGAAAATTATATAAGTAAATAATGAAATTTGAAGGACTATATATTGGTTGGAACATGAAAGGAGATGGAGAGGAGAAACAACTTGTAGATATTGTATTTCATTGTACATGTACATAAAATTTTCAAATTAAATACTTAAAAAGAATAAAATGTAATACCAGGAACAATTTATTTTAATTATTTTGTTGCTCTCCTCTTGTATCAAAATTTCAATGATCTATATTCAAAGTTTCCTGAGTTTTCTTCCATAGAAAAATTCACCCAAAGGATCACCTATTACTGCTAACATTAGGACCAAAATTGGGGGTTTTGATGACATTTTAGGCTAGGTCAACAATTAAATGTGCCTCCAGTTTACCTCTTCCATTTTGAGTGATTTATATATTTATAAAATGCATTATATTCTTCTTCATAACTTAGATAAACTTTGTAAAAATATTAAGAGCCTATAACTGTTTTATGTTATTCTTGTTAAAATGTATGTGTGTATATATTGTATATATAATGAGTCTCATTTAGCTAAAAGCAACTTTTCATATACTATATGATAAAATATGTTAATAAATTTGCTGTTAGATGAAGAAGAAACACTAATTCTTTCTCCATTCTGTTCTCCAATTCTCATTATTACACTTATCAATTAACAAAACTATGTTTTAATACAGTGATTTTACTTTTTCTTTTATCACTCTTTAGTAACATATGAACTACAGTAGAGGTAGGTTTTCTCATACAAAATGTTGTTAGCTGTACAGAGAGAAAAACTTTGTTCAAGAAACATTTTTAAGTTAGTTGAAAAACAGAAACCAGATCTTGGTATTGTTTTGTACTTTCTAACTGCCTCACAAAGTGTTACTGATACTGTCCATGAAATATAGAAAAGTATCAATGAAAGAAATATAACTCAAAATGAATGCATTAGTTCTAACTAGGAACTGACAGAAGACTCCAAGAGCAAGCTGTTAACTTCAGGTAGGAGTTTTTCTACAGATAACATTCCTCATGACTCAAAGGATGGAGTCAACTCATTAAATATTTTTCATGAGGTTGCAAAGAAAAGATCAGATGTTTTTCAGCCTGGAGAACTGACAAGTTAATTCATTCTATTAATGTTCTTTATTTTTGATACAGTCATTATAGTGGTTGGGCTTTCTCAATTCCCCTAACTTGATCTCTTTGGAAAAAGTGTAAAGATAAATCTTATAAAGTAATGTGAAAGGCACAAAGTTCCTCAGGTAATTTCCTTCATAGTTGGAATAAGTTAAAAATAAAGGGCAAAGGGTGAGTGTGGAAGCCAATGTCTTTAATCCTAGCACCCAGGAAGCAGTGGCAGGTGGATCTCTATAACCTTGGGACTGGAGTAATTTACACAGTAAGTTTTAGAATGGTCAGGGCTGCATAATGAAACCTTGTCTATAAAAGTTCACATGCCATCTATCTATCTATCTGTCTATCTGTCTATCTATCTATCTATCTATCTATCTATCTATCTATTTTTCCAAGATAGACACTATACCAATTGAAATTGAGGGCTCATTTATTAAAAAAACAAATTTTTACATTGTTACACCATATGTATTTATTTTCTGTAATAAAATCTGGTCAGAGGGTGCCTGCATACATTTTTTTTTTTAATTAAAGGTGATAGTAGTAAGGAATATATCTCCTTTTTTATATTTCACTTCTAATCTATCTCCTGAAATGTGCCTGTGAATGGATTCTAACATCACTGTATAATTTGAGAAGAGTTCTATGAACATTTGTGACAAATGGATCTTTTATTTAATTGAAAAATAGTGATTCATTTTGATAAAATGAAAGAAAACTTACAGATGATACTTAATCACTACTGTCATACAAAGAGCTAAGCCATCAGCAGGGTGCTGTGGCATCTACATCAGTCACTTCAGCTAAGGCAGGATCCACAGAACATCTATTAACCCAGATGTGTGACTACACACCCAGGCTTATTTCGTAGTTTCATTCACTCTGTTTCTTGTTTTGGGTATAACCTTGTATTTAATGTGGCTTCAATATTTTAGAATATTTACTGTTAATATGTTATATTTATCTCTACTTTTTGAAAAATAAACACATAAATATTTTGACATTTAGGAATCACTTTATCAATTAAATTTAACTAATTTTCACCCTTAAGTTTAATGAGATTGTTACTAAATTAATAATCATATGGTTATTTCAGAGGTATTATGTATCTTCTTTTGTCCTAAAACTATAAAATTATATCTTTGAGCATTGGAAAATTTACACTGTAAGTGTGAAATAGAAACCAATAATTGAAATATAAACAAAGAGGCCAAAATAAGTGGGTAGCAAGAAAGTACATTGCTTGGAACATACTTAGAAATTTATGTGAAAGTGACTGGAAATTATAGCATTAATTTTATGTGTAGTGGTTAAATAAAACTATTTTATCCTTTTCAAATTATTGGGCAAAACTTAAATATTTTCATAGTTTTATTTTGCATTTTTTGGAGAATTTTATATGTAGGACCGTGAAAGGATGGCTGGGTTTGGTTGAAGAGCTGGCTGAAAAGCCTGGAGACCCAAAAGTTGTCCATTGCCTGTAAGGGACGGGCATTTATTCTGCTGTGCTCCCAGAATCCAGGCTCCTAACATGTGGTGTGGAACTCCATTGACCTGCACAGTTCAGTCTCCTTCAGGACAATGCAGCCCCACCCAAAGAGCACAAGTAGAGGGCATAACTACAGGCCTCAAGCCCTAGAGAAATTTACATACTAATGAGATGCCTGAAGGCCAGAGGGTGTAGCTAATTAAGCATTTTTCCCCAGACCCTTCCCTCTTTCTCCCTTCTAATTTAACTCAGGTCTGCCCTTCTTTTAAAAGGGTTGCACATCCAGATTCAACCATCATTCCTCATGCCAATAAAGCCATTTTGGAAACCCAAGGACTTTCTCATGTCCTTGGGGCCACGCTGTGGGTAACTGTGGAGAAGGCCTTTAATAAGCTGCTGTAGCCACAGCCGCTGCACCTAACTTCCCAAGTGGAGAAACTTTCTGCCAACTACCCTACCCACATTTATACACCTGTGCTATGCATCTTTCCATCACTTCACTACTCCTCCAATGGCCCTCCGACTTTTTTTCAATTTTATTAGTTTGCTATTTCTAGAGATAGTTTTATACCATTTGTGATTTGCTTCAGAACCCCCACCTGTCGGCTTACAATAGTCATCCAATTAGATGGTTGCCAGAGTGGAAACCCCCTTGATTGCTCACCATTTCCTATAAAACCTGTCCCACTGAAGGCTGGGGGCTTCAGCCTTCCATTCTACTGGGCCAGAGATGGTAAGTGAGCCTAAGCTCAATCTTGAATACCCTAGTGATTGCATCAGAATCAGCTCCTTAGTGGCCTTTTGGGGTTCACAAACAGTTCCAGGAATGGGCACAACATTGCAGTGCACTGGCCAGGAATTCCACAAGCTTTAAAAATACCAAAACCTAAGGATCTAAATACTAACTGGTGAAGAATTCCTGTCTGTCTGTCTTTCTGTCCATAAGTTTGTTCATTGCTGCAGTAATTCAGTTCTGTGTACTCTATGTAGCACCAACCTAAACAATTTTGTATTTCATGGTCACAGTGCCTAGGAGAACACAGAAAAATGTCAGAGCCAAATGGGCCTCAATCGCAAGAGGTTGGTGTCTCAAGAGAGGTTGGATTCGAACTCTGAGAGCCAGGAGTGCCCACCATCTGCTCATTTTTATTTTCTCCTGATGGAGAGTAGAGAACAAGTCTTCTTGTGTTTATGCTGGTTGCTGTTTCTGTTGGGACTAATTGTTTCCTCTTGTGTTTCTTGTTATGAGGCAACTTTGACTTTAACAGATGCTAACATGGCACAGGTGCTGTTGACTCCACTGGAATTGCTTCTTAGACATTTTAAGGATGTTAAGACTAGGGGAAAGAATCTTTCTGTCCCCATTAGAAAAGATAAAGTAACCACATTTTGCTGGTCAGAATGGCTTACCTTCAATACCATCTAACCCCCAGAGGAATCCTTTGATTTGGGATTGGTCCAAGGGATTGAGAAGGTCCTTTTAAAACTCAAACTTGGCTACCCAGACCAAGTGCCTTATGTGGTGGTCTGGTGAACCCTCCTAGTGGACTTCCTCCCCTTTGGGCTTAAAACCTTTTCTCCCCAGACAGCTGGCAGAAATTTTTACCTTGGTTAGCAAAAAGCCCAAGATTATGAAGAAAGAGACATGGGAACACCCACCTCCTTCTGCACCACCACTCTACTTGGTCCTTCTGGAGGAATGCAGGAGGATGCCCACCCCCACCATATCCTTCTCCACAGGCAAAACAGCAGCCTTTGCAACCTCTGCCAAAGGCAGCTACACTGCAGGCTGCTCCACTCCAGGTGTGTGTGTGTGTGTGTGTGTGTGTGTGTGTGTGTGTGTGTGTGTGTGTGTAGGAGCCTGGCACAGAGACAGGGAGCCTCAAAGACTGACCCATGCACCTAAATATGTGTCCTGCCCTTTCACACAGCAGGGCCAGCTGATGATCTGGGAAATCTACCCCACTACTATTGACCCTTTTCTATTAGTGACCTTTACAACTGGAGAACTCAGAACTCTCCCATTTCAGATAACCCCAGTGATATAATTTGGTTCTTAGAGACAATTCTCTTCACCCACCAACCCACTTGAAATGATTGCCAGCAGCTCTTGGATTGATGGTGGCTTTCCCTTTATCCACCCCAACTGAGACTTCAACACTGTTGAAGGTAAGGGTTGACTCTTAGTCTATGACCGTACTCTGTTGGCACGTCCTAAGGCAGTCTCAAAATGGCCCACTAATTTGGCTAAAATAAATAATAGAAAACTACAGAAGATTGAAAATTTAGGAATAAAGGGTCTGAAAAACTTAATGATAGTAACAGAGAAAGTGTTTAATGGAAGAGAGTAAACAGAGGAGAAACAAATGAAGGCAGAGAAATGGATGGAGAAAAGAAAAGTAAAAGATCAGAAGCAACAACTTCACTCTCTGGCAAGAATCCTGTTGGCAGCCATGACCAAACCAGAGTACTATAGGAGGTGCCTAAAACAGTTGGTTTTTAGAGATGGAGGTAAGGGAAAGGGGCTAAGGATTTTCCTATTTAGGAAAGAACCAATGTGCTTATTGTAAGGAAGAGAGACACTGGATCAGGGAGTACCCAAAGAAAAAGAAGCCTATTCAAACATGAGTCTTAGAAGATGAAAATAGAGACAAGTAATACGGGGAAACAGGTTTGGACCACCTACTGAGCCCAGAGTAACCCTAAAAGTAGAGGGAAAACTTATCAGGTTCCTTGTAGATAGGGAAACGCAATATTTCACCTTGCTAAAGCCTGAAGGTAAAGTCTCTTCAAAGAAGTCTTGCGTCTAAGCGGCAACAGAAATTAATATTCATGGACTACCTGAAGAACAGTGGACTTGGGAGTGGGCAGGGTAACCCACTCATTCCTGGTTGTACCTGAGTGTCCATACACCTCTTGGGGAAAGATTTGTTGGCAAACATGGGTGTTGCGGCCTGAACTGCCCCACACTTGGGGGCCAAAATGTCTCGGACTGTTCTGTCAATGTTTGAATCCACACTTCCAAAAGCCTTGGGGGTTAAACTGTTAGAGCTCACACTGCCCCAAGTTGCTCCAGTCTACAGGTCGGGGTTCAGCAAGAGAGAGAGTTAGGATGGATGCAAAGAATGGAGACCAGACAGAGTGTGATTCAATCCCATTTATTCTTCAGTCTCTCTTCTTCTCTCCAAGTCCCAAGTCTTGAGTTCCTAGTCCCTGGTTCCTAGTCCCTAGTGCCTCCAAGTTCCAAGTTACTTCTTCTAAGTGCTAAGTGCCTAATATCTAATTCCAATTTCTTTCTCCAAGTGCAAAGACTCAAGTACCTAATTCCTACTCCAAGTTGTACTCTCTGAAGTATCTGATTCTCTGTTCCCCAAATTGTCCTGAACTCTCCTGTCTGCCTCTAGCCTTTTATATGTCTCACTTCTAAGCCTTGCCTCTAAGTCATGCCTTTAATCATGCCCTTAGATCTTGTCTCTAAATCTGATCTCTAAGTCACACCCTTAAGTCACACACCTTTAAGTCTCACATACCCAAGGGAAAATCCTGGGTATCTAAAGCAAGATGTTATCAGAGTATGCTCAGCTGTTATAGGCTAATGTAATCAAGTCTCTGGTCAGGGTATATGGCTCAAGATGGCTGCAAGGATGATAGCCACCTTCTGTCGGCTCCCCACACATGGGTGCACAACTACATTTCTCCCCAGAAGGAGCCAAACTATTAAATTCAGAGGGAAAGCCTATCTGTGTCCTGACAATCATACTAGCTGAAGACTACCAGTTGTTTGAGCCTCTACCCATCTCAAAGGATGAAATTACTACTTGGCTAAATTACTTTCCCAGAAATAGTTGGCAATAGGAGGGCTAAACAGCAGACCCCAATTTTGATTGAGCTCAAGCTATGGGCAGACCATGCACAGGTATGAAAGTACCCCATGCCCCGATTGCTAGGAAAGTTTCAAAACCCTCTCCCCTATATGAGGAGGCTATTAAATATGGGGAACCTGACACCATGTCAATTGGTGTGGAACAATCCCCTGCTGTCAGTCAAGAAGTCTGGAACTAATGATTATAAACTGGTATAAGTCTTAAGAGAGTTAAATAAAGGGTTATGGATACCCACCCTATAGTCCTGAATCACTACAACCTCTTGAATTCTATTCTTCCTGAGTGTCAATGATATACAGTCCTGAATTTTAAGGATGCTTTCTTAGGCACCCAAGAGCCAAGAACTCTTTGTCTTTCAATGCCATGATCCAGAGTACAGGATTATCAGACAGCTGACTTGGTTCCCACTGCCGGTGCCCTGGACCACCTACTTGGCCTTGGGGGTTGCAGGTGAGATGGCATGGAATCAATGGCACAGACTTCAGGAGCAGGTGAGAAATACCACAGCAAACTCCTCTGACCTGTGCTTTAAGATCTTTAATATCCTCCACCCATGTCCCAAAGTAGATGGCCAACAGAAAACAAAGTCAAGAGCATCTTTGAAAGTTTGTTGACTCACAATGTCCTTACAGGGCTTATTTATTTATTTATTTATTTATTTATTTATTTATTTATATTTTATTAATATCCATTTTCTTTTCTCTATTTATGCTACATGTCCTTTGCATATATAATATGGCTTGCCATTTTATGTTTGCACTGGACTTTGAGTGTGCCAAAAATGAATTTGTGCTTCTTTTGCTTTTTCTTTAGCATTTTTTAAATGTTTGTTTATTTTGTCCCATTTTGATGTTAGTTTTTGTTTCATCTTAATATAGAAGCTTTTTTATGTTCTAATGAGAGAATGAAAGTGGGTGTATCTGGATATAAATGAATGTGAGGAGTAACTAGGAGGAGTAAAGATGGCAAACTATAATTGGGGTACAGTATGTGAACAGAAGTAATCTATTTTGAATAAAAAAAATAGCTCTTTGGGGAGATTCCCATCTGTATTGTCGTGTTAGCAGCTGTTGAATTCACATGAACTACGAGCATCAGCTCAATCCACTTAATAATACGAGTCATTAATCAGCAATGGTGGTCCAATCCAGAAGAAACCGTGAGGCTATGAAGCAGTAAGGAGTAGGCAGAACATCACCAGAAGTTCTTTGGTGCTTTTCTCTCTACGAAATCACAACAAATGATGATCATTGAAGCAGGCAGGGCAAATCAAAGCCACAGTGTGAGCAGAGCCCTCAAAATACCAGCAAAGAGTGGCAAGATGAACCAATGCCACACAGTATCATCCCCTGTCTATTGGGTTATGTTTATACATTTTCAAAACATCAAGTGTGCTCTCAAAAATCTTCCCTACTTTGCCTTTTACCAAGGAGCTTCCAGAAAATCACTACATGTCTGTTTTCAGTAAAACAACTTCTCATATTTTCTAGAAACATCATATGACAGAACTGAGTCTCCAAAGAAACTGGAAATTTCTACTTCACCTTTAAATAATAAAAACAATATAGAGCAAGCCAATAACTGACATCAAATTAAAGGAAGAGAAATTTAAAGCAATACCACCAAAATCTGGAACAAACCATGGCTGCCTATTCTTTCCCTATCTATTCAATATAGAACTTGAAAATCTAGCTAGAGCAATAAGACAACTAGAGGAGATCAAGAGGATACAAATTGAAAAGGAAGAAAGCAAAGAATCATTATTTGTGAATGATGTAATAGTATGCATAAGAAAGCCCAAAAATTCTACCAGAAAATTCTTACAGTTGATCAACACCATCAGCAAAGTTGCTGGATACAGAATTAACAACAAAAAAAGTATAATTCCTTAACACGAATGGTTAATAGGCCAAGAAAAAAATAGGGAAATGAAACCCTTTACAATAGCCATGGATAATATAAAATATCTTAGTATAACTCCAACCAAGCAAGTGAAAGGCCTCTGTGGCAATAATTTCAAATCTATGAAGAAAGAAATTGAGCAAGATGTCAGAAGATAGAAAAATCTCCCATGCTCTTAGATTGGTTGGACTGATATAATAAAAATGGCTATCTTACCAAAAGCAACTTACAGATTCAGTGTAATTCCCCTAAAAATTCCAACACAATTGTTTACATACTTTGGAAGAACAATTCTCAACCTCATATGTAAAAGCACAAAAACTAGGGTTGCTAAAACACTCCTGAACAATAAACAAACTTTAGAATCCGTTTGTTTGTTATTTGCTGGCACTGAAAGGTACCAGTCACACTTAAAGTGAGTCTTATCATTTTAAATAACATGATTAAAGAGACCACTTAAAGATGTCCCATTTGGGGTTTGTCTTAGATGATTCTAGATCCTGATAAGCTGACGATCAAAAATCATCTTCATATCCATGTATCCAACGGAGTGAGGAAGTGGATTGCTGTCCAGCACCATGATACCCACTAAAAGGTAGAGTCCAATGGAATGTGTGTCATTAAGAAAATAAAATATGCCAAATGGCTAAGATTTGGCTTGAGCTTCTAAAAGTTTATCCTATATTATGAGATGCTATATTTTGATTCAAAGCATAATTTTCATTTGGGTAGATACATGATAGCTTCAGATTGCACAGAAATGTCTTTTTCCTAGATATTTCAGTAAGTTACCAGAATAATATGTATATAGACAAATAAATTGACCATTTAGAATAATTTTCTAATTCAGCATTGTAGAACAAAGTTCAGGGACACCTAGATGAAGGTAGAAGTTTTTAGTTATCTGCTTAAAATGAAGCACTGACCAGCTTTTTGACAAAGCTGTAAGACAATATTTTAAAACAAATATGTCTCTTTTATGGAAAAGAAAACAATGGAAAATACTAAGTAAATATGTTAAACACAAGTACCCTTTATTTAGAAGGGTACTTAAAATGTCACTTATTATGATCCAGGCATATTTCTATCTGTAAAGGAAGATAGGATAGTGTAAAATAATCAAGTACTTAATATCTGTGTAATAGTATATGAGACAGTGAGGTAAATTTTACCACTGATTATATTTTTTATTTTGTTTTCAAAATATTTTATTACTAAATTTGTATTCCATGACAAGTTTACAATAGGCTTTAAATACACATTAAATTTTTAAGTTCAATATGCATCTAAACACTCTCTAGATTACACTAGTTCAGAATTCAGTTCTATTTTACATTTCAGATTTAGCCACCTTGTCTCTTTGCCTTTTTAAAAAATGTCTTTGAGTACCTAATCTCAGAAGGGAGCATCCCCTGCTGCACTGGTTTGTGTGTGTGTGTGTGTGTGTGTGTGTGTGTGTGTGTTTGTGTGTATTTGTATGTGTGTTTGTTTATGTGTTTATGTGAGTGTGTTGTGTGTGCATGCATGTGTTTATGTTTGGGTGTATTTGTGTGTTTGTTTTTGCGTCTGTTTGTATGTATATATGTGTGTTTGTGTGTATGTGTGTGTATGTTTACATGTTTGTATATGTGCATGATGTGTGTGAATATATTTGTGTGCACATGTGTCTTTCTATATGTATGTTTGTGTATGTATCAATAATAATAAACAAAGATAACATGACAAAGAGGGTCTGAAGAGTGTACACAAGATGATTTGGAGGTGCATGCAGAAGGTCTAAAAAGATATAAAATAGAATATTCATATATAAAATTTTCAAAATATTTTTAAAATTCATATTTTTTTAAAAAATACATAATCATTTTAAAAAAACCTTGACATATGGAGTGCAAGGAAAACATTGAGTTGTAAGACCAAAGAACAAAATCCTTATCAAACTTATATGGCCTTTTTGGTGATAATGGATTTGTCAACCATACTAAAAATCACAGACTAGTTTAAAGTTCTAAGCAGTTATTTTAATTGCCTTGTATTAGTTTTAAAAAGGTCACAGTGCCATCTTTCCCAGAATGTATCTTAAAGGAGTTACACCAAAGACAGCAAAAATAGAGATTTGTATCATTCACATGGATACATGTCAAAGACTTGAGTAAAGTAGGTTTTGGGAAATTAGCTGAGGTACCAAAATAATCAACTTAGATAACTAATTTACTATGTTGGGTTGAAAGAAGCAAAACCTTTAATGTGGTTTATTCTTCCTAAAACTAATGTTGAAAATGTCCACCTAATGTAATGAAGAACAGAGAGTTCTGGGTGCTTTGAAAGGTTATCAGATCATCAGATGGGAGTAAGGCTAGAGAAGGGTAATTATCATTACAAGGATGAGGTTAGTTACTATGGAGATGTTTGCTGTAAAGCAAGGTTGCCTCACATTTTTTTTTCCTACAGGATTTTCTGCCTCCTACTATCAACTCTGCCACCTGCTTGGGTTTTCATAACTCCAGCTCTATGAGAAAAATTAAACCCAATCTGCATATAAACTGCCAAAATTTATTTACCACAAGGCAATGAGATAAAGCAAAGAGTAAGGGAGCAGCAGCTTTCATAACTCCTGACCGGGGCAGTTAGAAAAATGACTTAACCTTCTACTTAGAAAGGAATGGAGGAGGGATAGGAAAGACTCAGTTCAAGTGTGGGGAGCTGATTCTAAAAACTAGGATTCAAACTCTGTTTCTCTTTTGAACAAAAATATTTCTGAAACTGCTCAAACAATTGTGGAGATATGTTAGGAGCCACAGTGAGCGTGACAACATTCGCCATTACAAGATGGCGCGGGCATCCTGTGCTCCCACAAGTAAACAACTAACTGCGCAGGTGCAAAAGGCAAAAGTGCGCCAAAGTCACTACCCATCCCCGGGGCATAATATGGGGTGATGAGTGAAGAGCCAATCAGAAGTGAACACGCCACTCTAGGGTACATATAGCAGTGCCTTTCCCGGGCTTTGGGTCTTTCCGCTTCTGCTGATACAAGAATAAAGCCTCGTTGTAGTAACTACCTGAACACTGTCTCACATGTCTCTTTCGCGGGCGAGGGGACTCGAAAAGGGGCGCAGAACAGAGATACTTTGCTTATTAAGTTTATTAAGTTTCTATTTCATTGTAAATTTATACAACTCAAGAACAGACTGCTGAAGATGTATAGGCAAATTATTAGGGGAGGTAAGGAGCTTCCATATATCTGCCAGGATTCCTATGTGGCAAACAGCCAGGCCACAGTCTGAGTACTCTGAGCTCAACAGCTTATTAAAGTATCCTATGTGATTTCTTTTTTAAATTTCTGTTGTTATTATTTTAAAAAAAAATTTTAATTTAGGTTTAAACATACTAGTATACCCCTTCCTACACACCAAACTTTATATTCTTCTTTGATAAAACAAAGAAAATCCCATATAATAACAAAACATGCAACCCCCCCAAAAAAAATCATAATCACTACTCCCAAAGTAAAAAACAAAACTGTAACACACTCACACACACACACACACACACACAAACACACACACACTACCTGCATGCGCGTGCACACACCAGTGGAGTTCATTACCAGTCGGCCGACTACTTTTGCTTGTGAGGCCTGCCATGAAGTGGTTGTTACTTATGTGAGTGCTTTTTTTTTGGGGGGGGGGGGGATTTTTACATGAACTTGATTTATTTACTTCTATTAATTTTACCAAGAAATCTTTACTTTTTATTTACTACATAAAATGCATAATAGTGTATGGGTTAGTGTTGTACTTTGTTATTTTTCATGTAAGTATACATCTGAATAATCTTAAAATCAGATTAAATACTTATCCTCTCAAATATTTGTTCTTGATTTACAGAGAAAACTTTCAAAATTCTAACTTTTAGGTTTTAAGAAGCACTGTACATTATTTTTTGTGTATTTTCATACTACCATGCAGCATCACATCAGAAGCTATTGCTACTACGTAACTGCAACTCTGTACTCATTGATGATGATCAATACTTTCCTGATCCTGTCCCTCACTATCAACTTTCCCCCACATCTGGTAAGCACTCCTCTATGTTCAGTTTTTATGATAGAAGCTCAAAATGATTTTATTTAGTGTTTTAAATATATTAGCTATAAGACTTCCTTTGAGTTAAACACAAGCATGAAACAATTATCCAATTTTCATAAATGCAACACAATCTCCTATAGTACAGAATATTAAATTAGCAAGAAAATAAGTTACACTGTATTCCTGCTATTCTTCCAATTTAAACTTATTTGTCCATTGAAACAAAATTGTAAATTCTATTTTTCTTAATGTCCACATTATGATTAGCTCATTGGTTAATGAGTTGATATACTTTCCATCTCTCCTAACAGAGAATGAGAATATGAGTTTCACACAGTTGCCACCTCAAACCTACCCAGAAATTTCTCCCTACCAGCCATCACATTGACATACCAAAAATACTTATTTTTTACAATGCAAGAATTTCCCAGCTTTGTGACAAGGTAAATATAAGCTATTTTATCATAATTCTAAAAATCTAGCTAAGTATGAGGCCATGTGAATTTATAAATGAGCATTTTGGTACAATAAAGGCATTGTGAAATCAGCTTCCTTATTTTGGAAGAATAATTATATTTTATATTATTGTTATATGAACTGCACTGGTTGTCATAGAGAATATTGTGTACTCATACAGAACTTCGAAACTAGGAATGAGACACAGCCTTGAATGTCTCTTCAAGGCTGGCAGGTATTTTTATGGAGATATTTACAGGACATAAGCATACTTCTATAATAAAAGAGCAGATTAATAATCAACTACATATTAATATTATTTGGACATATTAGTATTGGTTCCTGATTGACTTTTTCTCTCTGCTGTTATAAAGCTTTGATTTCTGATTTATCATTAATTCATAATTTACTAGTGTCATCCCAAATTTAAAAAGTATCTTACCTCCTCACCTTCCTAAAGTTGAGTTAATTTGTAGGTACACACATGTGGATAAAAATGCAAATTCTGCATATGTTTGTAATTTTCTATTCTGAAAGATTATTCTAAGCCAGAAATATAAAGGCAGAATATTTTTCTCAGAAAGACAAATTACTCTATTAATCCAGAAGTGGCAATGTTTGAGGCTGCATTGATACTTTGCACAGATTGCTATCTAGGAAACAGAAGACATATTTTAATACATTTTACATATCACTAAGTCATTTTTTTCAAAACCTTGAGGTCTCATTTCAGCATTAAATACATCATTTACTGTTGTTTAGAATGTAAATACAAAGCTTTCCTGGATTGTATCTTAAAGAATTCAAATGGTGTATAAATTATTAATGAAAAGTGTTAAAATGCAGCAAGAATTTTACATTTTAGTAAATCATGTTGAGATTTGGGTTTTAAATTTTACTATACATAGACAAACACCACACCGTCAAATGCACCATTATTTTATGCTTTATATATGACATATACATATCAGAAAAGAAAGATGAGCACTATGTAGATTTTCTGATAAAGGCTCATAGTTTTTGGTTGATGATAGAAATCAGTTCATTTATCACTAACTGTAAGATAACAAGAAGAAAACAAAATGGAGTCGGTAATTGAAGAAAAGAACATCAATGTTCTCTAGTACAGTTAAAACTGTGGAATGGATCTCATTATTATAGAGATGCTCATGAACTTAAAGAATCAGCCTGATGAGCAAAAGAGCAAACAAAGATTTCTTAATACATCTCATTCTCTATGCAAAATCCCACATTTTTATTAGGTTAGAATAAAATGTAAGAAATGAGAAACATGCCAGGCAGTGGTGGTGTACACCTTTAATCCTAGCACTTGAGAGGCAGAGACAGGCATATTTCTGAGTTCGAGGCCAGCATGATCTTCAAAGTGAATTCCAGGACAGCCAGGGCTACACAGAGAAACCCAGTCTTGAAAAAAAAAAAAAAAAAAAGAGAAACGTGATCTAAAAAATCAGTACAAAAATAGCATAGTGTGCAGCCAAGAAGCTAAGTGCTCTATGCAGTGATATGCAAAGAAGGAGAGAGAGAGGAAAAAGAGAGAGAGAGAGAGAGAGAGAGAGAGAGAGAGAGAGAGAGAGAGAGAGAGAGAGGGAGCCTAGAAACAAGTAGTACCTCAGGAAAGTGCTCAATCAGTTGAATGCCAATTGTCTTATGTTTTTACTGTGAGCAAGAAATGTAGACTCTTTTCTTGTTCTAGCAATATAAGACTAGCTTTCTATTTTATAATTCCTATGGCTGCATGATTTTATTACTTGAATTATAATAGATAAGCAATTCTTTTAATTATCACATGAAATTCACTAGTTACAACAGTTTATTGAATAGATTAGTTATGTACTGACATTTGTTTATTTATTTATTTTAAAATTCAATTTAATCTTTTTTACACTTTAGATTTTATCTCCTCCAGGTTTACCCTCTGACCGTTCCTCATCCCATACCTCCTCCCCGACCCCTCTCTTCACAAGAAAATCCCCAGACCCTTAACAGCACCCCACCAAACCTCCTCACTCCCTGGGACCTCCAGTCTCTTGAGTATTAGTTGCTTCTTCTCTACCTGAGTCCAGACCCAGTAGTTCTCTGCTGTATATATGTTGAGGACCTCTAACAGCTGGTGTATGCTGCCTTGTTGAATGTCCATGTCTAAGAGATCTCGAAGTTATAGTTAGTTGAGACTGCTGGTCTTTCTACAGGGTCTTCCTTCTCCTCCTCAACTTCTAACTATTTTCTGATTCAACCACAGGGGTCAGCAGCTTCTGTTTGTTGGTTGGGTATAAATATATGATGTCTCATGCTGCATACACAATGTTTAACAGAAACAATATTTTTGACAGTATTATAACTGAGTTATTTTAAATAATGAGCTTTTGAGGTCAAGAATCAAATTTATTGGTGTGTAAGGGACATCTAGAATTTAAGTTCATTGCTGATTTCAATTATTCAATGTAATAGTTGAGGAGAAAACACATTTTATGAATGAAGCTTTGGTTTCTTCAAGATCTCTGAATATGCCTCTAACTTTTCTATATTAGAATAGAGAACTAAATGCCCACTCTCCACAATGCTACCTTATTCTATCAGACTGGATTTTTTATTAAAATAAAAACAGTCATTGCTTATGTGCAGATAAAATTAATGATTATTTAAAAATATGCATCAATTTTCTTTAATCAATGAGGAGATGAAAATGACTGTGTTTTATATCTGTGTGGGTATATAGCAACTTGTGTCTTAGATGTTTTTCATACCCTACCTAAAGAGTCAAATCTCTAAATTTGTGATACACTGATGTTATCAGATACTCCATTTTCTATTCCATTTTAATGTATAAACAATTGTATTCCAAATCTGTAAAAATTTTTAATGTGACAGTGTGGAGTTTCCTGTGAGGTCCACTTTTTGTTTTTTGTTTTATTTTATTTTGTTTTGTTTTGTTTTTGTCTCTCATAGAAAAGAACAATCTCTTTTTTTCTTTTTTTATTGGATATTTTATTTATTTACAATACAGTTGTCATCTCCTTTCTCCATTTCCCCTACCTAGAACCCCCATACTATACATCTTCTTCCTTTATGCTTTTATACCATTTTCATTACATGAATGTATTAAGGTCAGTTCTAGGTTGAGGGTCTAGCAATACAATAGATGCAAATAGTTGAGGCACAAGCAATACAATAAACACAAATAGTCAAAGAACACAAACACAAACCAAGGCATTAAACCCAGTGATGTGAACACTCCTGTGATCACTGCTTCTAAAGGCTTATCAGGATGACCAAAATATCTGAGCCTACTTCCCTATCCTAGTCCAAGGTCATTTTCATGTCTGAAACCTACTTCCTTGTTCTAACCTAAAATTTAGATTTCTGTCTGAAATTACTTCTTTGTTCTGGTCTAATATTTAGATTCCTGCCTGAGATTACTTCTTTGTTGTAGCCTATAATTTAGACTCCTATCTGAACTTACTTCTTTGTTCTTGTCTAATGTCATATTCCTGCTTGTAGCCTACTTCCTTGTCCTTGACCAATGTCATATTTCTGCCCAGGAGCCCCTTTTCTTGTCCTTGGCCCATGTCAGCTTCTTGCCAAGCAGCCCCAAAGGCTCTCCACCTCCCCCCCACCCCTTTTTCATTAACAAGACTAAGCCTGTCTTAGGTTGTTTTTTGACAAAAAATGCCTTCCTTACCTGTCTTGGAATATGCATTAAGAAAGGCAATGCACTTCTGTCTTAGGTTCATAAGACTGCAGAATCTTACTCATCCTTGGCTTGCCAGCCTATTAATTTAATAACTTTGACTGAGGGGTCCATTTTCAGGTTTAAGCCATGTATTTTGACTGCCAGCATGTTGATGTTGTTGAAGATAAGCTTTAACACAATGGGTAGGAACAAAAATATTCCCAGGACAAGAAGGGCTAGCCTGATCAAGCTATATATGCCATTACTGAGGTTTGTCCAAAATGAAAATACTGAGCTCAGGTCATGGATAATTTTATTGGCATTATCTGCGGCATCAAAAGTCAATAGACCAGCATTCTTTACATTCATAATCTCAATATGCAAAGTTAACACACCCAGAGAGGTGTTAGAATTATGCCAAATATCTTACAGATATCTTTAAACTTTTTCCTAATTATAATGACAATCATTGTGAATTTCACAAGTAACACTACTCCAGTGATATTTGGCATGACACTTGGAATGGCTTCTAACTCTTGAACCCTGAACCTCCTTCAGATCATTTGAATGGGTTATAGAGCATTCTTTGTTGTTCCAGCTACCTATATATATCCAAACTTTCAGGTACCAAGGTCCTCCACTTCCACTGATGCTTGACAAGGCCACCCTCAACTACATATATAGGTGGAGCCATGAGTCTCTCCCTTTGTGTTCTCAGGCTAGAGGTTTTAGAATGGCTACTTCAGCTTGTATCTTAGGACCATTTGCCTGAATAATTGTTTTCCAGCCTTTGACTCTAAGGTAGTGTCTGTCCTTGTCACTGAGGTGGATTTCCTGTATGCAGCAAAATGCTGGGTCCTGTTTATATATCCAGTCCATTAGCCTGTCTTTTTATTGGGAAATTAAGTCCATTTTTGTTAAAAGACATTAAGGTGAGGAGATTGTTGCTTCTTGTTTTTTTGTTATTAGTGGTGGCATTGTTTGTCTGGCTATCTTCTTTTTGATTTATTGGAAGAAGATTACCTTCTTGCTCTTTCTAGGGTGTAATTTCTCTCCTTGTATTGGAGCTTTCCAGCGATTATCCTTTGTAGTGCTGGGTTTGAGGAAAGATATTGTGTAAATTTGATTTTGTCATGGAACTTTTTGGTTTCTCCATCTATGGTAATTGAGAGTTTTGCTGGGTATAGTAGCCTGGGCTGGCATTTGTGTTCTCTTAGGGTCTGTATGACATCTGTTCAGGATCTTCTCACTTTTATCTGGTGAGAAGTCTGGTGTAATTCTGATAGGTCTGCCTTTATATGTTACTTGGCCTTTTTCCCTTACTGCATTTAATATTATTTTTTTGTTTTGTGCATTAGGTGTTTTGATTATTATGTGACAGGAGGTATTTCTTTTCTGGTCTAGTCTATTTGGAGTTTTATAGGCTTCTTGTATGTTTATGGACATCATGTTCTTTAGGTTAGGGAAGTTTTCTTCTATAATTTTGTTGAAGATATTTATTGGCCTGTTAAGTAGGGAATCTTCACTTTCTTCTATACCTATTATCCTTAGGTTTGGTCTTCTCATTGTATTCTGGATTTCCTAAATATTTTGTGTTAAGAACTTTTTGCATTTTGCATTTTGCATTTTCCTTGACAATTGTTTCAATGTTTTCTATGGTATCTTCTGCACCTGAGATTCTCTCTTCTATCTCTTGTACTATGTTGGTGATGCTTGCATCTATGACTCCTGATTTCTTTCCTAGGTTTTCTATCTCCCGGGTAGTCTCCCTTTGTTATTTCTTCATTGTTTCTACTTCCATTTTTATGTCCTGAATGGTTTTGTTCAATTCCTTCACCTGTTTGGTTGTGTTCTCCTGTAATTCTTTAAGGGATTTTTGTGTTTCCACTTTAAGGGCTTCTATCTGTGTACCTGTGTTCTTCTCAATTTCTTTGAGAATGTTATGTCCTTCTTATGGTCCTCCATCATCATCATCATCATTAGAAATGATTTTAAATCTCAATCTTGGTTTCCTGGTGATATGGGGAATTCAGGACTTTCTAGTGTGGGTGAACTAGGTTCTAATGATGCCAAGTACCCTGGGTTACTGATGCATTTGTTCTTGTACTTCCCTTTTGCCATCTGGATCTCCTTAGTGCTACCTGTCCTTTCTCTGTCTGGAGCCTGACTTTACTATTATCTTTGTTGTTTCAGAACTGTGTGAGGTGGGTGTTACTACTGGGGTTAGAGCCGAGGACCCAGATCTGCTCAGTGCTAGGGTCCAAACCAGAAGGAACCAGTGCTCCGGGTCAGGAGTAAATTCCTGGCTCCCAGTGGGTCCCAGTTTCTCCATGTTTGGGGCAGGTTTGGCTGTCTCCTTACCTATGATACTGCTTGGGTTAGAGTTCCTAGGATTCACACTTCCTCTGGATTCTGTAAGATTGGGTACCGAGTTGCAGCCCGGGATCTGCTCAGTGCTCAGGGCCCAGACTGGAAGGAACTGAAAAGAACAATTTCTGAGAATATAGAGTATCATTCAGCTTTGTCTCAGACTTTATTGCAGAATAAACATTGGCCCAGAAGAAGAGAAATTAATGAATGAATTGAGGCTGCTGGAAGAAAGAAGATTTTACATAACACAAATTTAATTGTGGAGCATAAGATAGTACAACCTTACGCTGTTTGACTTATGTATTCAATACTGCTAAATAATTTTGTGAATAACAAATTACAGGAGTATACAATCATTGCCTTTCATTGTGGTTCCTTAGCATTAGCTGGTTGTCATTTCTATCCTGATTTTGTCATCCACAGAGCCAAAACTTATGGCTTTAGGTGTCACAATTACTAAAATGTGATACTTATTCCTGTTACATTGTGTATCCATTATGATAAATCTATGAAACACTTGTAATTACTTCACTTTTCTTATGAAACTTTAAATAATAAATTAAGATTTATGTTGATTTTCAGCATCCAATCAAATTTGGCTTGAACCAATGAACTCTGACTCAGATGATCAAATGTTCCATTGCTTTTATGAAGCTTGCTGTTTTAGACAAAAGTGGTTGTAGTAATGTGAATTTAATTTTACCATCCTAAACAAAGCAAATGCTATCCAATGAGCTGTTGTTAGTATGTGGACTTGCTAGGTCACAGCAAACATCATGCAAATAGCAGATATTCATACTTAGTAGGTCTGCATCTGGAATCCTCAACATTGTCTTCACTCATTATTATGAACTATTTCAATTGCTACTGTGCCCAGTTCTAAAGGAAACTATAAGTTAAGAATTTCTAAAACATCATACAGCAGAAAGCCAAGTAAATAAGATGAAAATTTTATTAGATATAATAGAATGAAAGTTAAACAACATGTATACCTGTGATTCTATCCTGTGGGTTACATGCCTGAATCATAATATATGAATATATAGAGTATATCACCAAACTGAAGTCTTTAAGAAAAGTAATAATTCTTCCTACGAATATTTTCCAAAGTACAAACTAAAGACACCTGCTTATAGCCTTCTAATAACAGTTTACATTCACATGTGAAATACTCTTATCATGAATTATAGCCACATTTATAGATATTTGTTTTAGAGACATTTACATTTTCACTAAATTTGTTGTATGAAATATCAATATAGTTGATTTAAATCCCCCTATGACAGGGAGATCAGATCTGTGAGTGTGTCCCTTTCTAACAAAGTTTAGATAGGCATTTATCTCTCTCTCTCCACAAAAAGTCATTAGCAATAAAGAGGTGAAAATATGTTTTGCCTTCCCACCATTAGAGTGAGTTTTAATGTTTTGGGGCATGTCAACTTAGGGCTCCCAGAGAAAACTAGTATCCATAGTCCTTCCTCATTGGAGACAAAATACATATAGTTATTTTACATTATTTTTCACAGACTTAAATTATTTTACTATACTTTGCTTTAGGGCTATTTGTCTAACTGTTAGGGCACAGAAAATCCCCAGTAAACAGGATTTATATTTCCACATTGCATAATAAGCCTGTGGCTACTCCAGGTCTCATTTAAAGACACAATGGTGAAAACAATAACTAGGAGTAAATGCCAAGGAAGCACAAATTGGTGGAGAATAAATTATTTTTCACCCCAGCAGGTTTATTTAATTTGACATTTTATAAAATCAACCAAAGTAAAAGAAAAATATCTCAGAGAGGTGCTTTGACATCAGCAACTTAGATGTTCTAAGAACAGCTGACACTTGCTGAGACGGTAGGAGAGTGATCTCTGGACACTAGATTTACTTAAGCATTTGTGGTGAGCTTCTCCATATCACCAAGTACAGGCTTCCTCCTAAGGTAGTTTAAAAAAAAATTGTTGGATGCAGGCAGAAGAAATCTTCAACAAGCACTGCAGAGCTCACGGTCTGTTTTTAAACCCCAGTGCTGCATGTCTGCATTTATTTGACTAAGAACAATCCACTTACAAAAAAATGTGAGGAAAACAAAGGTAAGCCCTTGCCAATATTTTGTTTCCTTTTGACAAGCCTTGAAATTTTTGTTGAGAGTCCGCTGCAAATGGAATCAGGTCTTTCATTTATGCTGAGTGCAAATACAATTTAAAGATACAACTCCACTGAGGATTAGCTTCCCTGAGGGCAAGCATTTGAAAGAGTGAGGGTAAAGAATTCTTCAAGATCAACTCATCAAGCAGGGTGTTTCTCTCTCTCTCTCTCTCTCTCTCTCTCTCTCTGTGTGTGTGTGTGTGTGTTTGTGTGAGTGTGTTTTGTTTGTTTGTTTATTCTGAAATGCCCTTGCTGCACATATTAGGCATATTGACTAAATGTGCACTAGCGGATATGTGGAAACACTCTGAAATAGACAACCTTCAATTTACCCAGGACAATCCCATTTAGAGCACAACCCAATGCTCTGGCTCATTTCCCATTTGCTCTGGATTGTACTAAAGAATGAGACTTTATCAAGGTCATGTATGCAATATGCATTTTAATATATACAATTACATTTTATCAGCATATTTTTATCCTAATAGACATATTTATATTTTGTGTAATGATTCAAATTTTAATTAATGGTAAAGAAAAATAGAGTTAGCTGAGCTCTATTTGTGTATCTTGTACATTTTTGCACTCATAGAAACCAATGAAGAATTGATGTTGGCTTCTTGCTTCTTTCTAAACAGAGTCTTGTCCCAGGACTATAGATACAAGCTTATAAATATTTTTTGTTGTTTTCCTATTTAATTTCTATAAAAGAAACTGTAAAGTATATTATGAACCTTCAAGCTAAATAATACAAGAGTTGTCCGATGAGTAGAGATGAAAAGTGTATTTATTGTAGAAAGATGTTCAGGCAATGTGTGGTTTTCACTGATGGACATGGTGACTGCCAGCTCTTAATCTGCCCTTTAGAGCCATACAGTCTTGATAAATTACTTCACACATTGGGTTATGTTATTTTAAAATTAGAATAAAGAACATCTTTCAAAGAAAAGTTGACAGAAGCAGTGCAACAGATATAGGAGCTTTTTATAAGTAAGGAGAAATATTTATGTGCACCAGAATATAGTTAAGATTAGTAGTAGCAAATAGAAACAAGATCAAGTTCTCTGACATACACATGTGCAGGTGACACAAACTCTCCCAGAATATCTATCTTTTGTTGGAGGTTTTAGTTACACATCTATGACAGATATGTTTCTGTGCAATGTATGTGAACTACAAAAGATTATATTTAGAGACTGTTCATACAAGGTGTTCAAATTATGTTGGGGGCCGACTTTTAGCAGAAAGCGGCTATCAGCTTTGCAGCCATCTTGAGCCATATACCCTGACATGAGATTTAAATTACAATAGCCTACAACAGCTGAGAACACTCCGATAATCTTGGTTTAGATACCTTGAGATTAAAGGTGTGTGAGATTAAAGGTGTGTGAGATTAAAGGTGTGTGAGATTAAAGGTGTGTAATTTAAGAGTATGATTTAGAAGTATAGAGATCAGAGTTAGAGACAAGACCTAAGGGCATGATTAAAGGTGTAACTTAGAGGCGTGGCTTAGAAGTAAGACATATAAAATGCAGAGGCAGACAGTAGGATTCAGACATTAGGGAGACACAGCAGAGAGAAGACATTAGGGAGACACAGCAGAGAGAAGACATTAGGGAGAGGAGAGAGAGAGATTCATACACATCAGACATTAGGTAAAATCTGGCCTCACCCTCGCTCTTGCTGAACCCCCGACCTAAAGACCGGAGCGGCAGCTTGGGCCGGGATACAGTGGCCGCCCAAACGTGGGTCGGCCCGGGCCTCAACATTTTGCTCAGGCCGAGACATTTTTTGGCCACCCCAACGTGGGACTAGTGAGGTCCTCAACATTATTTATACCTCAGTATTTACACTATTTATCATGTTAAATTACTGATTGATAATCAGGAAATAAACAGCATGCACAGTTGACAGGGACAGGGCAATAGAACCAAATCATTCTAAATACCAGTTCACAGGTGCTCTCTCTAAGCCTGCAACACTAAATGAATATTGAAGTTAGGGAATGCTTCTCCCAGGAAGGAAGAATGTGTACAAAGAATCAGTTGAGTAAAGCCAGAGCAAAGACTATATTCTACAGAAATAGTGAAAGACCTGGTTGATAGTTTGATTGGATCTGATTTGTTAATTGTTAAAGATTTTGACCTTTGTTTTTTACTATGTCTCAAATGATAATGTAGTTTAGAAAATGACAATTAAATTCTTTCAATATAAAATGTTCAATATAGTATTTTTAACTACACACATGCTGTTAGAAAATAGAGCAGTGGAAATAATTTTTGCCTTTTAATCTGTAACTTTTTGTACTCTAATCAATCTCACCCCCATTCTCCAAAGCATATACCACATACACATTCACATATATATAGTTTGTCTGTCTCTCTGTGTCTCGTACACACACTCACACAAATATGCACTTTTTATCACACATACACATCACCCATATATAGGTTCTCTTTCTCTCTCTCTCTCTCTCTCTGTATGTCTGTATGTGTGCGTGTGTCCAACACATACACACTCTACAATTAACCAATATGTCCATCAGTTGAGTTCTATACTTTGATCCAAAGGCAGCTAGAAGAAGATTGTCTTCTGCAGGCAGCCTGGAAGAGGCCCTCTTCCATACAGGGCAGAACTTAATCATAGGAGACCTCAAAGCCCAACTAGGCAGTGACACGCTTCCTCCAACCACGTCACATTCCTCCAATAAGGTTACACTTTCTTCAAAATACCATGACTAGTGATAATACCACTCCTTATATCCAAGTATTCAAACATATGAATCTATGAATGCAAAACTTATTCACCCTCCACAACCTGTATGAAACTGAAGGGTTTTATTTCAAACCACATAGTGTTTGTGTCTTTATTTTCTCTGTGAGAAAACTAAGAGTCAAAGAAGTCTAAAACACCAAAATTTCTGACACATTCACAGAAATCATCTTGATGAGATTGAAAATTTTAAAAATTTAAATTAAATTAAAAAAGAAAGTATGAAGCCCAGGAGCAAGGACCCACTACTCAGCATCTTGTCACTCCACATATCCTGAAACACAAACACCAACACATAGTCTTGAAAAACAACATTCACTTAGAAAACCAAGAAAAAGCCTGCAGAATATGCTAAACTTTGGGCACTGGGAGTGAAGGAAGCTAAAAAAAATTCCAGGAACAGATTTCTAAGAGCCTAGGCTCTTCCCAATGAAAGCATCTACTTCTATGTCTGAGTTCAGTCAAAAATAAGTAGTTAAGAGGAACAAATAAATAAATAATCAGAACATGAAAAATCCAAAATCTCATTTTTTATTTTGAATAAGTTTCATTAGCCATATCAAATTCCAATACCTCAAGAATGTCAAGATAGCTGTTTTATTAATTCTTTCCTTTGTATGTTTTTTAAGTATATATGAAAGACACTATCATATAAAGAGCTTGTTTATTTCAATATAAAATTCTCTATTCAAAATGACCATTTGCCTTTGGATTCAGAACTGGAAATCACATTGTTATTCCATTTAGTGAGAGGTTTTCTTAGAAATGTAAGAAGCTGTAATATGAAGGATTGTCTGTAAAACCATACAGAATCTCATGTCAGCAATGTCATGCTTACACACCTGCCAAGGCTGGGTAAAAATATGTGTAGTTCATAATGTAAGGCAAATTGCTGTAAGTGGTAAAATTTGCTGCTGTCTGGTTTGGGGAAGTTGGAGACTCTATAAGTACCTCACCTCAATAGTTCTGTGTCAATGATGATGACAGATCAGATTTAATAACATGTATATCCCATGTTATCCTTTTGTTTGATTACATGTCAAATTGAATTAAAGAAAAAGACAAACCCCCAATCGTTTTAATGTGAGAGGCATGCAGAATAATATCTAACATACTCTGGATGAAACAGATATGATAAAAATATCAAGCTTTGTATTTTTCCATATGCTTGACTTAAGAACTCCTTTGAAACACCAATTCGAAAAGCTGAAAATATAATTAAAAAGACAAGTTTGCATACAGGAAAGACAAATAGGTTGAGGATATAACCTGTAGAGATTTTAATATATAGTCTAATACTACAACCAAGGTTAAACAAAATAAATGATATAAATAAAATATAATAAACAGGAAAGTTTATGAATAGCATTTAATAACTAAAATGTGTCCTCTCTCCAGTTGCTAATATTGTATAGAACTGTAACCCTAGGGAGCTAAGAGGAGAGGACCAGGAGAGATGTTGGAGCCATGAGGAACAACACACAGGTCCAAGACAACACTGGGTAACAATTTATATCATAAGGTTAGATATTGGGAAACAACTCTAATTTTGTGGGCAAATTGTTAATTGAACATTTCTAAATATATAAAGCCTTTGGATAATAATTAAGCTTTAGAGTCTCATTTCTACCAGGATCTGCATGGATGGTGGGATGGTCTGGGCTCAGCCTACATTGTGGAGACAGTGTGGTAAATTGGCAGAGCCATCTCCCACACTTGCATCTTGTGGGTGCCAGGGCCAGTGCTTCTGGCCAGCCTGAGCTACAGCAGTAGCAAGAACACGCTGCTGCTCATGGCCTCAGATCTTGCCTAGTCTGGTACATGGCAGCCCCACCAAACAAGCCACATTGGTTTCTTGTCTTAAATATTACCATTAACAAGTGGGACACCAACGTCAAGCACAAATTCACTAGAGATTTCAGTCTATTTCACCTGAGAGTAAAAGTTGTATTTTTATTTTATTTTATTGAGTGAGTGAATAAGTAGCACTGAGACAATTCACGTGACTCCTAGTGCTAGAACCTTGAACAAAAAAACTGCTGCAGGCAGATCCTCTGCTGAGAGAAATTGCAGGCTGGTGCAGTCAGAGACAAATGAATAAGCCTCCATTGTGAGCAGTTACTGATTTAAGTGTAAAATTATAATATAGGGATTATTTGCTTTTAGGAAAGATTTATAAACAGATTTGTCCGAATCACATGGAGTTTTTGCCTGGGGTTTAGAACTAAGATAAGGAAATTGTCACTGACTCTAGAGGAGAAATTAGAGTATATATAGAGGCTTCTTTAAATAGAGAGCCAAACAGATAGATGGTATAATTAAAAACTGTTCTAGGCAGAGAGCCGAACAGAAAGATAGTGTAAATCAGGTATATTCAGAAGATATAAAGTTATATTGCCTCACAGGAGACTCAGGTTCTGTCTAAGGTGGGCCCCATGGGAATTCTGGGTTTATTTTCTGTTGGCAAAATAGGAAAGGCCTAAGAATGGGCACATACAGAACTTTAGTTACTTCTTTTGTTTTAGATTGATTTTATTTTCAAAATGGGTGTAATTTTCAGTTTTGTGGTTATAGTTTTCCTCTGGGAAAGAGGTCAAGATGAAGGTTTTTCTGGTTACTGGCTCAAGGAAACTCTGTTTTGGAAAAAAGGTTTTATCTGTGTGTTTTCAGAAGAGACGATTAAGGTATTTCTATCTCCCAGAATTATATGGATCAGACATGACAGAAGTAGGCCTCCCGGAGTCTAGATTCCAGAGAACTAAAACAAAAATTATCTTGATACTAAAATTTGTTTTGAGAACTGTATGGTGCAGAATATACAGCCTTGGTGAATTTAATCATCAAGCAAGCTGAGCAGACCTGCTCAAACCTCTGGTGTCCTGGAATTCCAACTGGATGCAGTGAAGGCATAGACATTGAAGGCCTATCAATTTACCCTTCCCCCAGCCCCTCTTCTAATATCTCAATGCCCATATTCAGGTTGCAGAAGTTAATGAAGAGTCAGAGCCCAAATTCCCTGGGCTTGGGGACTGAAGTGGTTAATATTTGGCTGTCTTTGTAGAGGAAAAGAAATGGTTTTATTGGAACAGGAAGGAATAGTTAGAATTGATTACATAGCCATAACCTATTGGTAGAAATCTGTAATTGTTACTAAGCTGAAGTTATAGTTTCTTAGATGGTACAAAATTTATTTTTGATTTAGAAATTCAAAGGTTTCATTAGTATAATTTCTTCTATTAATTCAAAATTTGTGGGTACAAGGCTTAGACCCAGTCCTTCTTTAATTTTTTAAACTGATCTGACATGGTTAGCCTGTGAGTTAAGGGCCTATAACAAATTCATGGCTCTGAGCTTATTGTTAGGTTTTTTTCTAGATTTTAATTAGAAATAACTGAGAGGAGTAAATGGACAACAGTCCAGATTGCTTTTCATAGATAGTTTGTTTTCAAAAACGTCAGAAGTCCACAGAATTGACATTACAAACATTTCTGTATTAAGGTTCATTTGATTAGAGACCTGTCTGCTCCTGACAGCTTCCCTGTCTTAGATTCTAAGAAGAGATTGAACATCTTTGGAGTTACTCTAGTTGTGGAGAGACAGCCACTAGGCAAGAATTACCTCTTTTCATCTACAGACAAGTACTGTCCAGAAAAAGGACATACTTGTGGAATAGCCAACTGATTAAATTATATCTGCCGAGACAGAGTAATCAGCCCTTAATAATTCTGCATCACTACGTTTGTCAGATGATCCTAGGCCAGAAGGCTGAAGATCAGATGCTCCAATATTTTGTAGTATAGGGACTGTCCAGTTGTTCAGCAGTCTCTGTAAATTAGCTAAGTTTTAGAAGCTATGCTTTGTGCTTCTCATATCTTCAGTTAATTCAGTCATTCTAGAATTCTGACGGGTCTGAAGACTTATAATCTCATGGCCAACCCAGGCAATTTACTTTGAGAGAACAGATTAGAGAGGATGGTTTTCAGATGACATTTATTTTAAAGCCAAGACATAAGCCAGGTACAGAACTATAGTCTTTTAAGTTAAGATAGCTGACAAGAGTCATTTTATTGACAATATATTGACTGGGTATTAGGTCTATCATGTACCTTACTGTTACAAATTTATATAGTTGTACTCTAATTTTATTTGGAGAGAAAGTTTTTTTTTAATTATAACAAGAAGGGTGATATGTAGTGGGCTATTTTCCCACTACCTTGTATAAAGCTTTGCAATTGGGCTGTATGAAAGGTAGGGAGAGTGAGGAGTTGGGAAGAAAGAAAGAGGAGAAGAAAAAGGAGAAAATAGGACAGGAGCAGGAGAGATGTAAGAGCCATTAAGGACCATGCACGGATCCAGGATGATCCTGGGTAATGATTTATATTATAAGGCTAGATACTAGAAAACAACTCTAATTGTGTGGGCAAATTGTTAATTGGGCATTTCTAAACATATAAAGCCCTTGGATTAAAATAAAGAAGAAGAACTGTAGCCCTAGAACAGATGTCATTACCTATGTCTGTAAATAAAACCTTATGGGATCAAAGATATTTCACTTTATTCTATATTATATATGGCTTATTTTATGCTTTTAATGTAAAACTGAATAGTTGTAACAGAGATTTTATGTTTTGGCATATACAAATATTTATAGTATAGTTATAAATATAAAATGGTTATTAGTTTCTGCTCTAGGAGAAAGCTCCAACATCTTATCTTCTATAGGTTCTGCTGGTTTTAATATTTTCTTAAGAATGCTGTGATTTATAACTATTGTTTTCATATCCATATAAATAAATATACAACCTGTATCTAGTTTCCAGTTGGTAATTAAACAATATATATGCCGATGCTCACAGTAAACCATCCAACTGAGCACAAGGACCCCAAGGGAGGAGTTAGGGAAAAAACTGAAGGAGCTGAAGGGGCATTATGTGGCATAAATTGGAGGGAAGGCCCTTGGTCTTTTGAAGGATTGATGCCCTGGTGTAGAGGAATACTTGGGTGGTGATGAGGGAGTGAGTGGGTGAACGGGGGAGCACCCTCATAGAAGCAGGATGAGGGGGGAGTAAATAGCTGGTTTGCAAAGGGAAAACATGGAAAGGGAATAACATTTGTAATGTAAATAAATAAAATATTCAATTAAAAAATTAAAATATATAATCACCCAAACTAAGATGAAAAAGAAAAAAATGTAAACTACAACTTTATATCTAATAAAACTGATACATTTTATCTTAGACAAATGGAATAAAAATACCAAGTTTTTAATAACTAGTGTAATAGATTCTAAATTAAGTAATCTCTGTACTAAATATAGTTAGGAGTTGAGAGAGGTTTTATAGCTTACATTGTAATGGAAGAGGCCAGAAATGATTGAGGATGACCCAATGTGATGAGTAACACAATAAGAAACAAAATAAAATTACTAGTTTTGACCTTTACCCACTGTTCCCTTATTCAAGGGTAGAATTAGCAAAAGGTCATTATGAATTTATTAGATGGATTACACTTACTATTTCTCCAAAAAATGTTTCTTTATTTCTGTGTATATGTATGTGTGTGTGTGTGTGTGTGTGTGTGTGTGTGTGTGTGTGTGTTCACTCTGTGTGGAGGTGTCTACAGAGGCCAGAATGATTTACAGGATTTGTGAGCTACTTAATGTGGCTATTGAAAACCGAGCACCTTCTCACTGCAAAAGCAGCAAATATTTTTAATTACTAAGATATGTCCACAGTGTCTTGCTGTTTTTCTTTTCAGGGTTACCTGAGTATCATCATTTAATGTATTATTTTAATGAAATCTAAAATTCATGTCTTTCTTCCAAATTAGCTTCTTACATAGGACTGGTACAAAATTTAGTGAGAGTTTTGGGGTTTCCCTCCAAAATATTACAGAAAATAATACACTTTAATATATGTATATACAAACTGACTATGTTATTTTATTTTGATTAGGATATACACAACAAGCTAAGCAAAAATTTTATTTATAAAGTATGCTTTCATTTTTATGCTTTATATTTGGATATCATTTGAAGTAAAAAATTTGTTTTCATGACTACATGGCTTTACTTTTCTAATAATTTTAAAGATAAGTCAGTATCAGCTAAGAGAATCATAAATGTCTTAAAATGTTTAATTAAATATACACAATTTATCTATTGGAGGTGTTAAATTTTACTTAGTTAATTAATATTCTACCATGGTCTCAAAAGATTTCTACAAACCATCTGACAATGTGAGTAGATATAGATTAGAATAATATTGTAGTTTTTCTAAACAAATATGTTAACACTTGTATTACCAAAAATAATTACTGATATTTCTGTAAGTCAAATCATATCAATGATGATGCATTTCTATGTGCTGCCTTGAAACTTTAATAACCAAATAAAAAGCAAGGCATTTGATTTTATGAAACCACAATTAGAGATTGTTGTTATTTAGTAAGATGAAATGGAATCATTCACACTGATCTCAGGGACAGTGCTAACCAGTGACTCAAGGGTGTAGGGTCAAGCAAGTTTTTCATGAAATCTTATCAACTTAAAGTAATTCAGTGATTTAATGTCATGAAATCAGTTTATCAAAGTGCACTTAAATTTACCTATGTCACATTGTTTCTACATGTCAAGAAACAGCATCCACCCTTTGGGTACACAAAGCTTTATGCTCTCTGAATCAGTAATTCAACTGTATGTATTTCTGCTAAATGTAATGATGTTTGTGCTTAATTCAAATGCATGCATTATAATGCTCTCTGTTGAAAAAAAATGCTTTGTTTTCATGGATGCAAAATGAGGCTCCTTAAGTAGTATTTTTAGGTAACATTTACTTTCTTAAAACATGTATTTTGGAGCCAATGAACTTTTTTGGTTGTACATGGCTTTCTCCAAACCTGCACACACATGCAAGTCAGTCTTTGCTTTTCATGTACTGATGTACTTGTCTTTGTGTGGCACATAGATTTAATTTTAGTTCTTGTATTGAGTCTTTATATCAAACTGAGTTACATGTGGATGCTGAATTGATAAAAATATAGAATTCAGAAATGGTTAATACATTAGTTTTAATAAGATTGAGACAGACAAAAAGACAGAGAGAGAGAGAGAGAGAGAGAGAGAGAGAGAGAGAGAGAGAGAGAGGTACTGAGTTCACTTAATGTTGTCTACATGTACCATGATCTATAGGAGCCTTGTCTCTAAAGAAACCTGACTTCCTTACCCAGCTCCCACTCATTATCAACAGCTACTAAACTAGATGTGAGGCTTTCACATCCACTTCAGTATTAATGCTACAATGTTATCTGATGTGGCATTTTGAAAGCCTTGTGCAGATAGCTGTTGAGAGTTCCTGGTTTCTCTATCCCTACCATGTTTGGAAGACACTTATAGGTGCTCTTAAGTCATCTAAATTTTACAGTCACTCTACCTCTATTTCCCTAAATTCTCCTGATAAGGTCATGTTAGAGATGTCCCATTTGGAGATGACACTCAACGTTCAGTAATCTTGGGATTTTACCAGTTGACCTTTCTTCAAGGAGAGATAAGGGTTATGCTAACCTTTTGATTATATTATATATATTGTATAGAGATAGAAATTTAGAGGGCAGTAAATATTATATACAGAAAGATGGTAGTAGTAGGTTCTAGTTTAAAGGCAGATAAGAAGACCTAATAAGAAACTTAATTTGGGAAGTTCTTATTTTATTTGATAAATTAATTTGTTATCATTTCTGTTCTAGACATGTCCCATTCCCTAATACATCTAATATTTAAATGGTAAACAAGATTTCAGAAAAGTGTGTTTGAGGTCTCTCCATATCATAAGTGTAACCATGAAACCACAACTTTTTCAAACTTTTCAAACTCTTTTACCTGGATACAATGACAGTTCATTTGAATAGGATTTTCCTAAGTTTGGCTGTTATTGGTGGAGGAAAATATAATCCATTTTTAAATGCAGCATCATGAAACCCAGTACTCAATATGTTGGTAACAGATGTGTCTGGGAATCACCCACACAGTAAGCAACCTAAGCTGCATCATTGCTGGGAAAGGGAGGAGCAGATAACCAAAGACACTATTTTTATATGCTTGTCCATCTCATCACTATTCATTACAGCCATTTTATAGAGCCAACAAGGATAGTTTCACCAAATATGGTAAACTGAAAAATCCCTGATTTTTGTAATTTTAGCTGCAGAAAATATCCCGAGGAGACGAGCCCATCCATTCTTTGATGGCCAGGGAAGGAAAGAGATATGAAACTGAAGAGAAGGGAGGAAAGAGTTTGGAGCAAAATCACACAGTCTACTCCATGTTCTTGTGTTACTATCACAGAGTATCAAATTCCCATCAGCATGGAGATTTGTCATTTTTAAAGCATTAAGCACAGGCAAGCAGAGGCCGCAAAGCCATACTACCAGAGGGTTTCCCATGTTCTAAACTTATATGCAGTACACAGTTTAAAGCCAACTGCTAGGAAATCCCCAAAGCTAGTCAGATTATGAAAGAAGATATTTGTGGGGGAAAAAATTAAAATGTCCAATGTTGTAATGAAAAAAATTAAGATTCATTGTGGATATTTTCCAATGTAACAAATGGAGCAATATGTCATACTCCTGTCAACTCTAATCGTTTAATTGTTGAGTAAATTATGTTGTTCTGTTTTCAGTGTTTAATTTTTAAATTAGCTCTTGGCTGCAGAACCTTCGATTATAGAACTTAATTAGCTGAGCCTGTTGATGAGAATCATGCTACTTCCTAGATACAACATCACATACAAAAACTTAATCAAAGCTCCCAGAACCACAGAGAACCCTGTACAACAATTTCTCAAAGGTGGAAGAACAGTTGTAAAGTTGGCAATATTTTACAATGAAAATCAGAAAGAACAAGACTAAAATGAATCTTTTTTTTAATTTAGTCAAAGACTTGATTGACAGTTGTTGGTTTGTACAAGCCCAAATTATTGTTTACTTTCTTGTAGCAGCTCCATAGCAGAAAGAGCAAATGACAACATGTATAATGATGTAACTTAAACAGCATATACAAAAAAGAAATTCTAATTTTTTACAACATGTTTCTACTCTGTGAGCTAATTTTAGAAAATGTGATTTTACCTACAATTGTGTAAAAACAATCTTTCTGTTTCTACTAGTTGGTAATGATAGCTTCTTACGTTCTGCATGAAAATTACATAAATACCAACCAATTTCAGTGGAGACAGAAATGGATTTTAAAACATATCCTGTAAACTGGTTAAGTTCACAGAGCTAATTATATACAGGAATATATTTTCTTCATAAGTTTGTAGTACTTTGATTTTAGTTAGCCAAACATAAATACTCAATAGAAAATTCTAAAAGAACATGAGAAAAATTGAAACTGTCAACAAATTATGTAATGTGACATTTTTAACATCTTGTATAAAATAAAAGGTTAGTTATTACAGGCAAATTATAGATTTTGAGAACAGAGTAAGCAAGAGATGAAACATTAGTAGAGCTAACTTATCCAAATATGTTTTCAGATTTTATATTTTTATAATGGAAGGATATCACAATTTCTTAGAAAGTATAAACAGCACTTGATTCCATTCACTAAAGAGACATTATATTTACTAAAAAATAATTTTGCTTCCATGGATGAGGGCTATGGCTCATTTGAAGTAATGATCAACTAAGTCCAGATATGGTCTTCTAGGTTCTATTGGGCTGGACTCAGGTCCATACTATATCTCATATTTTGAAGGTCATATAATAATACTAACACTACCTTGTAGACAGAGTATATTGTGCTATGGAATATAAGAAGGGTAGAATAAAATTTGGGACACCAGGTAGGAAGAAAAGATTCTGGAAGCCAGAGCCAGGTGCAGATTGACCTAGGATGGAGTGAGGAGGGCAGACAACTGGCACCAGAGCAGAGGTAACCAGTCAAGTGGCAGAATTTGAAATAGTATAAATTATATTTTTAAAGATATTAGCTAGTCAGGTAATGAGCTAGTCAGCTATATTGCCTTGGTATCTGTAAATATATTTTGAGTCTGAGTTGTTATTTTGGGAGCTTGGGACCAGGTGGAATGACAAACAATTTAATGCTACCTAGAAATCAGCTTATGGTAGTGGTAGGGCCAGAAGCAGGATGAGCAGAGCCCAATCACACAAATATATTTTAAGCTTCAAATAGAAGGCAGAGATTTCAATGGCATATTTGTTACAAGTAACAACCTACTAAATTGTCATGCCAAGGTTTAAGAAGATGGGAAAATTAGTTTCTCCGCTAACATTAGTGGTGAAATGAAATAAAAATTGTAAATCCTTTTTACTTTGGTTACTTTGTATACAGTTTTAGGACTGATTAATTGGTTATTATATAGCCAGATGGTATGTTCTTTTCTGTGGAAAATTATAAGTGACACTATACAGACTAAGCAGGTAATAGTTATTATATAATTCATATATTCCTAAATACATACTTATAAAAATTGAAAAATTTAAAAGAGAAGGAGGTTTCTGAAAAGAGGGACATAATGCAACTGCACTACAATTTCAAAAATGAAAGAAATAAAAAAGAAAGTAAAAAAAAAAGAATAGGTAAATAGCCTTCCTGTGAAAAAGTAAATAATACTGAGTGTTAACTTATGCTTTATCCCTGACTGATATCAGTTTCCAGAAAAACAGTTATCTATTTCTAATCTTATATTTTTCAGTTGTACTCTAGACTTCTTTTCAAGCCAGATACATTTATTTGTTGTCTTTGATTGGCTATATATTCTTTTCTAGAAATAGAATAAAAAGAAGAGAAATAAATAGACAGCAGTGCCCACATGCCAGCAAAAAGAACCATCTAGATTATCATGATAAGACTGTCTATCAAGAGGGTCTTTCCATGTAGTTCCAGTATTCTCTCCTGGTGATACGTTGACTATTGGAAGTAGATTATCTTTTAGCTTCTTAGATAGAATAAAATCATGTTTCTATAAGAAACAAAAAGGGACACATAACAAAAGAAATGGAAGATATTAAGAAATCATCAAATCCTACTACAAAGGCCTATACTCAACAAAATTGGAAAATCTGGATGAAATGGACAATTTTCTAGACAAATACCAGATACCAAAATTAAATCAGGAGCAGATAAACCATCTAAACAGTCCTGTAACCCTAAAAAACAAACAAACAAACAAACAAAAAACAAACAAACAAACAAAAAAAAACCAGAAGCAGTCATTAAAAGTCTCCCCACAAAAAAAAGTCCAGGACCAGATGGTCTTAGTACAGAATTCTATCAGACCTTCAAGGAAGACCTAATACCAATTCTCTTCAAACTATTCCATCGAATAGAAACAGAAGGAACACTACCCAATTCGTTTTATGAAGCTACGATTACACTCATACCTAAACGTCACAAAGACCCAGCAAAGATAGAGAACTACAGTCCAATCTCTCTTATGAATATTGATGCAAAAATACTCAATAAAATTCTAGCAAACCAAATCCAAGAACACATCAAAACAATTAACCATCATGATCAAGTAGGCTTTATCCCAGGAATGCAGGGATTGTTTAATATTCAAAAATCCATCACTGTAATCCACTACATAAACAAATTCAAAGAAAAAAGCACATGATCATCTCACTAGATGCTGAGAAAGAATTTGACAAAATTCAACATCCCTTCATGGTAAAAGTCTTGGAAAGAACAGGAATTCAAGGCCCATACCTAAATGTAGTAAAAGCAATATACAACAAGCCAATAGCCAACATCAAACTAAATGGAGAGAAACTTGAAACAATCCCACTAAGATCAGGGACTAGACAAGGCTGCCTACTCTCACACTACCTATTAAATATAGTACTGGAAGTCCTAGCTAGAGCAATTAGAAAGCAAAAAGAAGTCAAAGGGATACAAATAGGAAAGGAAGAAATCAAAATTTCACTATTTGAAGATGATATGATAGTATACTTAAGTGACCCTAAAATTTCCACCAGAGAACTCCTAAACCTTATAAACAACTTCAGCAAAGTGGCTGGATAGAAAATCAACTCAAACAAATCAGTAGCCTTACTCTACTGAAAAGTTAAAACAGACTGAGAAAGAAATTAGGAAAACGACACCCTTCACAATAGCCACAAATAATATAAAATATCTTGGAGTGAATCTAACCAAGCAAGTGAAAGATCTGTATGACAAGAACTTCAAGTCTCTGAAGAAAGAAATTGAAGAAGATCTCAGAAGATCGAATGATCTCCCATGCCCCTGGATTGGCAGAATTAACTTACTAAAAATGGCCATCTTGCCAAAAGCATCTACAGATTCAATGCAATCCCCATCAAAATTCCAAATCAATTCTTCATAGAGATAGAAAGAGCAATTTGCAAATTCATTTGGAATAACAAAAAAAACCCAGGATAGCAAGAACTATTCTCAACAATAAAAGAACTTTTGGGGGAATCACCATCTCTGACCTCAAAGTGTACTACAGAGCAGTATTGATAAAAACTGCGTGGTATTGCTACAGAGACAGGCAAAAGGATCAGTGGAATAGAATTGAAGATCCAGAAATAAACCCACACACCTATGGTCACTTGATCTTTGACAAAGGTGCTAAAACCATCCAGTGGAAAACGGGCAGCATTTTCAACAAATGGTGCTGGCTCAACTGGAGGTCAGCATGTAGAAGAATGCAAATTAATCCATTCTTATCCCCTTGTACAAAGCTCAAGTCCAAGTACATAAAGGACCTTCACATAAAACCAGATACACTGAAACTAATAGAAGAGAAGTTGGGAAAGACTCTGGAATATGTAGGCACAGGGGAAAAGTTCCTGAACAGAACACCAATGGCTTATGCTCTAAGATTAAGAATTGACAAATGAGACCTCATCAAATTGCAAAGCTTCTGTAAGGCAAATGACACTGTCAATAAGACAAAACAGCAACCCACAGATTGGGAAAAGATCATTACCAATCCTATATTCGATAGAAGGCTAATATCCACTATATACAAAGAACTCAAGAAATTAGACTCCAGACAACCAAATAATCCCATTAAAAATGAGTCACAGACCTAAACAAAGAATTTTCAACTGAGGAAACCTGAACGGCTGAGAAGCATCTTAAGAAATTCTCAACATTCTTAGTCATCAGGGAAATGCAAATAAAAATAAACCTGAGATCCTACCTCACACCAGTCAGAATGTCTAAGATCAAAATTTCAAGTGATGGTAGATGCTGGAGAGGATGTGGAGAAAGAGGAACATTCCTCCATTGTTGGTGGGATTGCAAGCTGACACAACCACTCTGGAAATCATTCTGGTGGTTCCTCAGAAAACTGGACATAGCATTACCTGAGGACCCAGCTATACCACTCCTGGGCATATACCCAGAAGATGCTCCAACATATAACAAGGACATTTGCTCCACTATGTTCATAGCAGCCTTATTTATAATAGCCAGAAGCTGGAAAGAACCCAAGTATCCCTCAACAGAAGAAGGGATACAAAAATGTGGTACATTTATACAATGGAATATTACTCAGCTATTAAAAATAATGAATTTGAGAAATTCTTAGGTAAATGGATGGAACTAGAAAATATTATCCTGAGTGAGGTAACCCAATCACAAAAGAACACACATGGTATTTACTCACTGATAAGTGGATATTAGCCCAAAAGCTTGAAATATGCAAGATTCAACTAACAGACCACATGAAGCTCATGAAGAAGGAAGAACAAGTGTGGATGCCTAGGTCTTACTTAAAAGGAGTAACAAAATACCCAAGGGAGCAAATATGGAGACTAAGTGTGGAACAGAAACTGAAGGAGGGGTCTTCTGGAGACCAGTCCACCTGGGTATCCATCCTATGTGCAGTTACCCAAGATAGTTGCTGATATGGATGTCAAGAAGTGCATGCTGACAGGAGCCTGATATGGTTGTCTCCTTAGATGTCAGATGCCAGAGTCTGACTTACCAAAAGCAGATGCTCACAGCTAACCATTGATCTGATCAAGGGTTCCCAATGGAGAAGTTAGAGAGAAGACTGAAGGAGCTGAAAGTGTTGGTGGCCCCATGAGGAGAGCAACAATACCAACCAACCAGAGCTCCCCAGGGTCTAAACCACCAGCCTGGGAGCACATAGGGAGGGACCCATGACTCCAGCTGTATATGTACAGCAGCATAGCCTTGTCAGGCATAGGTGGGAGAGGAGATCTTTGGTCCCATGAAGGCTGAACACTGAGTGGGGGGGGTAATTCCAGGGAGATGGGAGTTGGGGGTAGGTGGGGGCATACCCTCATAGAAGCAGGAGAAGGCGGGTATGGGATAAGGGGTTCCTATGTGGTGGGGGCAATGAGGTAAGGGATAAAATTTGAAATGTAAATATAATATCCAATAAAAAATAAACAAGAGAAGATGTTTAAAAAAAGAATATGTGTTAGTTTTTAATTTGCTTATGAATTTCCAAATGTGGAAGAATAAACAATAGATGCTGTGTCTGAGAAATTCAAATGGGTATATGTTCCTATCATTTATAATTCTGTAAGATAGTTTACAAATGATGAATTTTCTAACCCATAGCAAAACAATTGAAATGATTGAATGCAGGAGGGGAAAATGGCACTGAATTATAATATATGAAAATATTAAAAATGTGAAATGTAATAGAAAATAAAATAAATAAAAAATATTTTTTTTTTACCAACTCATGAACTGATAGTATTTTCTGCACACAGTTTCAGTTCCAGGTCAACACTAAGAACATTAATAAAGACTTGAACTCTCTTCCTTATGACATCTCCAACTTTTATCTTTCCATTCTTACAAACTGATGGAAACATCTCTTCATTTCCTTCAATTCTCATACATGATTCTGGAAGAGCAGATTAAAAAAAAGCCTTCAGATATAAAATGCAACTCTCCAAATCCTATTTATGTCTGAGATTTGCTCCCAAATTCAGCTTTGTGGTTACTCACAGTCTGCCCCATCCATCAATGTGTTGAACTATGTCACTGAGAGTACATGGCCTTGCACACAGCTTAATTCTTTTTAATCTCTTAATTCAAATATTTAAAAATATTAATGGCAGATCAAAATTCTAAATGATATCCCTAAACTCTATAGTACAATCTAAAATGGGAAAATCAATTTTTTTGTCCTCATCACTTTTTCTTTGTAATGGTTTTATAAACTATTGGAAGCTGTTGTTTTTCTGTAGCCAAGAATTGATTGTCATATTAGCCATATCCATTTTCCACATTCCACAAAATCATCTGTGTGAATTAAATTCTTTCTTTTCTATGTAATAGAGTGATTCTGCGGAGAGGAATCTCGCGAGCTTGGGGAAGGGAGGGAGTCCGGCGACAGAGTCTCAGGGCGGTCCGGCACCAGAGCTTCCCGCGCCGCCAGTGGAAGATCCCACATTCACGCAGCTGTCGGTGGGCGGGCCAGCGGCTGCATCGGCAAGGTTCCAGGGTTCCAAAAGCTGGGAATCAGGCGGAGAGACCATGGACACATGGAGTCCGGTTTTCCAAAGCTTTTATTGTTCATGACATGGTGAATGGATGCAGGTGTTGTGCGCTTCCCCCGCCAAAGGCCAGGGGAGACCAGTCTTATAGGGAAGGGAGAAAGGGGAGGGAATAACTTAATTAGCTACGCCCCTGGCCTTTTGATAATTCATTAATATTTAAATCTCTGGAGGTAGAGACTTGTTAATCACGCCCTCTACCTGTCCTATGTGACTGAAATTAACAGGTTAAATGGAGTTACCTCGTCCAAGGCCCAACATGATTCCATTTTAGAATGACTGTTATTGTTCCTGAATTTAAAAACACAGTATAACTCCAAATTATCAAACTGATTTGTTGAATATTTTTACTACAATAGGCAAAATATATACAAGGTTTCCTACCATCTAAAAATAAAAAAATGAATATTGAAGAAATAAAATCAAAGTTTATAATAAGCATAATTTGACCAACATGGAATAAAACTTCACATCATACAAAGACTATATATATATATATATATATATATATATATATATATATATATGAAACAAAAATTTTATAGCCTATACCACACCTTTAACTACCAAATAAATTAGGTACAAAATCTTGACATTATTTAAAAAAAATATATCTGAATACTTTATTAATTTAAGTGATATGAAATATATCCCAATGAGAAATACACACACACATACATACACATAGTGCACAAATACATCACCCTTGAATAATATTTAATATTTCTCCATAACAAAAATTGAAGCAGTTCATAAGAATATTGACCAGCTCTAAAAATAAGATTTTTTCAACTGTCATGATCCAGTTAATCCAGTAATAAAGCATTTATTTGTATATTTGCATAATTATGGTAACTAAACTCTTTGTATGCTAAATGCTAAATAAAGGTAATTCATTGTAACCCAAAATGTCTAGAAAGTGAAGTTCCGAACACAATTGTTGGGGTCTTTTTTTTTTTTTTTTATTGCATAACTAGGTAAGTTTGAGTAACTTTCTGAGCATCCACCATTGTCTGTTCACTGAGAACCATGAGATTGTGGAAATCAGTGTTGCTGATCACACCTAGTTTTGAAATTTTCTATGAAGATAAGTAAAGCTTTTTCTTGAAATATAAATAAATATGTATCTATTGATTAAAAACCACACATAAGTTATTTTTAACCTACCCATTTTGTTTCACATTCAATAGTCACCTATGTTTACAACAGTGGTAGTTAACTTCTGGGTCATGATCTTTTTGACAGTAGATGATCTTTTCACAAGGGGTCACATAAGGCCTTTGGAAAACACACACACACACACACACACACACACACACACACACACACACACATATATATATATATATATATATATATATATATTATTCATAATGAAGCAAAAATTATAGTTATAAAGTAGCAACAAATCACCACAATATAAAAAAATTGCATTAAACTAGCAAGGGTCACTATAACATGAAGAAATATTTTAAAGGATGTTAGCACTAGGTTATTTGAAAACCACTGGTTTGCAGCATCCCATTTATTTTCTAATCTAACATAATTCTACACTTTCTCATCTGTTTTGCCTCAATGGTCTAAACCGGAGTATGTCTCAACACCAGACACATACATCTAACATGTCAGTGAACTCAGATACATACAGCTAATGTGGTGCTGAACTAAGGCTTCTTATATGTCTGTATTCAATTTCCTGAATCTTCATTAACAAAAAACAATAAGTTATTTGTGTTTTGTACATGAACATTGATCTCCATCTGGATGCTACTTTTTCAGTATTATTGGTATACTAATAATGATACTTATTATTTAATAAGTATTAAACAACGTATTTTCCAAAACTGAAATTTGTATGTCCATCACCTAGTTTTCATTAAGATAACAGTTTCATGTAACTAATTGGTTGTGTGTTTGTTCCTCTTAAACCTCTTCTCCTTTAATGTGCTCTAGATTGTTAATGCATTTCAAAGTTTTCAAAGCTCCTGAGAACTACAGACTCTGTCCACCTCATGTGCCAGCTCAGCTTAGAATATGGAAGAATGGAGCATAGTAACTATGTGCCAAAAAATAATTTAATATTGGCAAGCACAGGTACCAAACACTTCAAAGGGACTTTTAATCACTGTTCACATACTACTCAACAGCATATACAAAGCACACCTGTGGTGTGTTAGGCATATTCTTAGCCAAGAAAGTACTTCACAAATCATTGCTCTTTTAATCTATTATTTATTTGCAAATATACAAGTGTATTAAGTGTGGTACCTATTCAGGAGCCTGTGGTTGACATAAAATAAGTATTTTTTTACCTTAGTATATGAGTTATAAAATAAAATTTGAAAGTGCAATTACTAAGAATTATTTCACAATACTAAACCCTCTCTTAATTATAGCAAAATGTGATAAAATTATTTTAATGGATTTGTTTCATTTATGGACATTTATGATACAAGATTCATAAATATTAACAAATTTTAATTTGTAAGTATTGATGATTTGTATGTACAACTACCACAGATAAATAAAATGTATCCTTCTTTAAGATTTCTTAAGGATATACTATAAAGCTAATACATCATCAAATATTAAAGGTATTTTTGGAAAACTAAAAACACTAGCTATGCATTCCATAAATATATAGTGATTAAAAGTCCCTTTGAAATGTTTGGTACCTGTGCTTGCCAATATTAAATTAAGTTTTGGCATGTAGTTAATAAGCTCCATTCTTCCATATTATAAGCTGAGCTGGCACATACATAAATACATCATAAAATAGATTGGTAGAATTTGTGTTGCATCTAGATTGTTCCTAAAATAACATAGGTAGAATTCATGTTGTGCTATAGATTGTTTCTAAAATACCATAGTATAGTAGTATCTATTTTACTAGGTTATGAACAACTTTAATAATTATATGAATCAGAATATTACTAGAATAAATAATGATAATGAAGTTCAAAAAATTAGAAGCCTAATATTTAGATTAATAAAGAAAAATTAGAAATACAATTTTTGTACTGAAAAATAAACCAAACCATGCACTGGATAATGAGTAACTAGACTATTTGTCACAGATACCAAAGCCATAGATGAGTGATGTGGCTTGCATTGATATAAAAGTTCATGTTCTTGAAGTTTTCATGATCTTTGAAATGAGACTGGAAGAACAGGTCCAAGTTTAATCTACTGTCACAAGTACTGTAGACTGTGATTTAAAAAGAAAATATTTTTCCAGCTTTAGAAATTCATTAGCTCAGAACTATATAAAATAGGTAGACAAATTTCTTGTTAATAGGCTTTTGTTTCTTCAATTATACACAATAATTTTACATGTTCAAAAGGCATGATTATTAAATAGTTACAACAAGAACCCTATTTTTTCATTCTCAGTACTCACACTCTGCATTATTCAACTTTCTGTCATTACTAAGGTACTCAGAATTAGACAATCTATCAGAGATTAAATAAAAGTATAAGTAAAACTTTTTTTGGAGGGTTAAGGAAGTTATTCATATATAAACTTTCTGAATAGCTATTTAAATCTTTATAGGCTATTGCCAATTTTATTGTTTAGTCTCCTAATCTTAAGACCCTTTAAACCCCATTATTCAGTTTGGTTTTGATGATCATAAGAAAGGAAACAGAAAAATACCACCACCACCACCACCACAAATAACAACAGCAACAAAAGCAAAATAAGAGTAGGAATTAACAACCATTTGAACCATTTGTCTCTTAATATCAATGGATTCAATTCTTTATTAAAGAGACAGAGTCTATCAGAATACAGGTGAAAATAGGATCCATCCTTCTGCTGCATAGAGGAAATACATCTCAACATCAAAGAGAAACCTTAGAATACAGGGTTACATCCAGGACTTCCAAGCAAATGGACCTAAGAAGCAAGGTTTTTTGCATATTCTAATATCAAACAAAATAGATTTTAAACCAAAATTAATCAAAAGAGATGTGGAGGGACCCTTCATGCACATTAAAGTAAAAATTCACCAAGATGACATTTAAATTCGTAACATCTATGCCCTATATTAAAGGACACCAACAATTAGAAAAGAAACATTATTGATGCTTAAATCACACAAATTGTGAGAATATTGATAATGGGAAACTTCAATACTACACTCTCACCAAGTCATTCAGACAAATATTACATAAAAAATACTGTGGCTAACAATCATTAAAACCAAAAGATCCTAAAAAAAAAAAAAAAATTGTATAAAAGCAAAAAGTAAAAGGGGCATGGGATAGAGGTTTTCTAGGGAGGGGAAATGGGGAAAGGGGGGGGCATCTGAAATGTAAATAAAATATAAAAGAAACCAAAAGATCCTAACAAATATTTACAACACATTTCACCCTAACACAGAAGAATATACCTTATTTTCAGCACCTCACTGAGCTTTCTCCAAAATTAAAAAAACAAAAACAAAAAAAACACCAGTTACAAAGGAAGTATCAAAAGAAAAAGAAATATTAAAATAACCTATTATATTCCATCATATGGGTTAAAGCTGAATTTCAACAATGACAGAAAGAGGAAAATTTTTAGCTCTGAGTACCTCCGTAAAGAAACTGGAGAGAGAATATACTAGCAAATATGAAGACAATGTCTGGAACAGAGACTGGAGGAGGGTCTGTACAGAGACTGCCTCACTTTGAGATCCATCTCAGGTACAATCATCAAATTCAAACACTGTTTTGAATGTCAGGAAGTGCATACTGACAGGAGCTTGATATACCTGTCTCCTGAGAGGCTCTGCCAGAGCCTGACACACATAGAGGTGGATGCTCACAGCTAACCATTGAACTGATCATGGGGTCCCCAATAAAAGAGTTATAGAGAAAACTGAAGGAGTTAAAGGGGCTTCAGGCCCTATGGTGAGAGCCACAAGACCAACCAACCAGAGTTCCCAGGGTCCAAAAGCTAGCTAGGGGAAAAACATGGAGGGATTCATGGCTCCAGCTATGTATGTGGTGGTGGATGGCCTTGTTGGGCATGAGTGGGAGAGGAAGGCCTTGATCCTATGAAGGCTGGATGCCTCAAAGTGAGAAAATTCAAGGGAGGGATTATGGGAGTCGGTGGATGGGTGGGGGCACAAATGATACAAAATATCTTGGTGTGACTCTAACCAGACAAGAAAAAGATTGATATGACAAGAACTTCAAGTCTCTGAAGAAAGAAATTAGAGAAGATCTCAGAAGATGGAAATACTTCTTATGCTCACAGATTGTCAGGACTAACATTTTAAAAATAGTATACCATCCAAAGCAATCAACATATTAAATGCAATCATTATCAAAATTCCAACTTACTGCTTCACAGAGATAGAAAGAACAATTCTCAAATTCATCTGGAATAACAAAAAACCCAAGATAGTGAAAACTATTCTCAACAATAATAGAACTTCTGAAGAAATCACCATCCCTGACCTCAAGGTCTACTACAGAGCAAGAATAATAAAAACCACGTGTTATTTTGATAGAGACAGACAGTTCATTTGAACAGAACTGAAGACCCAGAATTAAACCCATACCATTATGATCACTTGATCTTTGACAAAGAAGCCAAAATCATCAAGTGGACAAAAAACAGAATATTCAAGAAATGGTACTGGCTCAAGTGAAGATCAGCATGTAGAAGAATGCAAATTGATTCATTCTTATCTCTTTGCACAAAGCTCAAGTCCAAGTGGATCAAAGACCTCCACATAAAACAAAAAAACATTGATTCTATTAGATGAAAAAGTAGGAAACAGCTTCAAACACATTGTTATAGGGGAAAATTTCCTGAAAAGAACATCAATGGCTAATGCGCTAAGATCAACTATTGACATTTCATAAAATTGAAAAGTTTCTATACGGCAAAGGACATTGTCAACAGGACAAAACATCAACCTCCAGATTGTGAAAAGATCTTTACTAATCCTACATTCCTTAGAGGGCTAACATTCATATGTACCAAGAACTCAAGATGTATGATGCCAGAGAACTAAATAATCCTATTTAAAAGTGTAGAACAGAGCTAAACAAAATATTCTCAACTGAGGAATCTCAAATGGCTGAAAAGCACCTTAAGAAATGTTCAACATCCTTAGTTATCAAGGAAAATGCAAATTGAAATGACCCTGATATTCTACCTCTCACCAGTCAGAATGGCTAAGATCAAAATCTCAGATGACAGCAGATGCTGGAAAGGATATAGAGAAAGAGGAACACTTTTCTGTTGCTGGTGGGATTGTAAGCTTATGGAAACACAATAGAAATCAGTCTTGTGGTTTCTCAAAATATTGGACATAGTACTACCTGAGAACCCAGCTATACCACTTCACCCAAAAGGTGCTCCAACATATAACAAGGATACATACATGTTCCACTATGTTCAGAGCAGTCTTATTTATAATGTCCAGAAACTGGAAACAATACAGATGTTCCCCAAAAGAGAAATGGATACAGAAAATTTGGTACATTTACAGTTATTAAGAACAATGACTTTATGTAATTCTCAAGCAAGTGGATCAAGCTAGAAAATATCATCCTGAGTGTGGTAGCCCAGTCACAAAAGAACACACATGGTATGTACTCACTGATAAGTAGGTATTAGGAAACAAGCATGGAATACCCATGATACAACTCACACACCATATTAAGCTCAAGAAGAAGGAAGAGCAAATTGTAGATGCTTCAGTCCTAATGAGGAGGGGAAACAAAATAATCACAGGAAGTAGAGGAAAGGAGGAAACTGAGATGGAAAGAGGAGGGCAAGGGGGAAAAGGGAACAGAATTAGATTTGGGAGTAGACAAGGGAGAAGTACAAAGCTGTGTAGCAGTGGGGTATGAGGAACTGGGGGTAGCCACTAGAAAGTCCCAGATGACAGTAAATCAAGAAGTTTCCAGGACCCAAAGGGGATGACATTAGCTGAAATACTCAACAAAGGGGAAAGATAACCTGTTGACACCATATCTAGTGGTTAGGTATGACCCTCGGTTGAGGGATGGAACCAGCCCCCCGTGTTAAAAATACTAACCCAGAATTGCTTCTGTCTAAAAAAAATGCAGGGACAAAGAGTGGAGCAGAGACTGAATGAATGGCCATCCAGGGACTGTCCCACTTATGTATCCATCCCATCTGCAGACACCAAACCCATTTGCTGATGCCAAGAATTTCTTGCTAACAGGAGCCTGGTATAGATGTCACCCTGAGAGGCTCTGGCATTAACTGACTAATATGGATATAGATGATCATAGCCAATGATCTGAGCATAGGGACACCAATGGAGGAGTTAGGGGAGGTACTAAAGGAGCTGAAGGGTTTTGCAACCCCATAGGAAGAACAATATCAACCAACCAGACACACACACCCCAGAGCTTTCAGGGATAAAACCACTAGCCAAAGAGTGCACATGGAGGGACCCATGGCTCCATCTGAAATTTGTTGCTGAAGATTTCATTATGTGGCATCTATGGGAGGGGAGGCCCTTGGTTCTATGGAAACTCTATGTCCCTGCATAGGGAAATGCTAAAGCAATGTGACAGGATTGAGTGGGTGGGTGGTGGAGTACCCTCATAAAAGCAAGGCACATGCAGGATGAGATAGGGTATTGTGGAGGTGATTCTTGAACGGGATTACATTTGAAATGTAAATAAATAAAATAAACAATAAAAAACCAAAAACAAGAGAAAGTGTAGAAATTCATAAATATTGAACAGCTCACTACTGTATGATTCCTGGGTGAAGACAGAAATATAGAAAAAAAAAATTAAAGACTTCCTAGGTTTCAATGAAAATAAATGGACAACATATTCAAATTTATGGGACAAAAGCAGTGCTAAGAGAAAATTTCCTAAGCACTAAATGCCTATAAGAAAACAAAACAAAAACAAGATATCTCATGCTAGCAAAATAACAGCATGAAAGCTCTAGAACAAAAAGAAGCAAGCACACTCAAGTGAGTAGATGAGAAATAAAAATCAAGCTGATGGCTGAAATAAATGAAATAGTAACAAAAAGAACTATATAAAGCATCAATAAGACAAAATGTTAGTTCTCTGGGAAAACCAACAAGATAAACAAAACTTTATTCAAACTAACTAGAAAACAGAGAGAATATTCAAATTAATAAAATCTGAAATGAAAATGAAGACATAACAGCAAACACCATGGAAGTTCAAAAAAAGATCAATAGTTTATGGATTGAAAAATTGTACTCCAAAGTGTAATAATCTAAATGAAATGGATGATTTCTTAAAAGAAGCCATTTATCAAAGTTAAATAAAAATCAGATAAATTACTTAAATATACCTACCACTTCTAAGGAAATACAAGTAGTCATTAAAAGTCCTCCAACCTGAGAAACCCCAGGGCCAAGCAATTTTTAGGGTAGAATTCTATCAAATTTTTAATTATTCACAAAATAGAAACAGTCTCTGACATTTCCAAAGTCATTTTATGAGGTCAGACTGATTGTGGTACCTCAATGACACAAAGATTCAACAATAAAAGAGAATTATAGACCAATTGCTTTTATTAACATTGATGCAAAAATACTCAACAGAATACGAAGAAATGAATTCAATAATTCATCGAAACGATCATTGACCATGTCAAGTAGGCTTCATTCCTTAGATATAAAGATGCTTCAATATATATTAGTGAATGTAATCCACTATATAAACAAACTGAAAGGAAACAACAACAACAACAAAGACATATGATATGATCATCCATTTGATGCTGAAAAAGTATCTGACAAAAAACAATACACCATCATAATAAAAGGCATGAAGAGATGCAAGGAACATACTTAAACACACTAAAGGCAATTTGTGGCAAATATATATATATATATATATAGAGAGAGAGAGAGAGAGAGAGAGAGAGAGAGTAAAGCTCAAATTAAATAGAAAGAAACTCAAACAAATTTTTGTAAAATCAGGAATGATAAGTTTGTTCACTGTCTCCACATCTATTTGGTATAATTGAAGTTTTAACTATGGAGAAAAAGACAACTAAAGTAGTTCAAGAAAATAAAAATTAGAAAGGATGAAGACAAAGTATTGCTATTTGAAAATCATATGATATTATATATCAGCAACCCCATAAATTCTATGAGAGAACTCCTACATCTGAGAAACAACTTCACTGAAGTAGCTGAATATAAGATTAACTCAAAAATTAATTCTCAATTCTTTCTATGTATGACAAGGAGATAGAGAAGGAAGCCTAAGAAACAAGTGTAGCTGTGTGTATTACAAATGCTATGTTCCCTCAAAAAATGTTTGCTCAAAAGAGTCTGCAAATAGTTTCTGGGAACTTGCCCCCAGTTGTTTCTGATTGGTAAAGATGATAGCAGCCAGTAACTGGGGAGGACAGACAGAGGCTGGGTTTTATGATTTCGGAGGTTTGGGACCACAAGGAGAGGAAGAAAGGATCTGCCATGCCAGAGGGTAAAGAAAGAAAGGAGACACAGAGGCCACCATGGGGTAGAAAACCAAGGAGAGTATACTGGGCTCTGGGCTAAGAAAGCACAGCCCTGAGAACTGCACAAATAGGTCCAGAGTAGCAAAGATGGAAAACAGAAATTAGTAAGTAGTAACTCACAATTATCAGCAAGAGGTAGATTCTAGCAGTTGCCCACCTATTGTGCTGCTTAAGACATATTAAAATGTAAATGTAAAGGCTATATGTATGTCTTTCATCTGGGAACATAAACCATTGAGGTGGGAAGTAACCCCTCACTGGCATTTATTAAATAATAATTCAGCAAATAATCTGCTTCACAATAGCCACAAACAACGTATAATACCTTGAAGTAACTGTCTCCCAAACAAGTAAAGGACTTGCATGGTGAAAATTCAATATTTTGAAGAGAAATTGTAGAAATCACACACACACACACACACACACACACACACACACACACACACACACACAAATAAATTTTATATACACATAAAATTTTATATGTGTATATATATACATATATATATATATATATATATATATATATATATATATATAAAATCGAAGAAAAAATATATGTGGTGAGGTAATGCAGAATCACCTACACAGATGCTAGGAACAGGTGAGAACCTCTGCAACAAGCTCATCTGAATGCCACTGCACACTCCTTAATACCCTCCACCTGCTCCACATTGGACACAAGAATGCATCTCTTCCTGATTGTCTGACATTGTCTGTGCCAAAATTCCTTTGAATTTGAGGACTGTCTCTCACGCAGTCCTCAATTATATCCTCCTACTGGAGATGCTTTTGTGGCTGTATACCATGCCCTCCAGACATTGCATAGAGGCGACCCTGCCATTGCTGCTACATTTCCACCTTTTTTAAAAATTTGGAGCTAGTGGTACCACTAGTGGCTCCTAGTGGCAGCTGGGGTACCATTGTCTCAACATTGTTGACTCCCAACTCAGAGGATTCCCAGTATACTGGACTGTGTCTATGTTGGGTTTTCCTGTCTTCTAGGATCTTTCCTGTTATTGACTGCCAGCCCTCAAAGAGATATCACTCTGAATGCATGTCACACAAAATGAAGATGAGCCATCTCTTGGATCTCTGCCATTCAGGCTTTGATCACTTCTTTAGGTGGCTGCAAATTGAATTTTTGAGAGCCATCAACACCTGGTGGGTCACCTTATTTACGGAATGCTGCCTGGTGATATGCTGTGTGAGACACTTAAACAAAATAATTAGTAAAACAATTACTCCAATCATAGCAAAAGTTGTTATCCAAGAGGTGTCAAAAGTTTCTTAATATTGTCCCACATTTTTTCCCCAAGAATCTGGCATCTAAGGAAGGCATAGATGCCCTGGCTGCATTGAGGTTTGCTATGTAGCACAGAATAATTAAGGAATTTGTCTGACCAGGTACCGTCAAGATACTGAGCCAACTATTGTCTGGCTTCAGTGGTGTTATATAACTGGTAAGGGGTTAGGCAGATTGAATAAAATCTGCGGTCCCATGGCCAACTCTTCTGCCAGTAAGTAAATCTATTGTTGTAAAATATGGATAGTTTGATAAAAATGTTGATTTAGTACCTGTGTGACTATAGCACCTCAGCTGACTTAGAAACCACAGTATTGACTGTCTCCACCTTAGTAGCTGTCTGGGTAAAGACAACAGCAGCTGTTGTCACCCTGGCAATGCCTGCAATGATGGCCAAAATGATGATAGCTTTAATATCGGAATCCCTCTTTTCCTAGTGTAAGGGTTGTAAGTGAGTCTGGGTCATCAGAGTGATGGCATGAAAGTGGGTGGTATTTACTACAGGCATCCAAATAGTGGCTGGTTCCTTTATCAGGAAAGATGTTGAATACCTAATTCAATAGGCAGTCAGGAAACACTTCTCATTAAAGCAGTTATGGCTGTCTCTGACAATGAAGGCTTTGGTGAACAAAAAGAAAAAAGGAGGTCAGACACAGACTGAGGTGGTTTTCCAGGAAATCTAGCTGCCAATGGTCACATTCACAGGGTTTTTCACAGTTCACATTTTTACTGACAGGTGTATATGGAAATCTGTCCTACTAAAAAGAAATCCTCCTTTTAGGGAAGTAAGAGGGTATAAATCAAGACAATTAGAGAGGCCACATAAATCCCAATTGCTCATAATAGGGTCATATCAGAATCTTATACCATCTCTGTTAACATAGTAATATTGGAAGCGTCATGTGAGGTAAATCTCCACATGCCAAGTATAAGGTTAGGTGACAATATCAAGTAGTGCCCAGCAAATTTTACACCTACTACATGCTGGTAGTGCAAGCGATAGGAAGTCCCACAAAACACTTTGTGGAACCCTTGGACAGAGAAGCAGGGGTGGATGTGATATGCTTTGGGGACCCTTTGGGGATTTGTAATCAGTAAGAGAACTGTGAAGTTTCATGTCTAACATGGTGCCATAGGTTAGATTACCATGAAAGTCCCCTGTTGTCATATTGTGTAGCTGGATATAAGAGCAGATGGAGGAGACATTGGTGGTAAAGCGAAAAACTTTCTTCATGGGCCAAGTGTCTTCTAATTGTTATGTAGTTGTAACTAAATCCAAGAAAAAAAAACCCAAACTCACATTGGAATAGAAAGAACAGGGTAGGCTGGGTAGTTAACTGCCATAGGCTACAGAATGGGGTACAGGGCACCAAAGCCCAAAGCTCATAGGCCCCAAGAATAATTAATAAACACAGTATATATATATTATGTCTTTACATCCTGGCCTTATGCTATGGGAGCAGGTGAGAAATGCTGCAGCAAGCTCATCTGAACACTCAAGATCCTTTAATACCCTCTGTCCATGCCCCATTGGTCCTAAGAAATCATTTCTTTTAAACTGTGGTTCTGGGTTGGCTGGCATTGGCTGAACTAGCAATCCTTGATCTCTCAGGCAGTCATCAATTGAGTCCTCCTGCAGGGGATACTTTTGCAGCTGCTCTGACTTTGACATTTAAGTATTGGTGGCCCCAACATTCCTGCTACAACAGACTTCAACTTCATATAAAAAACAAAACAAAACAAACAAAAAACCACACTGGATAGGTAAGACAACCCTGATCATTAAAAAAAAAACTCTGTTGCTGTCTTCAGACATACCAGAAGAGGGCACTGTATTCCACTACAGATTGTTGTGAGCTACCATGTGGTTGCTGGGAATTCTACCTGGGTATCAATCCCATGCAGTCACCAAAGATAGACACTGATGTGGATGTCAGAAAGTGCAACCTCACAGGTGCATGATATAGTTGTCTCCTTAGAGGTCTGCCAGAATCTGACACATTCAGAGGTGGAGGCTCACAGCTAACCATTGAATTGATCAAGGGGTTCCCAATGGAGGAGATAGAGAGAAGACTGAAAGAGCTGAAAGGGTTTGTGGCCCTGTGAGGAGAGCAACAATACCAGCCAACCAGAGCTCCCAGGGTCTAAACCAGCTGCCTGGGAGCACTTAGGTGTTCTCCACCTAACAGTGCCTATGGGGCAGTGGGCTGTGAGAGGCAGCTGGAGGCCTGGTGTAGGGATGGGGAGGTGAGAGTTGGGGGTAGGTGGGGGCAAACCCTCATAGAAGCAGGAGGAGGGGGATTGGATAAGAGGTTCCTGTGGGGGGGAGGAAATGGGGTAAGGGGATAAATGAAATGTAAATAAAATATTCAATAAAAATTTTAAAAGACCTTTAGAGCCAAAGATTATCCTCATTTCAAGCTATACTACAGAGCTATAGTATTACAAGCTACATAGTATTAGTTAAATTTGGTTAAAAACAAACACATGGATCAATGGAATCAAATTGGGGAACCAGACGTAATTCCACCCTCCCATAAACTACTCAATTTTGATAAAGAAATCAGAATGACACAATTGAAACCAAAATGCACTTTGGATAAATGGTGCAGATCTAACTGGATGTCTTTCAGATAAAACACTGCAAATATATCAATATTTATCACCCTACACAAAACTGAAATTCAAGTGAATCAATAGGTTCTTAACATCATCTCATATTCTGGAAGGACAGAAAAATATTGACAATAATCATCTTTAATGTTTGAGAATCTCTAATAACTCATTTACTAACAGCTCCAAAATAGATGAGTCATTCCTGGCTCTGAGATTCTTAATTTGCAATCCTCATAGATTGTAGGAACTTTCAGATGCACTAGGTTTCTACATTGGTTCTCAAATTCTTCCCAAATTCCTGTAGTCTTTTCCAATTTTATCATACTCTGTCCATCCCTCCCCAGTGAGGTTCCTCTTGTTCTCATCCCCACTTACCCTCAATCTACCCACATAATGTATTCTATTTCTTTCGCTGAGGTAAAAACATGGGTTCCCAGTATAGCTCCCCTTGATAATTACCATTTCTGGATCTGTGGATTGTAGCACAATTATATTTTATTTAACAAATAATGACTACTTATAAGTGAGTATATAACATGTCTGTCTTTCTCAGTCTGGGATACTTCACTAGGAAGGATTTTTGTCTGACTCCATCCATTTGCCTATACATTTCATGATGTCACTTTTTAAATAGCATAGTAATATACCATTATGTAAATGCTCTACATTTCTTTATTTTTCAGTTAAAAAACATCTGGGTTATTTCCATTTTCTTGTTATTATGAATAAACAAACTATGAACATAGTTGAGCAAGTATTGTGTGGTAGGATGAATTATCCTTTGGGTATATGCCCAATAGTGGCATAGCTGGGTCATGCATAAAATATATCATTTTACTTTGGTCCCATTTGATAACCCTAGTAGTCCTCCTTATCCCTCTCTCTCTCTCTCTCTCTCTCTCTCTCTCTCTCTCTCTCTCTCTCTCTCTCTCTTTCTCTCTCTCTCTAAACAACAGCAAACCAAACATATAGTGAGTAAAATAAAATATGGAAAATTTGAGGAAAAAAATAAATTAAGTACACAAGCAAATGAGTGAAACTACTAAAATTGATGGTTCAATAAAGATATAAAAAATAAACTGTAAACTATAAAAATGCAAGGAAGAATAATAAAATTGTATCAAAGATGGAAACAGAATTGTTACTACCATCTCAATAAAATATTTAAAGTCGTCAGAGATAATGATGAAAAATCATTCACTCAGTTTCATAACATAGAAGAAAGAGGTAATGACATTCATGGGAGACCAACAGAAGAATCTTATCTAGCTCAGCTATGGATGTAAGAATAATCCAATGACAATACTTTTTTAAAAAAATACTCCAAAACTGAAAAGAAAAGCATAAAATAAAGACTCATGTCTTCAATGAACATAGATGTAAATATCAATAACATTAAATTTTGAACATTATTAATATTAAAATATCAAGCAATACATTATAATATTTATTAATGATGAACACATGGAGTTCATGACTGGGGTAAGGAATGGTTTACCTCATGGAAATCATAAAGATGTTACAAGAAATCAATCCAATCATGGACAAACTCAATGGCTGATTGTATCTAAAGGTACAGTGCCCACAATTCTACAATCTTTCATAAAAACACTCCAGAGAAAATAGTTTTAAGATAAATATAAAGCAATATGATGAATAACATTCATGATAAATAAAAGTTGGGCTTTTATACATTCTTTATTCTGGTTTTGAATCTTATCAAGTCAAATTAAATAATCTAAATGTCTCTTCATTATGTGAGTCTAGCAGTGTTTTATTATTTTGCAATTCATATAATTTCATCACATTGATAGATAAATGGTGCTGTAATGCTGTTTTTATGTTGATATTAATAGCTGCAACTGCTATACAGTAATACTGCATGTCATTGTTTTACATGTGCATATATGAAGCATTTAATTCATGTAAAATACCCTTTTTAAAAAGACCCATATACAAATTCCACATAATAAATGGGGGAAATAAGGCATAGTAAAGTTTGATGTATTTTCTGTGTCATCCTTAACCTGTAGTAGATACTGACTAGGAAACTAAAAGCCAGTTGTTTGCACTTACTGCATTTGAAAAGCAACTTTGGTAGTTCATGAAAATTAAATCACTCTTTTGTAGGCTCACATCTTTCAGTTTGAACAATAGATAAGTGGAAAAGTTAAGCAAAGGAAAGAAAAAGAAGAAGAAGAAAGAGGAGGAAGAAAGAGGAGAAGAGGAAAAGAAAGAGAAGAAAAAGGAATACTGTCTAAGTTGCTTGTTATATCTATTATCTTGCATTTCTCAGAAACTTGAGAACAATTTAATTTACACAAGTACACTCACCCACAACTACACATTCTAAATTCTTGAAGTTCTTTCTGTTATTTAACAATCCAGGTTTAGTATTGTTCAATGCAAATAGAATTATAAGGAGCAATATATAACAATAAGAGATGTTGTGAAAATGATTATTCGTGATTCTTATATACAAAAAAGGAAATATATTGTTACCAAGTCACTTTATCTCTTTATACTGATAGATTGTATATACTACTAATTTGAAGACTAATGTGTACCATTCAGAAGCCTATGCAATTTGAATATTTTAAACATGCATGCATATTTAACATTTCTACATAATTTTATGTAAAATATTGGTGTGGAAAATATTGATGATATAACAATGTCATATTATATACTTATTGTGTCAGTATATGCTAGGTGGTTTTATGTCTACTTGAGACATATTAAGAAAATTTCTCCAGAGCCTCTGGCTTTATCTCATTTTCTTAATTAAGAATTAATAGAAGAAGGGCTCAGTGCATTGAGTATAGTGTCATTCCTAAGCTGGTAGTCCTGGGTTCTATAAGAAGTCATGTTAAATAAACCATGATAAAAAAAGTCAGTAACACTAATCTACTAGGTGATAGCTTCTAGTTAAGCACCAAATATATTTATCCTTGTTTGATGGCATAAGTATTTAGTGTCATCAGAAATAATATCTTCCTATCAGTTCTGGAAGGTAATCAATAGTATTGACAATAATCTGTAATGATGGGGAGGCATGCAACTCAAAAGATATATCCTGTTCCTGTTAATTAAGAGGTTTGTTTTGTAGTATATGATTTCCCAGACAGGGTATTTATCCCAGTTCTACAAACTTACATTTAAGGTTCTTTTCTGTATATATGTAATTGTGAGATTTCTATATTAAGTTTCCACATGGGTTTACAGAAATTCTTTATTGCTAGTTATATCTTCGTATCTTTATCCCATCCTCTATTCTGTCCTTCCATTATTGTCCTTATTTTATCTTCAATTTACCTTTTATATCAACTTTTGTGTTGGTTATATTATTATATAATAATTGAATTATAATTCTTCCTTTTATAAGTACTGTAAGTACACAATTCCAAAACTATTTCTCAGAATCCTGTTCCTCCTGTGTCCCATTTCTCCCTTCCAAATTCACTTCCAAATTAACTTCATATTTATTATTAAATATATATGTATTTGTACATATAGAATGCAATATAATATATTAATTTATATAGCATGTGCATAATATGTGTGTATGTTTGTGTGTACCAAGAAGTATTACTCACATATAATTGAACCCAGAGTAGATCACATACAAGTGGAAAAGCTTTGTTGGTGAAACTGATTTTTCTTCTCTGCAGTCATTGACATTCTATGGCTCTTTATCTGAGGGTTAGGGACTTGTTGAATTCCTCCCATGCTTGTTGGTGTGTTAACTTGTGTTGTCATCATGCTAGTCTTGTATAATAAAGCATATTGTTGAGAATATATGGGTGAATTTTCTTTGTCATGTCTAAGGAATGCTAAGAATGTAATGCCAAATTTATGGTTAGATTTCTCACTTACTATTTTTGTCAGCTATATATAAAGATGGATTTCTATGATGTATTAATACAATTTCCTTCTTTGAACTTATATAAACTTCAAAGTTATTAATTTTTAAAAGAATATTTCGTTATAACTTCTGTGTATAAGTCAATATTGTTCTTTGTGTTTACAATCAAGAACTTAAAAATGATCAAGGTCAATAATCCTCTTTCTGGCTTCCACATCCTCCTAAACTTATGGCAGATCAGCAAGCGTTCCCCACAACCCCCTCCACAGCCCATCAGTCTCGTAGGAGGTTTGCCATAAGCAGGAATGTGGATCAACTTGCCTGTCCATGAACCCCAAGCCATCCTTTCTACCAGGTGGTCTGCCCTTACCACAGACACAAGACAGAGGGACACAGAGACAGCCCTGCTCTAAACCAAGTGAAACAGTTCTACCTGCTTAGAAGGAGTGCTGCTCCAGTCTAAGACACCCAGGCCGATTATCACCAGAGATTACCAGATGTCAAAATGCAAGCCTAGACAAAAGCAACAGAAACCTAGTTCTTCTGCCACAGCAAGGTCTGGATACCCTAACACACTAGAAGAGCAAGATTTTGACATAAAATTTCATCTCATTATGGTGATAGAGGCTTTAAAGGAGAATATAAATAACTCCCTTAAAGAAATACAGGAAATCACAGGCAAACAGGTGGAAGCCATTAAAGAGGGAACAAATAAATCACTTAAATAAATACAGGATAATAAAACCAAACAGGTGAAGGAATTGAACAAAACAGTCCAAGACCTAAAAATGGAATTAGAAACAATAAAATAATTACAAGTGGAGGTAACCCTTGGAATGTAAAATCTAGGAAAGATCAAGAGCTACAAACAGAATTCAAGAGATGGAAGACAAAATCTCAAGCATAGAAGATAACACATCAGTCAAAGAAAATACAAAGGATAATAAGTTCCTAATCTAAAACAGACAGGAAATTTGCAACACAATAAAAAGACCAAATCTTAGAATAATAAGAATAGAAGAAGGTGAATATTCTCAGTTCAGAGGGCCAGATAACATCATCAACAAAATCAGAGAAGAAAACTTCCCTAAACTAAACCTAGAGATGGCCATGAACAAGAACCTATGGAATACCAAATAGAAACAATAAACACAAAATAAGAAACAAAGAAAGAATAATGAAAGTTGTTATGGGAAAAAGCCAAATAACATATAAAGGCAGACCTATTAGAATTAGTCCTTTAAGAGACATGCTAAAACCCAAAAGATCTTGCACAGATGTCATAAATAACATAAAAGACTATAGATCCTAGCACAAGCTTTATATCCAGAAAAACTCAATCACCATAGATGGAGAAAATAAGAGATTCCACGAAAAAAAATTTAAACAATATCTTTCTACAAATCCATCTTTACAGAGAAGACTAGAAGCAAAAGTCCAACACAAGAAGAATAACTACAACCAAGGAAACACAAGTAATATGTCATCTCACACCAAATCCAATAGAAGACACACATGCACACGCACACGCACACGCACACACACACACACACACACACACACACACACACACACACACACACTATCACCTCCAACAACAAAAATAACAGGAAATAACAATCATTGGTCTTTAATATCTCTCAATATCAACAGACAATTCTCTAGTAAAAGGACACAGGATAACAGTTTAGATATGCATGATGTTCTTGCATACAAGACACATGCCCCAGAAACAAAAACAGACACGACTTCAGAGATAATTGCTCCAAAAATTTTTTTCCAAGCAAATGGTCACAAAAACAAACTGGAGTAGCTATTCTAATACCCAATAAAGTACTTTCTACCAAAAGTAATCAAAACAGATGGGTAAGGACACTTCATTCTGATCAAAGAAAAAAATCCACCAAAATGAGGTTTTAGTCTTGAGCATTTATTTCCCCAAATGCAAGGGCACCTACATTCACAGAAGAAACTTTACAAAAGTTCAAAACACACATTGAACCTCACACAAAAATAGTGGGAGACTTCAATAACCAACTCTCACTAATGGAATTAGAATAGAAACATAACTGAGACACAGTAAAACTAACAGAATTTATAAAAAGAAGAGGATTTAACAAACATCTACAAGACATTCCAAACTAAATCAAAAGAATGTACCTTCTACTCAACACCTCACCAAACTTTCTCCAAAATTGGTTATATAATCAGACACAAAACAAGGCTTAACAGATTCAAGATGATTGAAATAATCCTGTGCATTCTATCAGAAAATCACAGATTAAGGCTGGACTTCAACAGCATCAAAACCAATATAATCATAGAAACTGAAGTACTTTTGGCTCAATGATAACTTTGTCAGTGAAGAAATAAAGATAGAAACTAAAGGCTTTCTAGAAGTCAATGAAATAGAAAGCATAGACTGTTGCAGCCCTAGCTGCCCCATGTTTCTGGGGCCAGAAATGTTGAGAACTGTACTACCCCACGTTTGAGGGCCAAAATGTCTCAGACCACTTTGTCAATGATGGAACCCGCACTGCCAAAAGACTTGGGGGCTAAATTGTTAGAGCCTGCACTACCCAAAGCTGCTCCAGTCCTCGGATCAGGGTTCAGCAAGAGAGAGAGTGAGGACAGACTCGAAGAATGGAGATCAGAGTGTGATTCAATCCTGTTTATTCTTCAGTCTCTCTTCATCTCTTCAAGTCCCATGTCTTGAGTTCCTAGTCCCTAGTGCCTCCAAGTTCCAAGTTCTTTCTTCCAAGTGCTAAGTGCCTAATACCTAATAATAATTCTTCTTCTGAGTTCTCTAGTCCAAGTGTCTTCTTCCTCAATGCCTAATTCCTACTCCAAGTTGTATTGTACTCTTCTGTCTGCCTATCGCCCTTCATATGTCTCACTTCTAAGCAATGCCTTTAAGTCACATCCTTAAGTCATGCCCTTAGGTCTTGTCTCTAAATCTGATCTCTAAGTCATGCCCTTAAGTCACACACCTTTAAGTCTCACACATCCAAGGGAAGATCTTGGGTATCTAAATCAAGATGTTATCAGAGTGTGCTCAGCTGTTGTAGGCTGATGTAATCAAGTCTCTTTTCAATGTATATGGCTCAAGAAGGCTGCAAGGATGATAGCCGCCTTCTGTCCGCTCCCCACAGGTCCCCCTTCTTAAATTTTTTTTCAAAAGGGAAGGCTGAGAAAACTGATGGAAAGCGTGCCTGTCTTAGGTTGGGAAAAATGACCCCAGCCTCCCTTTCCCATCTTTGGATACTCAACAGCCATTGGTTGAGCTCCTGTTTTAGGATGGTGATGCCTCCCTTTTTAGAAGCAAGGGTCTTGAAGTGTTGTCTTACCTATCTTTGACTACCTGGATTAGTGCATAAGTTAGGGGTTAATCCTCATTAGTCTTGATGTCAGAGGTTTTACAAACCCCTACTTCAAGACTGTAATAACAATGGACCTGTGTGGGTTACATTTGAATAGAGTCTATCTGTTGTCATACAAAAGCCATCAGTTTGTTGAACAGCATGAATCCAAGAGACAAGAGATTTAACAATGCCTGAATAGTTAGTATAACAGCAACACTCTTTTTTAAGGGCAACATATAACTCTTTTCTATTCTGTCTACAAATGTGTTATAGCAGTATATAAATCTATAGAAGTACAGAACTGATCCATAGCTTTGATCTTAACAAAACAAGTAAGGAAATCTCTGTTCCTGCTCCAGTCAATCTCAAACCCAAAAAACAACTACAGTAACTGTTGTAGTGGGTTTTCTCCTGGGTCTAAACAATGTTCACCACTAAATCATAAGTTGGGGAACTAAGAGTCCAATAGAGCCACCCTGGAGGTACAGGTGGTGATGTCTCCTTCCACACTGGGGACTCCCCAAGTCAGATTTGCTGGTTGATCTGTTACAGTATGAAGGTAATTGAGAAGCATATTCATGTTTCCTGCAAAGAAAAAATTCTTCTCAGGGGGTTTCTCCTCCCTGGATTTGTTATTGTTGTCTATTTGTTTAATCAATCTCTCTGCCAGCCAGCATGCAGCATCTGCAGTTTGGGAATATATACAGACAGAACCTCTTCCCCAGATAAGCACTGGATCTGGCCTATTCCAGGTTCCAGTTAATGGGTCTTTTCAGAGGACTGTTACAAAATTCTTTTGGTATCAGGATGCCAGAATCTATCTGCAGCGGATTTTCCTTCAGAGTCCAAAGTTAAAAAATTTAAAATAAAGAGAATGTGATGAAGGATATTTCTGGGGGATCCCTTGTAGGGTACCATTCCCCCTTTTTAATTTTTTTAAATTGACATTCAATGGTTTGATGTGCCCTTTCTACCATACCTTGGCCCTGTGGATTATATGGAATACCCATTTTATGTAGTATTCCCAATTTTTCACAGAATAGGTGGAAACTGGAGCTTGTGTAACCTGGGCCATTGTCAGTCTTTATCAGTTTAGGCACACCCAATACAGCAATTGTAGCAAGCATATGAGTGATCACATGCTTGCTTGTTTCTCCAGACTGTAATGTTGCATAAATGAAATCACTATATATATCTACACATACATGTATATATTTTTGATTGCCAAATTCATTATAATGAGTAACATTCGTTTGCCAGATACTGTTTGGTATCAGTCCGTTTGGTTTTATGCCCAAATGAGGCATAACACATGAGTGTAACACATGATTGACATTGTTTGACAATTTGTCTAGCTTGTTCTCTGGTAATTTTAAACATAATTTTTAAAGTTTTAGAATTAAGGTGATGTAACTCATGAGCCTTTATGACCTGATCCAAGTTAGATTGCTAATCTGATAAAGCCACTTCGGTGGGTAAGGCCTGAGGTCCCATTTCTGGGGTTAATACTGTGTGGGTAGCAGAACTGAGGTCTAGTCCTGCACTTTCTGGTGTTGCTAGATTGAGTTCAGAAAGGGATTTGGTGTTTGCTGGTATGACACTGATTGCTCTATAATCCTGTTTTGGCTTGCGTTGGTTCGGGGCCTGGAGCTGGCCCCTGTTCCTGTTTCCCTTATTATGGGAAAGGGTGTTTCCTTGTGTGTCTCTTTTGGACCTACATTCACTAGCCCAATGCCTTCCACGTTTGCAAAGTAGGCAGAGCCCAGGCTGTTTTCTGGGCTGTCTCTTGGTTAACTCATTTTCTGCCTCACAATCTCTTGCAAATTGTATAGCCTTGCTACATTTAAAACAGGCCTTTTGGTTTTTACTAGCCAAAAAATCTCTTACTGATTGTCCTTGCATGGCAGCCACAATAGCTAAGCCCTGTTGGTAGGAGTGACCTATATCAGAACAGAGTCTGATATACCCTGTAAGGTCTGTCTTTTTCCTGTAGGGTCTAATGGCTGCTTGACAGGCAGGATTGGCATTTTCATATGCAAGTTGTTTCACATAATCTATTCCTGCCTCTGCATTACCAAAAATCCTCCCTGCTGTTGTCATTAATCAATGAACAAAATCAGAAAATCATTCATCAGGTCCTTGTCTGACTGTGTTAAGGACTCACTAGGGTCTCCCTTTGCTGGGAGTTTATGTCAAGCCTTCATGGTTGCATTTTGAATTTGAGTGAATAAGCCTGGGTCATATTGCATCTGGTTATCACTAGAAGCAAATTGCCCTTCTACTAAAGCATCAAAGGACCAACCATTGCCTCCATGAATGTTTCTCCTAGCTGTTTCTTTACAATTCTCATGATACTCTGATTTCCAAATAAGATAGTCACCACTGCTAAGAGCGGCTCTCATTAAAGTATTCCAATCACTAGGAGTCAGCAAATCCTCTGAAGCAGACTCTAAAATTGCAAGAGTAAAGGGAGCAGTAGCACCATATTTTGATATTGCATTTTTTAATTCCTTAATAATTTGAAAATTAAACCCTGTGTGATATTTCCAAGCAACCCCTTGATTGTCTCTGATCTCTGATACAGAAAAAGCTTCAGTGTCTCCCTTCTCTGGATAATCTGTGGCTAATCTTAAACTAGGGGACAGGAACTGCCTTTGGACTCCTGGTTGAGGAATGCAAGGAGCCAGGGGATTTTCACAGTTTAGCTCTCGAGACATCTTCACTGTCTTTAATTTTTGTAGCTGATTAATTAAATCCTGATACTCTTTTTCTAACTCTATTTGTTGTTTAAGAACAGATATTTTTCCTGTAACTCCCATCTGGGATCTACAACCACTATCTCCATTTGGGGAGCACTTGGAGGCAGAGGCGTGTAGAGAAGGAGTCTCTCACAAGAGAGCCAATCAGGGTTATAGTGTTTGGCTGCCTCTTCCTCTTCATTAGCACAATCTGGCTCTAACAAATCGTCATCAACTTTGGTTGTATTTTAGATGCTAATTTTGGATAAATATGTTTCTTTTTATTTTGAACATGAGAGATAGCATTTAAGAAACAAAGCAAAAAGAGGACAATTAACACACGTGAGCAGCAAACAGCAAACTAAAAACAGAGAGTGGAGTTCAGGCTGACTTATTTCTTGCCCCATTTTCATTAACATGACTTACCTTTCTCGACGTGGCAGATTCCTGCGGTGATCACCTTCTTTTCACTTCTGAATTTTCAGCAGATTTTTCTTCCAGTAAGGTCCCTCACTGGGTCTCTCATTCTTGATGCCCCATGTTAGGCACCAAAAATGTTGCAGCCCAAGCTGCCCCATGTTTCGGGGGCCAGAAATTTTGAGAACTGCACTATCCAACGTTTGGGGGCCAAAATGTCTTGGACCACTCTGTCAATGTTGGAACCCGCACTGCCAAAAGTCTTGGGGGCTAAATTGTTAGAGCCCCAAGCTGCTCTAGTCCTCGGGTTGGGGTTCAGCATGAGAGAGAGAGTGAGGACAGATTCGAAGAATGGAGACCAGACAGAGTGTGATTCAATCCTGTTTATTCTTCAGTCTTTCTTCTTCTCTTCAAGTCCCAAGTCTTGAGTTCCTAGTCCCTAGTTCCTAGTCCCTAGTGCCTCCAAGTTCCAAGTTCTTTCTTCCAAGTGCTAAGTGCCTAATGTCTAATTCCAAGTTGTACTGTACTCTTCTGTCTGCTTCTTACCCTTCATATGTCTCACTTCTAAGCCATGCCTTTAAGTTACGCCCTCAAGTCATGCCCTTAGGTCTTGTCTCTAAATCTGATCTCTAAGTCATGCCCTTAAGTCACACACCTTTAAGACTCACACACCCAAGGGAAGATCCTGGGTATCTAAATCAAGATGTTATCAGAGTGTGCTCAGCTGCTGTAGGCTGATGTAATCAAGTCTCTTTTCAGGGCATATGGTTCAAGATGGCTGCAAGGATGATAGCCACCTTCTGTCGGCTCCCCACAATAGATATATGGGACATAATGAAAGCAGTGTTAAGGGAAAAATTCATAGCACTATGTGCCTTCATAAGGAAATTGGAGAGGTCCTATATTAGCAAATTAACAGCATAACAAAAAGCTTTAGAACAAAAAGAAGAAAATATACCCAAGAGGAGTAGAAGGGAAGAAATAGCCAAACTCAAGACTTAAAGCAGCCAATTAGAAATAAAGAGAACAACACAAAAGGAATAAACAAAATTAAGAGCTGTTTCCTTGATAAAATCAACAATGTAGATAAACTCTTGAATAAACTAAAGGGCACAGAGACAGTGTCCAAATGAACAAAATCAGAAATAAAAAGAAAGATATAACAACAGAAACTGAAGAAATTTAAAAAAAAAATCATCAGATCTTCCTACAAAAACCTATACATGACAAAACTGGAAACTTCCACAAAAAGAAACAGAAAGAACATTACCTAATTCATTCTATGTAGCCACAATTACTCTGAAATAAAAACCACACACACACTAAACAAAGAAAAAAACTTCAGATGAATTTTACTTATGAATATTGGAACAAAAATATTCAATAAAATTCTCTGAAATAAATCCAAAAACAAATCAAAATCATCATTTTCCACAATCAAGTAGAGTTCATCCCAGAGTTACAAGGATTCTTCAATATAAGAAAATCAGAAAATCCAATAATATAATCCATTATGTAAACAGAATCACATAAAAAAGACCACATAATTATCTCATTAAATGCTGAAAAGCCTTTGACAAAATACAACACCCTTTATGTTAATAGTCTTGGAGAGATCAAGAATTCATAGTAACTATCTAATCATAATAACAGCAATATACAACAAACCAATAGCCAGCATAAAATATGTTGGAGAGAAACTTGAAGGACTCCCAGGAAAATCAGGGACAAGATAAGGCTGTTCACTTTTTCTGTATCTACTCAATGTAATATTTGGAGTTCTAGCTAGAGCAATTAGAAAACAAATGTAGATCAAGGGGATACAAATTGGAAAGAAAGAAGTCAATTTATCACACTGTTTGTGGATGATATGATAGTATACATAAGCCACATCAAAAAATTTTCCAGAAAATTCTGTGGGCTGATAAAGAAGTTCAGCAAAGTGGCTGAATATAAAATTAACTGAAAAAAAATCAGAAGCCTTCTTTTATGCAAATCATAAACAGGCTTAGAAAGAAATTAGGGAAACGAACCCCTTCATAATAGCCACAAATAATATAAAATATCTTGGTAACTAACTAGCAAAATAACTTGGTAAATAAGTAACAAAATAAGTGAAAGATATGTATGAAAAGTACATCAAATCCTTGAAGAAAGAAATCAAAGAAGACCTCAGAAGATGAAAAGATCGTCCATACTTATGGATTAGTAGAATTAACCTAGAAAAAATGATCGTCTTACCAAAAGCAATCTACAGACTCAATCTAATCCCCAACTCAAGACTTCACTGATATAAAAAGTGCAATTCTCAACTTCATCTGGACAACAACAAAAAAAGGAAGGATAGTGATAACAACTCTCAACAATAAAAGGCCTTCTCAGGGAATTACCATTACCTAAAGGTGTAATATAGAGCAATAATGATATAAACCAAATGAGACAATCTAGTAGATCAATAGAATAGAATTGAAGACCTGGAAATAAACCCACATATCTATGGTCACTTGATCTTTGTCAAAGAAGCCAAAACCATACAATGGAAAAAGACAGCATTTTCAGGAATTGGAAAAATAACAAGGTACATGTCTAACTGGAGGTCTGAATGTATAAGAATGCAAATTGATTTATTTTTATCTCCTTGTACAAGCAGATCAAGGACCTCCACATAAAACCAGATTTGCTGAATATAATAGAAGAGAAATTGGAAAAGAGCCTGAAACACATCGCCACAGGGTCAAATTTTCTGAACAGGACATTAATGGCTCAGGCTCTGAGATCATCAATTGCCAAATGGGCCCTCATGAAACTGAAAAACCTCTGTAAGAAAAAGGGCATTGTTAATAGGATAAAACAACAATCTATAGGTTGGAAAATTGTACCTCAGATAGAAAGGTAATATCCAATATATATAAGGAAATGAAGAAGTTAGACTCCAGAAAACCAAATAACTCAAATAAAACAGGGTGCAGAGCTAAAAAAAAAAATTCTCAACTGAGAAATCACGAATGGCTAAGAAGAGCCTAAAGAAATATTCAATGTCTTTAATCATCAGGGAAATGCAAATCAAAATGACCCTGATATTCTACCATACACCATCCAGAATGGCTAAGATTAAAAAACTCAATTGACAGCACATACTGGCAAGAATGTGAAGAAAGAGGAATATTCCTTTATTATTAGGATTCCAAACTGATACAAACACTCTGGAAATCAATCTGGCAGTTCCTCAGAAAATTGAAAATAGTTCTATCTGAAAACACATCTATACTACTCCTGGGCAAATACCTTAAAGATGATCCACCATACCACAAGGACATGTGCTCCACTGTTCATAGCAGCTTTATTTGTAGTAGCTATAGCTGTAAATAAACCAGATACCTCTCAACTGAAGAATGGGTACAGAAAATGTGGTTCATTTATACCATGGAATACTTTGATACTAAAAATGAGAGCATCTTGAATTTTGCATGGAAAATATATGGAACTAGAAAATATCATCATGAGTGAGGTAACCCAGACCCAAAAGGACATGCATAATATATACTCACTGATAAGTGTATATTATCCAAAAGTACAGAATACCCATGAGACAACCCATAGTCCACAAGAAGTTTAACCCATGAAGGAAGCCCTTCATTCCCACTTAGAAGAGGTAAGAAAAAAAAATCACAGAATGTGGATTACTGACCTGGGTGGTAGAGGGAAGAGGGATAGGGAAGAGGAAGCAAGACCAGGTAGGAAGGGAGACAGGGAAGTAGCCCAGAAGGCTAGAGGAGTGAATGGAAATATGGAGCTGTAGGGGATTGGCTGGAGTGCACCTCTATAAAGTCCCAAGATTCAAAAAGGATAACCTCAGCCTAAATGGCCAGCAGAGTCTCCCATTCCTCAAAGAAGATGACTTTAGCCTAAATGTTTAGCAGTTTGGAGAAGGAATTTGAAGAGACTACCTGCAGTAGATAGACAGCCCCCTCAACCCCCAGTGGAGGGAGGTGCTACCCAAGTTTCTTCAAACTTTTTGACCCAGAATTATTCTTGTCTAAAAGAAATGCAGGGACAAAATTAGAGCAGAGACTGAAAGAAAGACCATCCAGTGACCTGCTCAATTTGAGATCTATCCCATTGCCATGCAACAAACTCTGCCACTATTACTGATGCCATGTTGTGCTTGCAGACAGGAGCCTAGCATGGATGTCCTCAGAGACTCTACCAGCAGCTGATTTCTATCCACTTAGAGCCAATCATTAGACTGAGGTGGAGAATCTCTATAGAAGAGTTTGAGGAAAGATCAAAAGAGCTGAAAGGTATGTCAATCCCTTCAGGAAGGGGAACGACAGAATTAAGTAATTTGGAACCTTCAGAGCTCCCAGAAACTAAGCCACCAACAAAGAATACATATAGGCTGGTGCATGGTCCTTAGCACATATGTAGCAGAGGACTGCCTTGTCTGGTCTCAGTGGGAGAGGATGTGCCTAATCCTGTTAAAACTTGATACCTCAGGGAATGGGGATTTGGCGGGGGAGGTGTGATGTGGAGGAATGGGTGCATGAGGGGCATGTGTGGGTGGGTGAGTGAGGTAGCACCCTCTCAGAATTAAAGGGGAAGAGAGATGAGGTAAAGTACTCTGCAATGGGGGACCAGGTAGGTGGGCAACATTTGAAATGTAATTAAACAAAATAATTTAATAATAAAAGAAACAAAATAGGAAAAAAAGACCAAGGTCAAAATAAATTTCTAGTAATTGTTACTGACATTGATTTTACATTTTTCATTAATTTATTTATTCACTTTACATCTCAATATCAGACAGCCTCTCCTCCCAGTTCTCCCACATAGAGCTCCGCTTCATATCCTCACTTTCTATAATCATCTGAGAAGGAGGAGGCCCTCCTTGGGTATCACCTAACATCTCATATAAAGACACTACAGGACGAGGCACATTCTCTCCCATGGATTCACAGGCAGCCTTTAGATAAAGGAGAGTTCTCACTCAAGGTGTTGGGGGACGTGAATGAAGACAATGCTGCAATCTGCTACACAGGTCCTGGAGTCCTAGGTCCAGTCTGTGCTTGCTTTGTAGATGGAGGTTCAGTCTCTGAGAGCCCCCATGGGTCCAGGAGTGCTGTTGGTCCACAGTTAACTATGTTGGTTGGTCTGTGGAGTACCTAAGGTTTTTGGGCCCACTAATCCTTTAGCATACTTTTTCACAAGACTCCCAAGCTCTAATATTTGGCTGTAGCTATCTGCATCTGTTTCTACTTGCTGCTAAGTGGGACCTCTCAGAGGACAGCTATACTAGAATTCAATCTGCAAGTGTAGCACAATATCATTAATAGTGTTAGGATATTTTTAATATTTATTTATTTATTTATTTATTTATTTATTTATTTATTTATTTATTTGCCAATGAGATGGGTCTCAATTTTGGCCAGTTATTTGTTGACCTTTCTTTCTATCTCTGTTCTATCTTTACTCCTGCACATTTTGTAGGAATGATATATTTGGAGTTAAATGTTTTGTGGTGGGGTTGATATCCTGATGCCTCCACTGGGTGTCATGCCAAACTACAGGATGTGGTCACTTCAGGCTCCATATTCCCTCTAGTAGGAATCTGGAAGAATCACCCCCATACACTCTATGATACCTGCCCCATCCTAGGTCTCTGGCACATCCTAGAGACTTCCCCTTTGCTCACTTTTTCTCCACTGTCCCTATACCTGATTTCCCTGTCCCCAACACCTGAATCCCATGTCCCATTCCCCTCCATTCACCTATCTCCTATATCTATTTTATTTCTCCTTCTCAGAAAGATTTAATCATTCCCTCTTGTACTCTTATTTTTATTTGGCTTCTTTGGACCTGAGGATTCCAATTGGTTATCCTGTACTTTATGGCTAATATCCATTTATAAGTGAATACACAATATATTCTAGTATCATTCATTTGCCTGAAAAATTTATGATGTCTTTGTTTTTAATAGCTGAGCACTATTCCATTGTGCAAATGAACTACATTTTCTTTATTCATTCTTCAGTTGTGGGACATCTGGGTTGATTCCAGTTTCTGGTGATTACAAACAAAACTACTATGAGCATAGTTGAGAAAATATTCTTGTGGGACGGTGGAACATCTTTTTGATTATATTTTTTTTGGAGTCTTATAGCTAGGTCTTGAGGTAGAACAATTCCAAGTTTTCTGAGAAATGGTCAAATTGGTTTTCAGAGTTTGTGTTCAAGTTTGCACTCTCACCTGCAATGGAGTAGTGTTCTCCTTGCTCCACAGCATAGCTGGCATGTGCTTGAGGTTTTCATCTTGGCCAATTTGATGGGTATAACATGGAATCTCAGAGTTGTTTTGATTTGCTAAGGACTTTGAACATTTCTTTAAGTATTTCTCAGCCTTTAGAGATTCTTTTACTGAGAATTTTCTGTTTAAATCTGCACCTCATTTTAAAATTAGCTTAATTGGGTTGTTGGTGTCTAACTTCTTGAGTTCTTTATATATTTGTATACTAGCAGTCTGTCAGATGTTGGATCAGTGAAGATCTTCTCCTAGTCCATTTTTTTTCCTATTCACTGTCATTTACCTTACAGAAGCTTTTCAGGTTCATGAGATCCCATTTATTCACTGTTCATCTTAGTGTTTGAGTTGTGGGTGCTCTGTTTAGAAATTTGTCTTTTGTACCAATGAATTGAAGGCTATTTACCACTTTCTATCCTATTTGATTTAGTGTTAATTTAGCATTAATGTTGAGGACTTTAATCCACTTAGACTTAAGTTTTGTGCAGGGTGATAGATATATAACTATTTGCATCCATTTAGACATCCAACTGTACCAGCACTGTTTGTTGATGATCTCTCTTTTCCATTGTATGACTTTGGCTTCCTTGTCAAAAATCAAGTGTCCACAAGAGTGTGGGTTTATTTTTATGTCTCGGATTTTACTTCATTGATCATCCTGTCTGTTTCTGTAGCAATACTATGCATGTTTTACTACAGTTGTTGAGAATTGGTTTTTAAAATTATGTAAAGAATTCTGATGAAATTTTGGTGGGATTGTATTGAATCTGTAGATTGCTTTGGTTAAGATGACCATTTTCACTATGTTAACCTATCAATTCTTAATCATGTGCGATATTTTCAGCTTCTGATATCTTCTTCAATTTCTTTCTTCAGAGACATAAAGTTCTTGTCACAGAGGTCATACACTTGCTTAGTGAGAGTTATCAAGGTATTTTATATTATTTGTGGCTATTATGGAGGTATTTTCTCCCTAGATTTTATCTCAGTATGTTTATTGTTTGTATAAAGGAGGGCTACTAGTTACTTCAGGTTAATTTTTTTATCCAGCCAATTTGCCGATGGTGATTATCAGCTATTGAAGTTCTTTGAGGATCAGTTATATATAATATCTTATTGTTACAAAAAGAGATATTTTTGACTTTTTTCAAGTTATATCCCCTCGATATTCTTTATTTGTCTTTTTGCTCTACATAGGACTTAAAGTACTATATTGAATAGATAGGGAGAGAGTGGGCAGCCTTGTCTTATTCCTGATTTTAGTGGAATTGATTTAGATTTTGTGTTGCTTTATTCAATCTATGGTTATTTATGCTCTTTAATTTTGACATTTGAAGATTTTCCAAATATCTCCATGTTTTGATAATTTAATTCTATTGCTTTTAGATGCAATAACATCTATAGTTTCTGTAACATATATCTTTGAGACTATTCACTTTTCCATTTTGAATAAAACTTTGGTTTTATTTTTTTAAAAGCATTTTCAGCATCTAATGAGGTGATCATGTGATTTTATTAGTTTCTATTATTGTGGATTTCATTGATAGATTTTCATATATTCTTCCAAAATCTTCTTACTTTGTGTGGTTTAGGTATCAGGGTGACTGTGGCCTAATTGAATGAGTTTGGCAGTGTTGATTCTATTTCTATGTTGGAAAATACTTTGAGGAGTGTTGGTATTAGCTCCTGTTTGAAACTCTGGTAGAATTCTATGCTTAAACCATCTGGCTCTGGGCTTAGTTTGGTTGAGAGACTTTTAATGACTGCTTCTATTTTCTTAGGGGTTACAGGGCTGTTGAAGTAGTTTACCTGGTCTTGATTCAAATTTGGTACGTCTCAAAATTCACTCATTTTGTTAAGATTTCCCAATTTTGTGGAGAACAGGCTTTTCAGGTAAGATCTAATGATTCTTTGAAATTTTTGAGTGTCTGTTGTTATCTCTCCCTTTTTATTTCTGATTTTGTTTATTTAGATAGTGTTTTCTGTCTTTTAGTTAGTTTGGTTAGAGGTATGTTTCTTGATGATTTTATCAGTTGCCAGCTGTTGGTTTCATTGATTATTTGTATTGATTTTGTTGTGTCTATTTGATTGATTTCAGATCTGATTTTGAACATTTCCTGCCTTATATTCCTCTTCTGGATGTTTGCTTCTTTATATTCTAGAGCTTTCAGATGCACTTTTAAATTGCTGATATTAGAACTTTCAAATATCTTTGTGGAGGCACATGGTGTTATGAACCTTCTCTTAACATTGCTTTCATTGTCTTGTATATTTGGGTATATTGTTCCTTTATTCTTATTGAATTCTAGACATTCTTCAATTTAATTCTTCAGTTAAACAGTGGTGACTGAGTAGAGATTTATTTAGCTTTTACTAGTGTGTAGGCTTTTTTTCTGTGTTTCTGTTGTTAAAATCCAGCTTTAATTCATGGTGATCTGATAAGATATAGGACATTATTTCAATTGTCTTTTATCTTTTGACGTCTGCTTTGTAACCACTTCTATGCCTAGCTGTGAAGAAGTATCCATGAGGTGCTCAGAAGAAGATACATTCATTAATATTTTGGTGAATTATTCTGTAGATGTCTGTTAGATCCATTTGATTCCTAATGTAGGCTGATTTCATTGTTTCTCTCTTTAGATCTGTCCAGATGACCTGTTGGTGCTGAGATGGGTTGTTGAAGTCTGCCACTATTGACGTGTGGGGTTCAATGTACTCTTTAGGCTTTAGCAATGTTTGTTCTACAAATATGGGTATCCTTGTGTTGGGAGCATATATATATATGAAATTGAGATATCACCTTGGTAGATTTTTTTTTGATGTGTGTGAAGTGTATTTCCCTGTCTCTTTTGATTAATTTTGGTTATAAGTCTATTTTATTAGATATTAGAATGACTATTCCCATTTGCTTCAAGGGTTCTTTTGCTTGGAAAACTTCTTTTGAGGCCTTTACTCATAGGTAATGTTTATCTTTATGATTGAGGTGTGTTTCTTATATGCAGCAGAATGATGGATCCTGTTTTCTCATCCATGCTGCAAGCCTATATGTTTTTGTTGAGAAATTGAGTCTGCCTATGTTGAGAGGTATTAATTACCAGTGATTGTTAATTCTTGTCATTTTGATGTCATGATGTTAGTGTGTGTGTGTGTGTGTGTGTGTGTGTGTGTGTTTACTTCCTTTGTTTATATGGTTATGAGATTATTCCCTTAGTTTTCTTGGATGTAATTATCTTACTTGGGTTGGAATTTTCCTTCTAGTATGTTCTGTAGGACTGCATTTCTGAAGAGGTATTGTTTAAATTTGGATATAACTTGAAATATCTTGTTTGCACCATCCATAGTGATTGAGACATACTAATTTTAGTAGCCTAGATTGGCGGGTTTTGTTTGTTTGTTTGTTTTTTGAAATTGCAAGATATCTGTCCAGGCCTTTCTAATTTAGAATTTCTATTGAGAAGTCATGTATATTTGTGATAGGTAGGCCTTTGTATGTTACCTGACCTTTTTCTTTTGCTGGTTTTGTGTTTTGAATATAATGTATCTGGAGAATTTCCCATTCTGGTCTTGTCTAATTTGTGTTGAATAAGTCTCTTGTTTGCTGTCAGCCATCTCTTTTTGCTTGAGAAAGTTTTCTTTTGTGATTTTGTTGAAAATATTTTCTGGACCTTGGAGCTGGGACTCTTCACCTTCTCCTATTTCTATAACTTTTAGGTTCGGTATTTTCATGGTATCCAAAACTTTCCAGATTTAATATTCCCTAGACTGATGCATCAGGTTTTTTTTTATTTATCTTCTACACCTAAGATTCAGTCTTCCATTTCTTTTATTCTATTGATGATGCTTGTATCTGTTGTTCTCTTCCCTAGGTTTTCCATCTCCAGGATTTCATCAGTTTGTCTTTTTAAAAAATTGCTTCAATTTTCATTTTTAGGTTTAAAGCAGTTTTATTTATTACCTGTTTGATTGTATTTCCCAGTCATTTTTAAAATTTTTATCTATTCACTTTATATCCTGCTCACTGCCCCCTCTGAGTTACCCACTTCCACCATACTTCTGGCCTCCCCCTCTGTGGGGAGCTGACAGAAGGCGGCTATCATCCTTGTAGCCATCTTGAGCCATATATCCTGAAAAGAGACTTGTTTACATTAGCCTACAACAGCTGAGCACACTCTGATAACATCTTGCTTTAGATACACAGGATTTTCCCTTGGGTGTGTGAGACTTAAAGGTGTGTGACTTAGAGATCAGATTTAGAGACAAGACCTAAGGGCATAATTAAAGGCATGACTTAGAGGCATGGCTTAGAAGTGAGACATATAAAAAGCTAGAGGACACAGGAGAGTTCAGAACAATTTGAGGAACAGAGATTCAGACACTAGAAGTAGGAGTAGACATTAGACACTCGGAAGAGAACAACTTAGAGTGCAACTTAGAGTACAATTTGGAGTACAACTTGGAGGAAGAACTTGGAATTTGACATTAGGCACTTAGCACTTGGAAGAAGTAACCTGGAACTTGGAGGCACTAGGGACTAGGAACTAGGGATTAGGAACTCAAGACTTGGGACTTGGACTAGGAAGAGAGACTGAAAAATAAAGGGGATTAAATCACACTCTGTCTGGTCTCCATTCCTCACATCCGTCCTCACTCTCTCTCTCTCTTGCTGAACCCCAACCCATGGACTGGAGCTGCTTGGGGCAGTGCGGCTCTAACAACTTAGCCCACAAGGCTTTGGCAGTATGGGTCTCAACATTGACAGAACGGTCCGAGACATTTTGGCCCCCCAAGGTGGGGTAGTGCAGTTCTCAACATTTCTGGTCCCCAAGTGTGGAGCAGCTCGGGCTGCGACAATTAGGCACTTAGCACTTGGAAGAAGGAACTTGGAACTTGGAGGTACTAGGGACTAGGAACTAGGGACTAGGAACTCAAGACTTGGGACTTGGAGAGAAGAAGAGAGACTGAAGAATAAACGGGATTGAATCACACTCTGTCTGGTCTCCATTCCTCATCCGTCCTCACTCTCTCTCATGCTGAACCCCAACCCGCAGACCTGAGCAGCTTGGGGCAGTGTAGGCTCTAACAATTTAGCCCCCAATGCTTTTGGCAGTGCGTGTTTCTACATTGACAGAAAGGTCCGAGACATTTCTGCCCCCCAAACACGGGGCAGCTCGAGCTATGACACCCCTCTCCTCTAAGTGGGTAGTGATCCCTGGGATATACCCTGGCCCTGGCACATTAAGTCTCTGTGGGACTCTCCCATTGAGGATAGACAAGGCAGTCTAGCCTACATACAGACAAGAGCCTTTGTGTTAGCGGCTGCTCCAGTAATTCGAGACGCACATGAACACCAAGTTGTACGTCTACTACACATGGGTCAGGAGGCCTTGGTCCAGCCTGTGTGTGCTATTTAGTTGGTGGTTCAGTCTCTGAGAAACCCAAGCATCTAGGTTAGTTGACTCTGTTGGTATTCTTAGGAAGTTGCTATTCCCTTGGGCCTGCAATCTTTCCCTCTTGTCTTCTGTAGGAATCCACCAGTTCCATCCACTGTTTGGCTGTGCATCTCTGCATCCTTCTGATTCAGCCACTGCATGTATCTTCTCAGGGGATAGTCATGCTAGGCTCCTGTTTACAAGCATAACAGAGTGTCAGGGATTGGTTCTTGCCTATGGGATGGTTTTTAAGTTGGGCCAGTTATTGGTTGGTCATTCCTTCAATCTCTGCTCCATCCTATATCTCTGCATTTCTTGTTAACAGAATAAATTTTGGATTGAAAATTTTATTATTGGGTCAGTGTCCCTATTGCTCCACTGGGGTTCCTGCCTGGCTTCGGGTATTGGGACGGGGGCTGTTCTCAATTATTCTGATATGGTAGGTCTCTGGTGGATATCCTTGGGCTGTAAGGTTCTAGATGAAAAAGTTGTATGAAGATAGGTAGAGAGTTTCTGGATAAATGGAGAGCCAGTGGTGATAGCAGTCTTCTCAGGGCAGCTGCGCCAAAAGGGAAATTGGGTGCTAAAAGGAAATATAACCTATCTGTTCTGGATCTTCAGGTATGATGAAGATTGGCTGAGAGATAGCTGGAGAATAGAGGTCCAGCAGGAATAGCAGCCTGCTCAGAATAGCTGGGAATGCCCAAGAGGACTCAGTTGTGGGCAAGGATAATGGATTCAGAAAGGGATTCTAAGCTGTATGTTTACAGAACTGCAGATCTGATGAAGTTTGGCAGAAATGTAAAAGGAGAATGGAGGACCAAGAGAGATAGTGATCTGCTCAGGGCATTTGGATTTACCCTACATGTCTCAGTGATGCGCAGGGCGAATTGATTCAGGAAGGAAGTCATCTATAATTTCTTTATGGAGGCGCTTTCCTCTTAGTAAAGCTTTCATTGTGTTCCATAATTTGAGGTATGTTACAGCTTCATTTGCATTGAGTTTTAGAAAGTCTTTAATTCCTTTATGTTTTCCTGGCCCAGAGATCATTGCATAGAGAATTATTCAATTTCCATAAGTGTGTTTCTATTGTTGAAATCAAACTCTTATCCATGTTGGTCTGATAAGATACAGGAGTTATTTTGGTTTTTGTATCTGTTGAGGCTTGGTTTGTGATGGACATTATGGCTACTTTTTTCAGATGCTTCCATAAGGTACTGAAAAGAAGATATAATCTTTTGTGTTTGGGTGAAATGTTCTGTAGTTATCTGTTAAGTACAATTGATTCATAACTCCTGTTAGTTTCATTATTTTTCTGTTTAGTTTCTGTTTCAATGATATGTCCATTGGTAAAAGCGAGGTTTCATGTGTAATTTAAGCTTTAGTAATATTTCTTTTACAGATGTAGGTGACTTTGCATTTGGGGCATTGCTATTCAGAATTGAGATGTCATCTTTTTGGATTTTTCCTTTTATGAGTACAAGGTATCCTTCTGCAGGTCTTTTGATTACTTTGGATTGAAAGTGATTTTATTAGATATCAGAATGGTTACTCTAGTTTGTTTCCTGGGTTCGTTTCTTTGGAAAACCTATTTCTAGTCTTTTCTCTGAAGAAATGTCATTCTGTGTTGCTGAAATATACTTCTTGTATGCAACAGAATGATGGGTTCTGTTTATACTTCCATGCTGGTTACGCTATGTCTTTTTATCTGGCATAAATGGGAGGAGAGGCCCTTGGTGCTGTGGAGGCTCGATGCTCTAATATAGGGGAATGCTAGGGCAGAGAGATTAGAGTTGGTGAGTGAGAGGAGGAGCATCCTCAAAGAAGCCTTTGAAAGAAGGATGAGTATCCCCATCTTGACCTTATTTGTCAAGTTCTGGCAGAGCCTTTCAGGGAACAGTTATACCAGGCCCCTGTCAACAAGTCCTTCATGGCATCAGTAATACAGTCTGGCTTTGGTGTAAGCAGATGGGATGGACCCCCTAGATGGCCTTTTCTTCAGTCTCTGCTCCACTCTTTACCCTTACATTTCCTTTAGATAGGAGCAATCCTGGGTTAATATTTTTGGCTTTAGTGGATGACCCCATCCCTCAACCATGGGATGGACCTAACCTCTGGATATGGTCTCTATGCTTACTTATAATGCTGAATATAAAAACCTAGTGATTCAATCAGAGTCTGCCTGCTTCTAGAATTTTGCTGTTTTTCTTTAATACTTTTTTTCAAATTTTCTGTCTCATGCTTACTAGTAACCTTCATTAATGATCTAAATGTTTATTTAAGTAATAAGTTATTGAGAAAGACTCAATATTCTGCATAACTATTTTTACCCCGGGGGAATTTCATGAATTTTATTCTTGTTTGCACTGGCATTTTGTTATCCAAGCTCTAGCTTTTTAAAAGAGAAAAGTGGCCTTTAAGAATGAGAAATGTTAAGTATAAGCAAAAGGTATATAGCAAATTTCCACCAAGAGCAGTAAAAGGTCAGTCCAGGTCATCCAAGCACTGGGAATTTGCCAAACAGCATCTTCAGGATGCTTGGCACCACCAAAAGGGCATGTGAGATTTTGCTGAAAACAAATATATGAGAGGGCACATGATGTTTATAAATAACATAAAAAGACCCCCACAAACTGCTAGAAGATGCTTCTGCGTTGCTATGCTATACAGTGCTTTGCTTGTCTTAGCTGGTATCCCTTATTCTTTTCTTCTTACAAAGAAATAAGCCAAAGAAATTCTTATGGTATTCCAGATGATTCTACCACTTCTGCTGACTTGTGCCAATTCAGTAGAGCCTTGCTCTTTCTGCTAGATTATGCCACCCATACTGATACATGTTTGGTAATAGCTGTTGAAGTGAACAATTGATATCTTGATAATGAAGAATGGAATCATTTTAAGAACTAAATCTACACAGGTCCACAATACCTTTTTCCTATAAACTTTCTCCTAGCCTCTAGTCAGTGGGCTAGAAGGGAGGTTGAAGTATTTAAGAACTCTGAATAAAAAAGGTTTTGAAAAAGAATCTATGGTGATTGAAAGTTTTGCTGGATATAGTAGTCTGAGTTGCTATCTGTTGTCTCTTAAAAGCTGTAAGCTGCCCAGGCCCTTGTAGATTATGTGACTTGGACTTTAGTGCTTGAGGTTTTTAATATTCTCTTTGTTCTGTACATTTAGTATTTTGATTATTAAGTAGAAGGAGGATATTATTTATTGGTCCATTTTATTCAATGCTTAGAAAGCTTCTTATACATTTACAGATTTTGGCTTTTCATAGTGTCCTAAATTTCCTTAATATATTGTGTTAGAAACTCTTTAGCTTTAGCATTTTCTTTTACAGATGAATTAATTTTTCTATGATATCTTCTATGCCTGAGATTCTCACTCCCATCTTTTGTATTCTCTTGATCATAACTTTTGTTTTTAGCTCTTGTTCTCTTTCTTCAGTTTTCCATCTCCAGAATTTCCTCAGATTGTATTGTCTTTATTGCTTGTACTTACATTTTCAGATCTTGAACAGTTTTATTCAATTATTTCACCAATTTGATTTGTATTTCCCTGGAATTCTTTAAGTGATTTATTAATTACCTCTTTATAGGTCTCTATCATCTTCAGAACATTAGACTTAAGGTAATTTTCTTGTGATTCAGTTGTGTTAGGATATCCAGGCTTTGTTGTAGTAGTACAGCTGGGTTCTGGTATCCATGTGTTCCTGGCTTTTGTTGATTATGCGTTTAAACTAAACTGTAACCATCTGATGGTCCCTAGTATTAGTATGCCTGGGAGTACCTCATGGGAGCATGCCTCTCTTGGACTACAAATAGAACTGGTTGTTCCTGATGTCAGCAGGCCTCTGAGATTGCAGGTAGAACTGGTTTCCCTATGCCCAAACTCCTGCCTGATGGGTCCCAGAAAAATGCAGCAGCTGTGAGATCTGCCAGGTACCCTCTGTGCTCTATCCTCTGGCCTACACTTCTAACCACAATCATCATGCCTGTACTCATCAGAGACCACCAGAGGAGACCCCTTGCCCAATTTTCTAGTCCCAGACCATCTGGGCAAACCCAGCAGCAGCAAGTTCCACATTGCCTCCAATGCACTCCAGTTTTCAGGCCTCAACTCTGCATAAATTCCCATAGGCCTGCTACCACCTGGGACAACCAACACCTTGAAGCTATCAAAGACTACCAGCTCTGCCTGGATCCTTAGAAGACTGTTGCCACCAGGGACAATCAGCGCTACAAATTGAAGATTGGGGTTTGATTGAGGCTATTGAGAGCTGAATGTTCCAAAGTCTCCCACATTCTGTGAAATGTCTGTCTGTGACTCTGTATATTTATTCCTATATGCTACTGGTGGAAGATCCTCTGATGATGGCTAAACTATGCACTGATCTACGAGTATAGCATAGTATACGAGGAGTCATTTTACCACTGCATTTTTTATTAGATCAGTTTCTTAGGGTTTTATTGCTATGAAAAGACACCATGACCATGGCAAATCTTGTAAAGGAAATTATTTAATTGGGACTGGATTACGGTTTCATATGTTTAGTTCATTATTGTCCTCATGTGAAGCATGATGATGATATGCAGGTGGACATGGTACTGCATGAGCCTAGAGTTTTGCATCTTTATCCTAATGCAGCAGAAGTGGGCTATATTCCACTCAAGTCATTGCTTGAGCATAGGAGATATCAAAGTTTCCCTCCACAATGACATACTTCCTGCAAAAAGGCCACAACTACTCCTACAAGGCCATACCTTCTAATAGTGTCACTCCCTATGAGCCAAGCTTCAAACACATGGGTCTATGGGGTCCTCATATTCATATTCAAACAATTATAGTAAGTTATAATCTTAGAAAAAGCAGAGATTGTTTGGGGATTGTCATGAAATTCCTATGGCAAATGCCTCATAATTGTTACTCAATTATAGTACTGTGAGCTTTGCTGAGTGATGAGACAATTAATTGTTATTCTCTCTCCCCGTTATTTGATATTTTTTATATAAATCATTTTCATATGTGTATTTTTAGAACATTTCTAGTATATTAAGTTTCTATTCTGTGCCCCAAATGACCATTAACTTTAGGTGTTTCTTCCCATATTCCCTCTCAGAATCCTTTCTTCCTTTTCTGGCCTTCTATTTAACGACCCTCCATTCAATCCATGTCTATTCATTTTATTTCCTTTCTCTAACAAGCTATATCTGTTCCTTATAGTCCCTTAATCTCTACTTCCATTCTGTGGTTCTATAGATTATAGTTGATTGTCTTTGATTTAACATTTAGTATTCATATATAAGCAAACATATATCATATTTGTTTTTCTGGGTCTCACTCAATGTTGGGAGATGACTTTAAGCAGAAAAAAGTGGCTAGAAAGCAGCTATCAACTTTGCAGCCATCTTGAACCATATACCCTGATAGAGACTTGTTTTTCAATAGCCTACAACAGCTGAAGCACACTCTGATAAATATCTTGTTTATCCCACATAGCTTGTTTTGCTGTTTAGTGACCCCAGCTGCATGGTGCAAGTGGTAAAATGTCTTCACTTGTGTGCTCCTGCTTGTGCTTATAAATACCCAGGATTTCCTTGTAGTGGGTGTGGGTGTATGTGGTGGTCAGTAGGAGGTGTGATATAGTCTGTGGGAGACAGTAAAGGAACTTGACTACAGATCCTCTGGCTTGTCTCTATTCTTTGCATCTCTTCCCCTTCTTCCCTCCACTCTCTCTCTTGCTAAACCCTGACCTGCAGAACAGAGAAGGCCATTACAGTTTGGTGCCCAAAGTGAGGCTCCAGTAAGCACAACTCAAGATGATTTTCTAGTTCTATATAATATCATGCAAATTTCATAATATAATTTTTAGTGATAAATTTTTTAGTATAGTAAGTAATGCTAAATTGTGTAAATATAGCCCTTCTTCTGCCCCCATTTTTATCCATTCTTCTATTAACGTTCATCTAGGTTGTTTCTAATTTCTGGATAGTGAAATAGAACTGTAATGAAGATACTTTGGCAAGTTTAACGTTTTTGTTCCATTAAATATTTAAGAATTTTGAAGAAACACATGCTACAATGCAATATCAAAATTATTGTAAATATCTGCTAACATTGCTGAAAAATACATCAAATGCTCACATGAAACGTCTAGTTGAAGACTTAACTTCAATAAATGAGAATGAAAAGTCTCAGTATCTCTCTGAATGGGAGAGCATGTATTTTAATGTTTACCATTCCTTAAACTCAGGAGAACATCCTTTTTATATACAAGTATTTAAATTATTACAAATGTAAAAATCCTTTTGTAGAAAAAAATACCATGAAGAAATAGCTACAATCTAACTAAACTAGTGATTTCAATGCTCTTTAACTTTTCTATCATTGTTTACTTATAATTTCAAAAGTAATGCTCATATACTCCCTCATTTAAGTTTATCCAATATGTCACAACCAAGCATCTGCCTCCATGTTTGTTGGACTCTGGCAAAGCCTCTCCTGAAACAGCTATGTCTGGCTCCTCTTGGCAGGCATTTCCTGGTGTCCCTGGTGTTCACATTTGGCAACTGTGTGTGGGATGGATCCCCTGGTGCAGCAATCTCTAGATGGAGGCCATGGATTTCAAAGGGAGCAAATGAGGGGTATATGAGAGTATTTAGGGAGAGGAAAGGGAAGGGGAAATAATATAATTGTATTATTATACAATTATAAAATAAAAAAGCCTACATGTACTTAGGATAAAATTTTATTTTCTGTCACATAATGAGGAAAGGTAATTTTATTTCTTGACAGTAAATACTGACTACATAACAGTAATTCATTATATGAAATAGATGCATTTAATCAAACATAAGTTCAATGAAAGTGAATATAACCTCAGATAGTAACAATCTTAGAACAGCAATAAAATTATCAAAGGAATGGCTAAATAAATAAATATTGTTGAATATGATGCTATGAACAAAAAAATGTTAGTTAAGTATCAATCAGCAGGCAGGAATCATGGCACTTAATCAATTTCTGGCCATGAGTTTCTTAAATTACATAAAGATTCTTCTTGCTTTCAGTGTTATATTTGGAATTTCCAAGAAGATAATTGTGCAAAACTCAATGTAGCAGAGAGTGAGCATCATTAAGTCTCCTTAAACATGAATTAAATGTACAAAGGAGCTGAATTCAGCATTATTACAAATTCTTCAGAAAGTATTTGTGAAGCGGTGAGAGTTCTGTTTAATGATTTAACTATATGTAGTCACATGAAAAGAACAGTAGTGCAGTTAAATTCCTAAAGCATTTAGAACATTGCACAATTCCTTTGGATAGAAGTTTAAGATAGAAAAGGTCAGAAATAGCAACTAGTCTGGCAAAATTAGTTATTTCTACAAGGAATGAATTAGACCTGCTGAAATCTACAATTTAATTTTCAAGTGCTAACTGTGGATGTATTTAACTCTAAATAATGTAAGACACATGTGTGCCTTTTTCTATTAGTATATATTTATTTAATGTATTAAGGAACTCATATATTACAGATAATAAGTTACAGTGGCAATATATTTAAAGAAATTTGTAGGTATTTTTTTTTCTTACACTAATAAAGAATATAACCAATCCAAAGTTAATGGTGAAATGAAGTTGGAATTGAGTAGTTAGATTTTCTGTAGATGTCAGATGTGGTCCCTTGGTTGCCAGGATTCATCACTATGATATATCTTTCATGACCTAATTTGTTATTTTTATCAACCATTTAAAAAGGAATGGTTATTATTTCAATATAATCATTAGTTTCTCTATTAAATCTGATCAATAATCTATCTATCATATATATATATATATATATATAATCTATCTTCTATCTATATCTAAAATAAAAACTATATTGTTCATTACATAAAGTTTGTTTTTTAACTTTTATAACTCTATATTAGAAAATTGAAATTATGTGTATATATTTAAAAAATGCTTTGAGAAAACACTGCTAAGATTGATTATAAAATATTCTGTCTTCCCTGAGCCTGTACACTTCCATTGTAATTCAGTTTATGCTGTATTTACTTTCCCATGTCATCACTTTTAAAGCAGCACATAATTAATGTATTTCTCAGCTATCTTAACATATTCCTTTAAATTATAATGTAAATTTTGTTCATATTTAATTTCATTGCTCTTTTTGGATTTGAATCTGATATTGTTCATGTGACTCATTCTCTGCATTATTTCCCTTTTCCTTTCCCTGTAGTTGTTACAAATAATAGTCTCCTATCTGAATTTCTCATTTTGTTTTATTGAGACATTTTAATTATTTTTTTATAAATATAGAACATATAGTTACTTCATTATAATGGGTAACTTCATTGTTGTATGCACTACAAAGCAATGACCTTCAATGTTTGCAGTAACATATTCCATACTAGATTGCATATATATATATATATATATATATATATATATATATATAATTCTAATTTCCCTTCCATAGAGATTCATATATCTACCTGAATCCTTTTTTCTATCCCTATCTGGATCTACAGATTATACATTGTTTATTATTTATTTAATTTCTAATATCCTTGTATTAATTAATACCATAGCTAATATAATCCACTTACTTGCTGCTTAATTCTCCATTATGTGAATGTATGATATATTCTTTGTTAGTTCTTCTATTGGGGGAAATATAGTTTGTGTTAGGAGCCGCGTGAGCGTGATAACATTCGCCATTACAAGATGGCGCAGGCATCCTGTCCTCCCACAAGTAAACAACTAACTACGCAGGTGCAAAAGGCAAAAAGCGCGCCAAAGTCACTGCCCATCACGGGGCGTATTATGGGTAATGAGTGAACAGCCAATCAGAAGTGAACACGCCATTCTAGGGTACATATAGCAGTGCCTTTTCCGGGCTTGGGGTCTTTCCGCTTCTGCTGATACAAGAATAAAGCCTCGCTGTGGTAACCACCCGAACACTGCCTCACGTGTCTCTTTCGCAGGCGAAGGGGACATGGAAGAGGCCCGGAACATCTGGCGTCGAAACCCGGGATCTTCAAGGTGCCGTGGAAGACACCCCCCCCCCGAGACTCGGGGTGGGTTAAAAGACTACAGGATCGAGGTACGTCTCTGAGAGATATGTTTGGGGTGGAAGCTTTCGTTGTGGGCGGATTCTCACCCATTGCCGCTGCAGCAATAGTTGGCCTCTTGCTTGCGTTGTTTTCGCTTTTAGCTTATTTGTGTTGTGGGGATCCAGCTCGAAGCACAGCTATTAGGGCAAGTCAAGAGGTTTCAGGAGAGGTCCAGTCCAGGGTATGAGAAACAGAGTGTGTTAGCCGGCATCAGGCCAAGGAGCCTGGGGAAAAAGATCAGGCCAAGGAGCCTGGGGAAAAAGATCAGGCCAAAGAGCCTGGAAAGGAGAAGCAGGCAAAAAAGCCTGGGCAGCAGAGACAGGCCAAGGAGCCTGGTCAATGAAAAGAGTACTCAAAAGGAACAGGGGCCACTGCAGGGCCTATTAAGGCTAAGGACCCTTCACCGGCTGGTGAAGAGAGAGTGGAGGTCAGGGGGACCCCCCTATACCCCATTAAGGAGCCTGCCTCCATAGACCTTAGCAGCTCTGAAGAAGGAAGCCTAGAGGAGGAAGCAGCCGCCTATGCAAAAAATAACCATTCTGAGATAAGATTAAGAAAGACTTTGAGCTCCTCAGCCCCGCCCTTGCCTCTGGCCTATACCCCGGGCAGTGCCTCTAATTCATTTCTCAGCCCAGGAGATTGGAGACAGCTACAGCTTGCATTTCTGGTCTTTGACGCAGCAGAAGGAGCACGTGTTCATGCCCCAGTAGAGTATAGGCAGGTCAAAGAATTAGCTGAGGCAGTACACGCATATGGAATTGGGGCTAATTTTACCATATCCCAAGTGGAGAGGTTAAGTATAGCTGCTATGACGCCAGGAGACTGGCAGGACACAGTGAAGGCAGTACTTAACAATATGGGCCAATACCTAGAGTGGAAGGCCTTGTGGCATGAGGCACTGCAAGCACAAGCCAGGATTAATGCAAACACTGAGGGACAGAAATTATGGACTTTTGACATGCTGGCTGGAGTTGGCGTACATGCGAATGACCAGACTGCCCACCTTTGGCAAGTCTATGCACAGATAGCATCAGCTGCAATAAAGGCATGGAAGTCTCTCCCTAGGAAGGAAGGCAGTAACCTTTATTTGTCCAAGGTAGTTCAGACATCTAATGAGTCTTTTTCTGATTTTGTGGCCCGAATGACCGAGGCAGTGGGTAGGATTTTTGGTGAACCAGAGCAAGCAATGCCATTAATTGAACAGATGATCTTTGAAAATGCCACAGCTGAATGCCGTGTAGCCATTGCTCCTCAGAGAGCCAAAGAGCTACAAGACTGGTTAAGAGTCTGCCACAGCTTGGGAGGTCCCCTTACTAATGCCGGACTTGCAGCTAACTTAGAAATGGCTGCAGTCCTCCTTAAGGGTCAGAATCGTGGAAAATTCCCTTCAAAACATATGGCCCAATGCTTTGCCTGTGGGAAGGCGGGACATATGAAGAAAGAGTGCCCAAATAATCAAATACCATCAAAGCTGTGCACTAGGTGTGGAAAGGGCTATCATCTGGCTCGGAATTGCCGCTCTGTTAGAGATATAAGAGGTCAGATCCTCCCTCCAAATCCCTCAGCCATTAAGGAAGGAAATTTTTCAAAAAACGGATATACGGGCCCAAGATCCCAGGACCCCAAAAGATATGGGACACTGCTGAACACTCAGGGGACTCTTTTCAATGCAGAGCCACAAGGGGTTCCGCAGGAATGGACCTTGGTTCCACCTCCCAAGTCCTACTAATGCCACACATGGGGGTGCAGCCAATCCCAGTTGATTATAGAGGCCCCCTGCCAGGGGGAAGTGTCGGCCTTATTTTAGGCCGCTCCTCTCTTACTTTAAAAGGACTCATGGTACACCCCAGTGTAATAGATCAGGATTATACCAGAGAACTTCAACTTCTAGCCCACAAGGCGTATTCTCCATCTCCCCTGGGGACAGGATTGCTCAATTGGTTGTCCTTCCAAGCTTACATGATTGTTTTCCATCCACCGAGAAGCTTAGAGGTGCTCACGAGCTTGGTTCCTCAGGAACTAACTTTGCTCATCTGGTGGTTGACCTTAAAACTAGACCCACCTTACAGTTAGCAATAGAGGGGAAGAACTTTACTGGAATTCTGGACTCGGGAGCGGATAAAAGTATTATTTCTTCTAACTGGTGGCCTAAGGCATGGCCTGTAAAATGATCGTCCCACTCCCTACAAGGATTGGGATATGAGGCCAGTCCCGCAGTCAGTTCTCGCTCGTTGACTTGGCAGGCACCAGAGGGTCAAACAGGAAGTTTTATACCTTATGTGCTTCCTCTCCCTGTCAATCTCTGGGGAAGAGACATCTTACAAGACCTAGGGCTAGTTCTGACTAGTGAATACTCCCCACAAGCTATAAACATTATGAAGAGCATGGGATTTAAAGAAGGGAAGGGTCTTGACAGGAACGAACAAGGAAGGTTAGATCCTGTCTCACAAGAATCAAACACAGGAAGACAAGGCCTGGGTTTTCCCTAGTTACCATTGAGGGTTCTATGCCCATAACCTGGCTCACAGAGGAGGCCGTGTGTGTTCCTCAGTGGTCCCTATCATCTGAAAAATTGGAAGCTGCTACAAGACTAATTAAAGAACAAGTGAAGCTCGGTCATTTAGAACCTTCTACCTCTCCCTGGAATACACCCATATTTGTCATTAAAAAGAAATCCGGAAAATGGAGACTTTTACATGATTTAAGAGCCATCAATGCACAGATGCGACTATTTTTCTCTGTGCAACGAGGCTTGCCTTTACTCTCTCCCTTGCCTAAGCAGTGGAAAATCATAATTATAGATATTAAAGATTGTTTTTTCTCAATTCCTTTGTGTTCACAAGATAGACCAAGATTTGCATTTACACTACCTGCTATTAATCATTTTGAACCTGATAAAAGATATCAGTGGAAAGTTCTGCCTCAGGGCATGGCCAACAGCCCCACTATATGTCAGCTGTATGTACAAATGGCCCTCGAGCCAATTAAGAAACAATTTCCCTCAATGCTGCTGGCCCATTACACAGATGACATTATTATGTGTCATAAGGATTTAATTACGTTACAGACATCATACCCCTTATTATTAAACACCTTGGAACAGTGGGGTCTGCATGTTGCTACTAAGAAAGTTCAATTTTCAGAAATTGGCTCCTTTTTAGGGACGGTTATCTATCCAGAAAAGATAATTCCTCAGAAATTGGAGATTCGTAGAGACCATTTACATACTTTGAATGATTTTCAGAAATTATTAGGTGATATAAATTGGTTAAGACCATTTTTAAAAATTCCCTCGGCCGAGCTGAAACCTTTATTTGATATTTTGGAAGGGGATGCTCATATTTCCTCACTGAGGGCCTTAAAACCGGCTATGAGCCGTACTCTACAAGCAGTAGAAAATGCTTTACAAGATGCCTAGTTGAAACGCATAGATGAAACCAAAACCTTTGATTTATGTGTTTTCAAAACTAGATGCTTACCCACCACTGTATTATGGCAAGAGGGGCCTTTGTTATGAATTCATCCCAATGCTTCTCCCGCAAAGATTATTGAAAGGTATCCAGATTCAGTCACTCAGCTTGCCCTTCGTGGACTAAAAGCAGCCATTACCCATTTTGGAAGGGAGCCTAAGGTTTTGATAGTGCCTTATACTGCCCATCAAGTCCAAATATTAACGGCGACCTCTGATGTTTGGGCAGTGCTGGTTACTTCCTTCAATGGTCAAATAGATAATCATTATCCTAAGCATCCCATCTTACAATTTGCCTTAACTCAAGCTATCATATTTCCACATATTGTGTCTTAGGAGCCACTCCCAGATGGAATGGTAGTTTATATGGATGGGTCAAAAACAGGAGTGGGTGCCTATGTGGTTAATGATAAGGTTACATCCAAGCAATACCATGAAACCTCACCTCAAATGGTGGAATGCTTAGTGGTGTCAGAGGTTCTGGAAATCTTTCCAGGTCCCTTAAATATTGTTCCAGATTCCTTCTATGTGGTTAATGCAGTGAAAGCATTAGAAGTTGCTGGGTTAATTAAGACATCTAGCAGACTTGTAGAAGTTTTTCAAAAGATTCAGCTTACCCTGGCTAAGTGAAGATTCCCTGTCTTTATAACTCATATTAGGGCTCACTCAGGCTTACCGGGACCTATGTCCCGTGGAAATGACCTGGCAGATCGAGCCACAAAGTTGATTGCAATTGCCCTTTCTCCAAAATTAGATTTGGCTGAAGCCTTTCATAAAAGGTTTCATGTGACAGCTGAGATGCTACGATGTTGGTTTAACATCTCTAGAAAGGAGGCCAAAGATATCGTGACTCAATGCCAAAACTGCTGTCAATTCCTACCTGTTCCCCATACCGGAATTTACCCTCGGTGAATTAGGCCATTACAGATCTGGCAAATGGATGTTACTCACATCCCATCCTTTGGCAAATTACAATATTTGCATGTCTCCATTGATACCTGTTCTGGAGTTATGTTCGCCTCTCCATTGACCTGAGAAAAGGCGGCCCATGTTATTCAACATTGTCTCGAGGCTTAGAGTGCCTGGGGAAAGCCTAAAATCCTTAAAACGGACAATGGACCAGCATACACTTCTCAAAAATTTCAACAATTTTGTCGCCAAATGGAGGTGATACACCTGACGGGTCTTCCTTACAACCCTCAGGGACAGGGCATCATTGAACATGCTCATAGTACCCTTAAAACTTATTTGATAAAACAAAAAGGAGAAGTTGAGGAAGCTCTGCCCACAGTGCCATGGGTTACTGTTTCTCTGGCATTTTTTACTCTCAAGTTTTTGAATTTGGACAGTCAGGGCAATACAGCGGCTGATCGCCATTGCCTGGAACCAACTAGGCCAAAAGAAATGATAAAACGGAAAGATGTTTTGACTGGTCAATGGAAAGGCCCAGATCCTATTTTAATAAGATCCAGTGGAGCGGTTTGTGTTTTTCCACAGGAAGAAGACAACCCATTTTGGCTGCCAGAGCGACTGATGCAGCGACTCGCGGTTCCTGAAAATGACCCCCCGAAGGATTCATCTGCAGATGCTCTCAGTTCTCATTTGGACTCTCCTAAATCGGGTTCCTAGTATATATAGTGAATTTAGATGTCTATCCTATCTGCTTTTCCAAAACCTATGCCTTTGCCTTCTTAAAAGTCGCCGCTTCTGCTAACTTGTACCAATGTAACTTGCTTTATGTCCCAGTGCTGGTCTGCTCTTGTCTATAAGCAGGCCCTAATAGCCAGTATACCACTCTGGATCCCTATCCCCGTTCAGACGTCTGGGACCTTGACTTTATTTCGACAGAAGAGAGATTTTGATATAACTACAGCCATTATCACTGCTGTTGCCATCTCTGCGGCTGCAGCTGTGACAGCCGGCATGGCCTTGGCTGATCAGGTTACAGCAGCTACTGTTGTTAATCAAATTTCAGAAAAGACCACTGAGGCTTTGACCACTCTACAGAAAGTGATGCATACTTGGCATCAGGCATCCTGTTGGTCAATCAGAGAGTTGATTTGCTCCAAGCCCATGTAGAACAACTCACAGATGTGGTTCAAATGAGCTGCATGTCAGCAACCCCACATCTATGTATTACACCTCTGAGATTTATGAATGATACATTTATTCAAAGCCATAATCTTTCTGCTTATTTACAAGGGAAGTGGACTAGGGAGCTGGACCAGATGCAGCAGCAATTGCAGATCCGGATTTCGAGCCTTAATGGAACACGAGTGGACCCCGTTACCCCTGGCAATTTTACTTCTTGGCTTACCTCTGCCTTTTCTTTCTTTCTTAAGGGTGGGGATAGGCCTGCTTGGTGCAGCCCTATGTTGTGGATTAGTGTTCATGTTATGATTGGTCTGCAAGCTCAGAGCCCAACAAAAACGTGACAAGGTTGCTATTGCCCAAGCACTCCTAGCCTTGAGCAAGCATCTTCCACTGAAATTTGGCTATCTAGGCTAAGAAAGTAGCTGATGACTGAGACCCTCAGTCGATGCACACCAAGGGTTCAGCCCATTGCACTGGGTCGATGAGAAGTCTAAGTCCAGCCAGCCCTTGCCTGAATAACTGTGGTACCTGAATATTTAGAGGTGTTTGTGAGTGGGTACTCGACAGGGAATGTTCCACGAGTGTGGATAGATTTCCCGAAAGTATGCCTAATTGCACAAAGGTTTGATGCCAAAACCTCCTCTCCGCGCACGGACGGCCGCCGGGCGCCCCAGGGCGGAGGCTCCCTTTCCCCATCAAAAGACATCGAGATGGGTATGGGAAGTATTACTCATTGCATGACAACAAGAGAAGAAACCCATTACAATATCTCATTTTGCACAGGGGATCAGGCCTCTGCTTTCCCTCACTGAGTTGGTGCCACGCTTGATAGGCAAAAGGCTGTTCCATCTTAATAAAATTGATAGGGGGAGATGTTAGGAGTTATGTGCATTCTCCCATAGAATAGTAAGTAACGGCTGTCTGATAAACAGTAACATGTATGTTAATGGACTACAAGCATGTAAGAGACATAGGCTTGGGAAAGATTTATAATCACAGAAAAATATTCATCTGGTCAGGAACAAGGAGGGGGCCACAGCTATGCATCATAATAAAAAAAGACTATGAAAATATAAAACTATTGCTTTAAACTTATAATCAACTTATAGAATGAGACACAAACAAAATGCTTTGATCTTATTATCAACATCCTGCTGTAAGTTTTTCTTGTGTAAAATTTTATCTATGAGGTACTTTTTTCTTATTTAGAGAACTTTTATCTGAAAATCTATAAAAAAAATTGAAAACAAAAACAAAACTTCAGAGCCTACTCATTAGAGCTTTGCTCTATCCATCAATTGTAAATATGTATCTTTATAAATATATATGTGTGTGTATATGTCTGTCTGTCTGCCTGTATGTATGTATGTATGTATGTATGTATGTGTATATTAATGTATGTGTGTGTGTAATTATTGTAACTTCCTTGGTAGACTTTGCTTGTTAGACTCTGCTTTTCTTCAACCAGTGTGAACATGTGTGTACATGATTTTCTCTCCTTTTCTTTGTCAATGGACCCTTAAGAGTTAAAAGTTCAGAATTGCTAGCTGGTCACAGAGAGTATATTCCAGAGTTTACTAAACTTTGCTCCTGTCAGAATTGCTGACTAAATAAATTCCCTGCCACTCTCTGCAAGACCCCTATCAGCTACAATCAGAACCAATCCCAATCACCTATGCCACAACTTACTGCCTCCTTCAGCTTATCCTGGATAATAATGTTGGTCTTCAATATCTAGTGGGGAATGCATTACCATCTTTATGAGTTGGGAATAGAATATAAGAGTAGACCTGGGGGTGTGGTGGCTGCTGACAGCAGTGGATCTGAATTCAGTGGTGACAGGAATGTTACAGAGAGAGACTACAGAAAAAGAAGGCTGAAACTTGGAAGACACTAGGAATGTGATGTGAAAACATAGTGCAGTTGAAACTTCATGGAATGTATGAAGAAAATCCTGGTGAGGGTTATTAGGAATGAGGAATATAAAGTTTCAGGGGGCCATCTCTTCTAACCAAGCAAGGCTTCCTTCCAATGGTTGAAATGGGTTGCATTTAGTTGAGTTGTTGTCTAAAGGGATCCTTTGGAAATTCCTAAACAAGCAATCCTGTTGTTTAAAGAGTTGTAAAACTAGTTGATTTCTGCAAATTAACAGTGGGGCCCTGTTGAAGTAATTATTTAAAATGGCCACTGGTCAAGCAGACTATCTAAGCTGCCACTGCTCTGCCTAGCTCAGCCACCATGTTCTGCAACCTGAGGCCAAGTGCACACCACAGCTAGAAATAGCCAGCCAGAAACACCAACCCTGCCACCCATGAGACACCAGCGTGGGAGATGGCTCTGCCAATCTTCCATGCTGTCTCCACAAGGCTTGGCTGGGCCCAGACCATCTTACCATCCATTCAGTACCCAGTGTGAATGAAACTCTAATGCTTAAATATTAATAAAAGACTTTAATGTTCAGTAATGCTCAATAACAATATGCCCATACGATTAGAGTTGTTTCCCAAATAGCTAACCTAAATATAAATTGTTACCAGTGACTGCGCTCCATATCTGTGTACCTCTTTATTCTCCTACATCTTTGCCCTCTTTAGATCCTCCTCTTCCTTTTCCTTACTCCTCCTACCTTAGCTTCTCCTACAGGGCCCCATTTTCAAGGACAACAGTCAACAATTCATTGAATTTTGGGTAATTGAGCTGGTACTGACATGGAACCCCTATGTTATAGTTTCTTTGGTGAAGGAAGGCACTCTGCAGTCTACTAAAATAAATATAGATACCAACCCAGCCACAAAATCTTTAAAGTAAACTCTGTCCCGCCTGCAAAATATTCTATGGCAATGGTGGCACAGAATTTGTCAGAGTATCCAACCAATATATGATTTGACTTAGTGCATAGTGCACAAGATAGAGCCCATACACAATGGGTGGCCCATAAACAGTGTTTGGGTGACAAAAATCAGGCACTACATACCCCAAAACCTATGTAAAACCAATTAATATTGGTCACAAAATATATAATAGGATCAATATCAGAAAGACTTCCTCTCACAGCATGTGGGAATGGATGCAATTCTGGATATTGTCTGGATAGAGAGTCTAAACATAGCCATCAAATCCTTCCACTCATAGCACAAGGAATTCGGGAGAAAGAATGTAAGACCCAAAGTTGATGGAGTACATCTAGAGGAAAATCTCCCCAAATTAACTAAGAAAAGTATGCAATGAAATCACAAAGACTGTCACAGACAAAACAATACGTTTGTGGTTTTACACCAGGTCTTCTGCATATATTTTATAGCTGTTCACATAGTATTTTTACAGGACTCCTGAGCGGGCCCAAAAGGGGGAAGGGTGGAAGAACACCAGATGGCCCATTACTCATTTGGATATATCTCTGTTCTTTTAAGGATTTCCTTGCATACTTTTTGTCTTTCATGGCCACCCAGTTCCTTGAATGATTCAACAGGCCTTTGTCATGTAACTCCACATCCTCTGTAACTAATTAACTGGGCCCAAACCTGCTGACAGGCATGTTTGACTATTTAGGTTAAAGAAAAGGAATCACAGGGCCTTGCTATTCTTATTAGTTTGGGCCTATTTCAAAATTTTCTTTCAGTACATACCTCTGTTCAATTTCCTGACTCTCTGTAGTTCAACTCTGTCTTCTCCCACACCTGATCCTGCCTACTTTTTCCCCCTACCCCTCTTTCTCCCACCCAGGTCTCTCCCTCTACATCCCATGATTACTTTGTTCCCCCTTCTTAGGACTGAAGCATCCACACTTTGGTCTTTCTCCTTGAGCTTCATTTGGTCTTTGAGTTGTATTATGGATATTTTGAGCTTTTTGGCCAATAACCACATCTCAGTGAGGACATGGCATGTGTGTTCTTTTTGTGAGGGTTACCTCACTCAGCATGATATTTTCTAGTTCCATCTTTTTGCCTGTGAGTTTCATGAACTTGTTTTTAATAGCCGAGTAGTATCGTATTGTGTAACTGTATTACATTTTCTGTACTGTTTCTTCATTGAAGGGCATCTGGGTTGTTCTTAGCTTCTACCAATTATAAATAAGGCTGCTTGTCATATACTCAATGCTGGAAATTTTCTGTTCCATCCCTTGTATTCTATTCATGAAGCTTGCTTCTATATGACCTGTTTGATTCATAAATTTTCATTTTCAAAATCCTTCAGTTTAGGTTCTCTCTATTGATTTTATTACCACTCTCAGGTCTTGAATATTTTCATTCATTTTTTTCCCACTGTTTGTTATTTCCTGAATTTATTAAGGACATTTACTAATTTGTTCTTTGAAGACTTCTATCATCTTCATAGAAGTTGTTTTAAGTTTCATTCTTGTGTTTCAACAATGTTGGAATATTCAGGTCTCCGATGATAAAATAGCTACCTAGGCTTTATTAAAGGTGTTTGCTTGGCTGTTATTGATATTTTTCTTTTACTTATTCACATTACATCAATCTCACTGTCCCCCTACTGGTCACTCCCTTCGACAGTCCTTTCCTCCCCCCCCCCATCCCACTGAGCAAATTCATGGCATACCAGCCAGAAAAATATGTCACAGGCAACAGATTTTTGGATAACCCTTGTTACAGTTGTTTGAGAGCCCATGAAGACCAAGCTGCACATCTACTACATATGTTCAGGGAACCTAGGTTCAGACTATATGTTCTTTGGTTGGTGATTCATATTCTGAGAGCTTCATGGGTCTAGATGAGCTGACACTGATGGTCTTCTTGTGGAGTTTTTCCAGGGCCTGCAACTCCTATTCTTCCTCCTGTTCTTCCATGAGAGTCCTCAAGTTCCATCCACTGTTTGGCTATAGGTGTCTCTATCTGTCTGAGTCAGCAGTTGGTTGGAGCCCCTCAGTGGACAACTTGCTTCTGTATGTAAGCATAACAGAGTATATTGAGTGTGTTTTTATACTTGTATCTAGGCTTCTCTAATTGGCTTGATTAAAATTCTAGGTGATGATTACTGTGGTTATCTTCATTGAATTGATATTTTGTTCCTTGGTTTAAGTTTTTACTTTAGATTTTCAGAGTGTGTGATGGCTGGTTATCGCCTGGTAGAAACTTTTGTTTGAACCTCATAGTTAGGGCCACTTGGGGTTCCAGGTAAAATGAATTTCTGGGTATGGGGAGCTGAAACACAGCAACAAATGTTGAGATAGAGGTTAGGAAAGAGTGGTCTGTAGGTTCTATAGCAGATGTGAGCAAAGGGATAAAAAAGGCTGCTGTGACAAAACTTGGGAAGAGACTGGAGGAATGTATTTAAAGGGGCAAGAGAAAGTGTTTAAGATTTTCAGACAGCTTATCTGTTTTGCTGGCTCTGTTCATATGGTATATTCCCAGTGAATAACTAATGGATTTGGAGAGTTGGACAATGAGATGAGTTGTAGGAAGGAAGGTTGGAGAAGATCTTTGTGATCCATTAGGTTTGGGTAAGAGAGTAAAGGTATTTTACAGTAGGTTGTCTCCTACAAAGTTAGGAATAAGACTGGAAATAGTGGATCTCTAGTAGAAGAGAAGAGTGGATCTTCTATCAGCCTACTTGTTGCCCTGACTAAGATGGCTCTTCCATTAGCACTTGTATCTTCTGTAATTGGGGCTCAAACAGAGATATTGAAGAGAGGTTAAATGGAAAGATCTGCAGGGTCCTCTGGAGATGGGAGCAGGGAAGGAGCCAAGTATTCTGCAGTAGAGTTGGAGTGGGACAGGAATATTGGATTGGAGGAAGCAGGGGAAGAAAGATCATAATGTCTCTTTTTAAAAATTAACAATTGAGTAATACTCCATTATGTGAATATACCAACTTTTTAAAAATGTTGTTTTATGTTTTCATGTATCATTGTCAGCCCAGATCTCAGAAATGGCCTATAATACAGAGAAAGAGAGAGAGAGAGAGAGAGAGAGAGAGAGAGAGAGAGAGAGAGAGAGAGAGAGAGAGAGACTACCCTAACAATAAAAACATAATAATTTCAAAAGCTTTCCCCTTTGCACTTTGAATTGGAAAATATTCATTTTTAGGTAGGAAGAAAGAATGTATATTTCAGAAGTAACTACTATGTAGATATTGAAATGCTTGTTATATTAATCCGATGATAGCTTTAGAGTAGCCACTTTAAGTATATTATATTAGTTCTTACATTAAGTGAGGCAAATATTTTCACACAAAGGTCCACTATAACACTATTCCAAATGTTTCTTAGAAAAGTGTTTTCTCTACATTTCCATTTCAAAGTATTATGGAATCTTCTCCTACATGACACTTGGACTATTCCTATAACCTTTTTACTAATATAATTCAGTAACAATTACTCTGCTTGCCAAAGAAAATAAATGCACAGCCATTATTAATTTCCCTTTGGAGACACAGCTATGTAAGAGAAGCAAGTATTCTTAAAGCTGGATTCCTTTAGTGGAAGAAAAGGGGAAGAGGCAGGCAGATTTCTGAGTTTGAGGCCAGCCTGGTCTACAGAGTGAGTTTCAGGACAGCCAGGGCTACACAGAGAAACCCTGTCAAAAAAAAGGGGGGGGAGAGGAATTTTGCCATTATATTATAGTATCAAAATACTATAAATATAGTAAAGTTATACTAATAAAACAAAAAAACAAAAAAGATGTAGAGAATGTCCAAATCAAGAGAAAAAAAAAAAAAAAAAAAAAAAAAAAACCACTGTCATCTAGACAATCCAGAAGTGATGGACTCCAGAACTCACAGAAAATGTGAGAGTAGGTACCCAGTCTTTACTGAGAGTGTAAAGTAGACTCAGGATCTTATCCTTAACCAAGATGCTATCTGTAATTGATACCCATAGGCAAGGGAAAAATCATTTATCTCCAGAAGAGTGTCATTGTGTATGTCAAACCTACTCTAGGGAAGGACCTATGCTCAGCGATAGTTTGCCAATACAAAATCAACTCCATGAAGAGTGTGGACTTTAGAGTTTGCTATTTTTTTATATTTTGGATTTTTTTTATGTCTTTTTTGAAAGTGAAGGATAGTGCAAGAAAAAACAACCCATGAAGTTGATTCAATAGAGAGACTGAGAGTATCTAGGAAGAGTTGGAGGAGAAGGAAACACAATACAATTTACTGTATAAAAATTAAATAAGAATTAAAATATTATGACAGAAGAGTAGGTACCTAGATAAAGTGATTGTATCTGGGGGGAATGCTAAGTAAAAGGCAGCTAAGTAGAATTGGAGAAATCTTTTTGTATTGTGAGTGATCTTTGAATAAAATTAGTACAGCTGATGATACATTAATATTGTAGCATGTTCAGAGAATCCCTACTTAAATTCTTTCTACATTCGGGACAAAATAAAATTGTTTCATACTATTGAGTGAAAATTTTGATTTGTAATTAGAGACAGAAAAATATTATAGCAGTATTGGATATTATTCTATTCCAGTTGATGATAGATTGTGGGAAGATTTAAGGATGGGCTATGGGTCAGCTTTAAAGAGAATATAAAGAACTAAAGGTTGAAAAATTTAACAGAGGCTACAGAAAGCCAGAAAGACACTGAAGGAATTTAGTTTGTATACTGACAGCAAAAAGATAAATGAGTTTGCTTCTGGTAATATGAAAAATGAATACAGCCCTGATTTCTTTATTTTTGGTAGGAGAAACTCAGAAAGTAAACTTGGCTCATGTCATCTCTGGGAAATACAGAAAAAAATAAGGATGAACAACAGCCTTCCACATTTTATTATTATTAAGAGATAATATAAATGAATGTGATATTTTGAATTTAAAAATAGTATAACCCACTTCTCTTAGGCTTAACTTTTCAAAATAATAATCTCAAAACAAAATCAGAACAGGCCACTTTAACTTTATTTCTTGTTAAAGATAAAATCATCACTACTGCTATAAGCTTCTCTAATATGACCTATGAACATATAAATACTTGTTGGCAGTGCTTCCAAGTATTTTCATAGTATATTTCTTTTCAACTAAGCCAACAAATAATAATTATTTTGAAATTGTAAAGGAGAATGTTTCCAAAACCTTTCATGGACTCTAATACAGAAACAGGAATACTTATTAAAATATATAATATTAATATTATTAAAATACTTATTAAATATTATAATATTTAATATTTATTAAAATACTTATTAAAATATTATAATATTGGCAAAAAAGACAGCTCAGCATACATAAGCACTTACTGCTATTCTAGAGGACTTGGGATTGATTCTCAGTATAAACATGCTGGCTTACAACTATTTCCTGCATAAATTCCATGTTATCCAGTACTTCTTTCAGGCTGTGTGTGCGCCAGGAACACATTTGCTATGCAGACATTCATGGAGTCAAGACACTCATATAAAACTCATGTGAAGGTTTTGTATAAATGTAAAAATGTATATTGAAGTCTTGAAAGGTCAAAATAACTATTATTCATTATGTAAATGTTAGCATTCTGTCTAAACTCCACCCCTACAGTTACCTGGCAACAGCCAGGTAGGCTTGGCCCACTATAAAAGGGCCTGCTTGCACCCTCCTCTCTCTCTCTTGCTTTTTGGCTCTCTTGATCTCTTGATCTCCTGCTCGCTTCTCCTTCCTCTCTCCCCTTTTCCTTTCCTTTACACTTTTCTCCATGTGGTCATGGCCGGCCTCTACTTGTCTACACTCTCTCTGTCTCTCTGTCTCTGTCTCTGTCTCTGTCTCTGTCTCTGTCTCTCTCTCTCTCTCTCTCTCTCTCTGCCTCTCCTGTCCTTTTAAATCCTCTCCCCATGCCATGAATAAACTATTCTGCACTATACTGTCACATGGCTGGTCTCTGAGGGGAAAGGGATGCCTCAGCATCGGGTCACTGAAACATCCCCTGCCCACATACCTCACCACACACCCATAGAATATATGCTCTATCTCTATGTTTTTATAAACACATCAGTAAATATATATGTTTTTATATATACATATATGTATTACATAAAATTTTAAAAATGTTTTGTTATACAGTCTCATAATATATGTAAAATAAATAAATATGAAATGAAAATAACCATGTTTTGATGTATTTCAAAGGCATGAAGTATTTTTATAAAGAGAACACTAAGTTGGATTGATTTCTCACAAAGAAATAGTTTGTTCATGACATAAAATACATTACTATTATATATGAAAAATAACAGGTATTAAAATCCTCTGTAGATAAAAATTCCCCCCAAAAAAGCTATTTGGTGGCTCATAAGACCTATTTCTATATGTAAGATTTATATATACATATATATATATATATATATATATATATATATATAGATATAGATATAGATATAGATATTGAATATACTTACCATTTAATACTTACATTTAACATCGTTCATGACTACCACCCATATCATTATCCTTTCAATTTAATGTTCAGTTTTATAATTGTTATTTATTTATTTATTTATTTATTTATTTTTACCAATGGGGTCTAGTTAATGTGACTCATTTTATTAGGATATATATATATATATATATATATATATATATATATATTCTCATGAGTTTATAGCAAACATTTTAGTAGTACTTAGGAAAATCTCATGTTACCAGGTTTAATATTAGTATGGACTAAGAATGTTTTTTCAAATTGTCAAGAGGATAAGCTAATATAAAAGAAAAGTAAGTTTTATTTCCTTTTTTTATTGTAGGAATGCAGCAGTGGTGGTGCTTCAATCCAAGCACTGGAAATGCACAAAAGGTGGATCTCTGATTTTGCAGCTAGACTGATCTGAGTGAGTTTTAGGATAACCTAGTCTACACAAAGAAACCCAATCTTGAAAAGAAAATAATGCTTCGCAGTACAGCCTATATTCCTTTTATGTTTGTTTATGGCTACATTCATGATATTATGACATATTGGGTAATTCTTACAGAAGTTTTATGAATTGAATCTAAAATTCTGTCCTGTTTCCCAAAGTCTGAGTAGATTCCATTAGTGTTTTGGTTATTAGAATATAGAAAGAGCAATACTATATAAGGTTTATAATTGAGATTGCACGATTTATTTATACATTTTGGTAGCCATTTTCATATTCAAAAAATTTACTCTTCTAAGAATACCTTATAAGGAAGAAATACCACAATTAGCTAAATGAGCATTAAGCCTTATAAGGGGCCTTATAGTATGGATTTCAATGACATAGATCAGTTGATTGTTGATTAATTTTTCGACTGAGTCCTTCAAATATTTTAAACCAAATATCATGAACAGAATTAAAAAAATGAATATCAAAATATATCTGTAGCCACAGAGTAATAAATTTGGCAGCAGGTCAATTAACTTGAGTATTTATGATCCCATTACTATGATCTACCAAGGTTTATATAAACACCTGAGCATTACAGGAGTTTAATAGAAACTTTTACTGTTTTGTTGGTCATTTTAGAAACCTACTAATTAACTACAATTTTCTATAAAGTTATTTTTTTCTTAAGTGAAAATGTGGCAAACATTGTGCTGAATGTTAAATATGCAATGTAGACAGATGTAGCTATAACATCATTCTTGTAGATCTGGTAATATAGTGGAAGAGACAAATGTTAATGAAATGAGCATGAAAAGATATATAGAGATAAAACCCAATAAGGAAATGTAACTTGTCCCATATCAATCATTTATACATCAAAGCTTACAAAGTGCTTATTCGGTTCTTGACTTTATTATAAAGATGATCATATCACATTGATAAAGGAGTTATTTCATTCCAAGAATTATTTCTTTATAACAAAACCCAAATATATGTGAAAAAATACTATTATTAGTTTGAATAGTTGAATATAAATTATTTAAGCTATTTATTAGCTTAGGTAAGGTTGTTAATTTGCCTTGCATTTTGTTTATATATATTGAATTTCATTAATGAAGACTTTTATGCATAAATACATATTTATATAATTTCAATCCTCACTCTCCCTTCTTATACTCCTAACTCTCTTTAAAACTTCTTTCATAATTATTAATATAGCACACACACACACACACACCTTCTACTAAATTCATTTAGTGTTACTTTTATGTACATGTTTTGTATAACATTTAAGAAATTGTCCCTTAAAAAAAAATAAAAAGGATTCTCCTTTCCCATGATTGGCTGTAGTTTGTCATCTACAACATGGGAAGTTTTGTCATCTACAATGCTATATCAACTAGTGTAATTATCCAAGTCTCATTTAAACAACAGGATATTTTTATATTTTATGATGTAGCTTTTTTAGGTCTAGAAGTTACACTTTCAGCAGATACCCTGGTTCTCTCATTTTACCATCTTTTTAGACTCTATTGCCTGATTTCCATTCATCATTAGATGCTGAAAATTTTGTTATGGCTATATAAGTGTTAACTAGGCATCCTATGATAACTTTACCTCTGAATTTGACCAGGTTTGGATCCCTATTATAGTTTCCATCTGCTCAAAAAAAAAATGCTTCTTTAACAAGGGTGAAGGCTATAGTTACTTGGATAGAACATTATGTAGTTAAAAGCTACTAATTTTACTGGTTCAATTAAATGGTGGTAGGATGTTTCCTCTAGAGTTTATAAACACTCTAGCCAATAAAATATTTATATTTCCAGATATAGTCAGGCATAAATTGCCTCATATTGAGCATGCATCTAGTTCAATTAAATAGCTATTGGTTATCGCAAAAACAATGTGCCATTATTGCACCACTGTTTAAATACTGTCTATTCATGGTTTTAGAGATTAGACTTTAAAACTCAGCAGGACTACCTAGTTCTTTTCTATCTTGGCAATTTTGATGGCACCTTCTTATACTATGAAAGATAGTGTTCATGAAGGAGATCAGAAATTCCAAATAATTCAACTCTCTAGCTCTCCTACAGTCCATGTTCAAAGGCTCTGAGATTGAATGTGGTACTTATGCTCTCAGCAATCTTCCCAGGCATCAAATTGCTGAGGTAAAAAAATCAATTTGTAAATATAAACATGAAAGAAGAAAATAATTTTTTTGAAAAGTTTGGAAAAAGAAAAGACATATGTCAAAATATTTCTTATTTCATATCTCACAGTTTTGACAATTTGTCTTAAAATGTTTGAAATCAATATTCAGATTTGAATATTTCCAAATCATAATTGAGATATTGCAATATAATAGCTGATGATATATGAACTTTACTGAGGTTGCCTGAATATTTTATTTATTTACATTTTAAATGTTATCCTCCTTCCTGGTTACCCTCTGAAAAACCCTATCCCATCTCTTTCGCCTGCTTCTATGAGAGTGCTCCACCACCCACACCACATGATCTGCCTCACTGCCCTAGCATTCCTCTACACTGGGGCATCAAGCCTTCACAGGACCAAGGGCCTCCCTTCCTGTTGATACTCAACAAGGCCATCCTCTGCTACATATGCAGCTGGAGTCATTGGTTACTCCATGTGTACTCTTTGGTTGGTGGTTTAGTCCCTGGGAGCTCTGGGGGAAGGGTGGTGTCTGATTGGTTGATATTGTTGTTCTTCCTATGGGATGAAAACCCCTTCAGCTCCTATCATCCTTCTCCTAACTCCTCCATTGGGGTCACCATGCTCAGTCTTATGGTTGGCTGCAAGCATCTGCTTCTCTATTGTTCAGGCTCTAATAAAGCATCCCAGAAGGCAGCTATATCTGGCTCAAAAACTCAGATGACAGCAGGTGCTGGTGAAGATATGGAGAAAGAGGAATACTCCTCCATTGCTGGTGAGATTGCAAGCTGGCACAACCACTCTAGAAATCAGTCTGGCGGTTCCTTAGAAAATTGGACATAGTACTACCAAAGGACCCAGCTATACCACTCCTGAGCATATATTCAAAAGATCCTCCAATATATAACAAAGACACATGCTCTACTTTGTTCATAGAAGACTTATTTATAATAGCCAGAAGATGGAAACAACCCAGATGTCTCTCAACAGAGCAATAATTACAAAAATGTGGTATATTTGCACAATGGAGTACTACTCAGTTACTAAAAAAAAAAAAAATGACTTCATGAATTTTTCAGGCAAATGGATGAATACATCATATCTAAAATATCATAGTGAGGTAACCTAGTCACAAAAGAACACACATGGTATGTACTCATTGATAAGTGGATATTAGGCAAAAAGCTAGGAATATCCACAATTCATTCAATTCACAAACTATATGCAGCTCAAGAAGAAGGAAGACCAATGGGTGGATGTGTCAGTTCTACTTAGAAGGGTGAATAAAATAATCAAAGTAGCTAGAGGGTAAGAGAGATTTGGGAGGTAGAGAGCAGGTGTAGTGGACAAATGATGCAGGATCAGGTATGGGAGAAGATGGGGAGAAGTACAAAGGGTCAGGGATTTGAATAAAAGTGAGTAGCAATTGGGGATGGGGAAGAAGGGATAGCCATCAGAAAGTCCCAGAAGCCAGGAAAGCAAGAAGCTTCTAGGACCCAACAGAGATGACTTTAACTGAAATATCTAACAAAGGGGAGAGAGAACCTGTAGATATCATTATCCAGAGGTTAGACACAGCCCCTGTTTAAGGGGTGGGGCCACCCACCCATCTTCAAAAATTTAACCAAGAATTGCTCCTGTCCAAAGGAAATATAGGGACACAGAGTGGATCAGAGACTGAAGGAAAGGCCATCCAGAGACTGCCCCACCTGGGGATCTATCCCATATGCAGCTACCAAACCTAGACACTATTGCTGATGCCAGTTGTTCTTTCTTGTTCTTGGTTGCTCTTGAGGTAGTGAATAGGAAGAGTGTTGGTGGGGGTAAGACCTGGTTTTATGAAACATTTAAGGTTCCTGATACTAATAAAATATTTACCTATCTAAATGTCTAAGTCACTTTGGTATTGTAGCAAAGTGCAGTTTCTGGCATTTTGCACCTTATATTAAAACAGCAGGGTTTTAAGTAAAGGATTAATTGCTAGAGCCTTTTCCCCTTTGTTCAGATATCTCTAGCTTGTCAGGCTAGGGTTAAGACTGGAGCAATAAACTTCTATTGAACCAGGAGAAGAAAGTTATGCTCGCAGAAGTAAAACATTTTACATAAGCAAATGTGGATTCAACTCACATAAACAATTCATATACACATTCATACGTACATATTCTTCAATCTCCATTCAAACCAGTTGGGTCCAGCTTTCATACTATCCCATAATTATATACATACACATATGTACATGGAGTAAAAGATAAAGTGCCAATGCAGAAAGAACCCTCTTATTTGGCATAAAACTAAGCTTCAATTGTTATTACATAGAAAAAGAAAAGGCTTCTACCCTTTTGTTGCTAAATGAATTAAACCCAAGTCTGTAAGAAGAAAGTTTTGTTTTCTTTAATAACACTAAGCCTGCCTTGATAGTAAGAAAAGATTTGTTTGGTTCCATGGTAAGGAGAAGCCCGCCTGCTGCTTCTGCTCTCTCTGCAGCTTCTTCTTTTCTTCTTCTTTTCTTCTGCATTCTGAATATTGCCCTCATAGTTTTTAAAGTTACCTTATACTTTCTAAGTTATTCCACTCTGCATTCTCCTAATCTTGCTCTCTCCTCCTGCTCTGATGTTATAATGTGGCCCCTACTCTTAATACCATTCTCCCCATTTACTTCTAATTTCTTCTTGAGTTCAGTTCTGTCTAAAAAGTGTTCTGTCTAAAAAGTTCTCCTCAGCTGAGTTCAGTTTTGTATAAAAGTCTAAAAAAGTATTCTCTCTATTTTTGTCCTCCTTACTTATACATCTTTCAGAGTACATGATTGCATGGTAAAAAGTTTACCACAAAGTTATACATAAATTCAAATAATAAACTGAATAAGAAGTTTACAAAAGAGTATGCTTGCATGCATAATCATAATGAATATTAAGAATAGTTATTTAGCTAAACATCCATCATCTGTCATCAGCTCTGCAGTTCCAGGGAGAGTTAAAAACCATAACTTCTGTGACTAAGTAGTGAAGTTTTGTATAGACAAACCCAGTGAATATTTTATCTTCTGTTCTTGTACCTGTAGTAAATCCTTAGTACCTGTTTTATGACCTTTGGTTGATGGTTTTACAACTGTGTGTGTGTGTGTGTGTGTGTGTGTGTGTGTGTGTGTGTGTGTGTGTGTGTGTTGTGTGTTATATAAATCTTTCCTAGAATGAATTTCTCCTGGGCCTTGTGGCACTGCCTAATGGAACAAATTCATCATTGGTTTTAATCCAAGGCACACACATCTCAAGAAGTTCACCTGCTAGTTATTAGGATCTACTTGTTGGTTCTTTATAACAGAGAGCTCTCATTGCTACAGATTTTATCAGTCAGTAACTTTTTCTTGAAATCATGAAAGCAGAAATTGATTCTGAGACACCATATAAAACAACAACAACAATAACAACAAGAATAGCAACAACAAATTTGAGCATGGTGATGTTTTCATGTAACCATGATGTTGGAGGTTATGGCTCCTAACAAGTTCAAAGCCAGAAGAGACCATGTCAAGGTGCATAGCAGTTATGAAAATAAAAACCAGTATTGTGTTCTTTTTTCATACATGCATATTTACAAATATGCACATGCACTTTTCTGTATATGTGTGTGTGTGTGTATTTCAACTTAGAAATATCTTTTTTGTTTATCTATTTTATGATTCTACAATGTTGGATATCATCTTTCTCAAACTAATTTAATGTCTTTGAAAAATTATTATCATTGTGAAATTGTATTGTTTATAAATGTTTTCATATAACAGTGTTTTGTGTTGCTGCCTGCAGCAACAGCTGAATGGGTTCACCTGCAAGAGAGGCTGAGAATAGGGAAACGGGCGGGAAGTGATGAAGTCAAGACAAAGTTCTCTGATCAAGGCTCAAAGTTTAATAATTTGCTTTCACATATACAGGGGAAGCCCCACTCCCCAGAGTCTCGTCTCGGTTCAGCCCAGGGGCTGGGCAAGGAGATAGCAGTCATAAAGGTGTCAAGGCTAGCTCAGCAGGCAGTCCATTCTTCTTAGCTCAGGTAGCAGGCTCCAAGGCACCAAGGCTGGTAATGCAATGCCTCTCCTAGGTCCTACTGTTGCTTGGTCTATTGTGGTAAATGACTTTGCAGGCCTGCTCAGGCCTGGGGGAAGGGCACAGTTCCCCTCTTAATTTTTTAAGATGCCAGTGCCAATATCTGGACTGGGCACAATATTTCATCCCGTACAGGATCTTGAGTGGCTGGGCGACCATGCCTGTCTTAGGTTGGCATTTATATTGCTCCTATATTACCCGTCATTGAGGAAATCATACATAACATATTGATGTATGCCTCTGTCTTAGGTTTATGGGAGCTAAAAATTACTCATATAATTACCTTTCATTGAGGAAAACATACATAGCATAATGATGTATGCCTCTGTCTTAGGTTTATAGGAGTTCAAAACACTCTTACCCATCATTGACTAACCGGCCATCATTGGCACACTCTTTAGACCAAGACCACATTCAGACCAAAGGACCTGTGGGCATGCACTACATGTAGTTCTTCACAGCGATGTGTAACTGCCATGATGAATAGCTGAGCTTGCTGAGAGCAATCCTGTGTGAGGGCAACCAATCTGCTTAAAATATAAGGTTCAAAGGTTAATAGTAGCATGATTATCCAAGCAATGTAGAAAATAATGTTGGAAGTGGAAGTGTTTCAGTATCTAATCCAACTGCTTATTAGCAGGGATCAGACACAAGTCTAGCCACCAGGTGGGTAGCCTAGTAAAAATTACTTACTCTCCAGTAAGAGTGGAGATTATATGTTAAGTTAAATAAGCTGGTTGATAAAGATTTTGAGCCATCTTCATCATCAGAATCATAATTATTAGGCTCAAGATCTGTGTCCACATGAGGACCAGTCTTTTAGGCAGCCATCAGGCTCTGATTTCTTTTTTCTGAAAAATGTAGACTGACCCACGACCCCAAATTAAAACAGGATCGGGACCACACCAATATTAGTTAAAGGGTCTCTCCAAAAGACCCTGGCAAATGAGCTGGAAGTAACTGGATGCCAGTGGCAGTCCACTGCAGACTGACCTTTAGCATCAGTTTGCAGAAAATTTAAAGGAAGACAAAAGCAAGGTGTGCTTTTGGTGTCCTTGAGGTATAATTCCCCCTTTCTAGTTTAAAAAAGCCATTTTTTTTTTATATAATTATGTGTAAAACCAGGGAAGAAGCACCATTAGCTGCTTTCCCCATATTTAGAGAGTTATGAAAATATTATTATAAAGTTTCATAATTTCTATTTTACAATTTCTTGTCCTTGAGGATAATAAGGAAATATCAGTAATAATAAATTGTCAACAAACATCTCAAATGTTTGACTGTAGCCAAATAACTGTAATAGCCAGTTGCATTATCTATCTTAGTCTGATATGGAGCACCAAGCACAGGAAAATAATATAGGTAATAACTAATTATATTTTTAGTTGCTCTCTTGTTAAAATAGTTGCAACTAAAAAGTCTAAAAGGTGTCAATTCACATGTATATATTTTAATTTTTAATCAAAATGAGTAACATCTATTTGTCAAAATTGATTATATATAAGTCTTCAAGGCTTAAGACCATTATGAAAAAATTGAAGATATTGAGAACAAGTTTTTGAAATTTAACTTGCACACTTTCTAGAAATGACAAATTATTGTCTTAAGCTATTACTCTTCTGATGTTGTAAAGAATAAGATTGTATGGCCAATTATTTTTGAAAGGCCTAGAATATGTCTAGTATACAAATCTGCTCTGGCATTGTCCTGTGGTTCATGCAATCCAATGAGCTTTTAAATGTCTTATAAAGTTAAGAAACAGTACATGTGTCATAAATTAAGCTGTATTTTTATAAATAAAATTTGAGAATTAGCTATATCTAAAAAAGAAACAATTTTAAGCAATTATAAATCATGAGCCATATACTGGCTATGAGTATATCAATTGAAAGCTTGTTTTTTAGCATTTCAAACAGTAGCTACAACACATTATTTAATTATTTGTGTTGAAGCAGGGGAAACTCAAGAAAATAAACATGTGATTTAATTACATATACTGTCTTCTCAATAGATGAGGCATCTGTAAATATAGTAAATACAGCAAACATCTTTTCTATGGGCTGCATGCATAGTAAATTTTAGGAAATATAAAAGTGTGCATAGAGCAAAACTGTAACATATGATTATCAAATTTGTCTAAAATGTTTGCCATGTAATAGGCCAAATATTATTTTTCAATAACCAATTTAATTGTTATTTGGAATAAGGAATAAACCTTTTATCCAAAATGTTTTTAAGATTTTATCATATAATCTTGTATAAACACAATTATAATTTTATAATAGGCTGTTTAAACTTTATTTGTATATATAGAAACATAAATCCACATTAATGGTTTCTTTTGTCCAAAGGGCTGCTGTGGACATATGAGTAGTAACAACACAAACAGCCAACAATTTATCATTCTATATAATTTATCTGTTGATAACTAACAGCTTACTCTATTTTCAGCAAAGCTATCTCTCCTTTATAGTTAATTGTCAAGGGGAATTAGGACTTTTATCCCTTTGAAAATATCAAACAAAGGTTTAAATCTTCCTATAGTAAGCTTAAGATGAGGTTTTAGCCAATTAATATCTCTTAACAACTTTTAAAAATCACTAAATGCAAATCAAGATAAAAAGCAAACCATTTTCTTTTTGCATGTACACTTACAAGCCAGAAGATGGCGCTAGATCCCACCACAAATGGTTGTGAGCCATCATGTAGTTGCTGGGAATTCAATTTCTCTATTTTTAAGTCTAGCCTTTAACGGCTGAGCCATCTATCTATCTATCTATCTATCTATCTATCTATCTATCTATCTATCTATCTATTTTTATTAGAATTTTCTGTGTCACAATCTGCTTAGGACATAACTGAGGTCTCAAATATTGAAAAGATACTGCCTTTGATTCTTTTCTTTTTTTTTTCTGTGTTTATTTTTTAAATGGGACCAAGAAACTCCTCTTCCACCTATGCCCGACAAGGCCATCCTCCCCTACATATACCTCTGGAGTCTTGGGTCCCTCCCTATGTGTTCCCTGGCTGGTAGTTTAGACCCTGGGGAGCTCTGGTTTTTGGTATTGTTGCTTTCCTCCTGGGGTCTCGAACCCTTTCCGCTCCTTCAGTCCTCTCTCTAAGTTCTCTATTGGGAAACCCCTGATCATATCAGTGGTTAACTGTGAGCATCGTCCTCTGAGTGTGTTAGTCTTTGGCAGACCTCTAAGGAGACAGTTATATCATGTTCCTCAGATTATGCACTTCCAGCCATCCACAACAGTGTTTAGCTTAGGTGGCTGTACATGGGATGAATACCGAGGTGGAGTGGTCTCCTGGTAGCCCCTCCTTCAGTTTCTGTCCCATGTTTTGTTTCCATATTTGCTCCCTTGAGCATTTTTGTTCTCGTTCTAAGTAGTACTGAGGCATCCCTTCTTGGTCTTCCTTCTTCATGAGATTCATGTGGTCTGCTGGTTGGGTCTTCGCTAATCCTAGCTTTGGGGCTAACATCCGCTTAACAGTGCGTAAATACCCTGTGTGTTCTTTTGGGATTGGGTTAACTCACTGAAGATGATAATTTCTAGATCCATCCATTTACCTAAAAATTTCTCGAATTCATTATTTTTAATAGCTGAGTAATACTCCATTGTGTAGATGTACCACATTTTTTGTATCCATTCCTCTGTTGAGGGACATCTTGGTTCTTTCCAGCTTCTGGCTATTATAAATAAGGCTGCTATGAACATAGTGGAGCATGTGTCTTTATTACATGTTGGAGCATCTTCTGGGTATATGCCCAGGAGTGATATAGCTGGATCCTCAGGTAATGCTATGTCCAGCTTTCTGAGGAACCGCCGGACTGATTTCCAGAGTGGTTGTACCAGCTTGCAATCCCACCAACAATGGAGGAGTGTTCCTCTTTCTCCACATCCTCGCCAGCATCTACTATCACCTGAGTTTTTGATCTTATCCATTCTGATTAGTGTGAGGTGGTATCTCAGAGTTGTTTTGATTTGCATTTCCCTGATGACTAAGGATGTGGAGCATTTCTTAAGGTGTTTCTCAGCCATTCGAGTTTCCTCTGTTGAGAATTCTTTGATTAGATTTGTACCCCATTTTTTAATAGGGTTATATGGTTGTCTGGAGTATAATTTCTTGAGTTCCTTGTATATCGTGGATATTAGCCTTCTATCGGATGTAGGATTGGTTAGGATCTTTTCCCAATCTGTTGGTTGCCGATTTGTCTTATTGACAATGTCCTTTGCCCTACAGAAGCTTTGCAATTTGATGAGGTCCCATTTGTCAATTCTTGATCTTAGAGCATAAGCCATTGGTGTTCTGTTCAGGAAATTTTCTCCTGTGCCTAGGTATTCAAGGGTCTTTCCCACCTTCTCTTCTATTAGTTTCAGTGTATCTGGTTTTAAGTGAAGGTCTTTTATCCACTTGGATTTGAGCTTTGTACAAGGAGATATGAATGGATCGATTTGCATCCTTTTACATGTTGACCTCCAGATGAACCAACACCATTTGCTGAAAATGCTGTCCGTTTTCCACTGGATGGTTTTAGCTCCTTTGTCAAAGATCAAGTGACCATAGGTATGTGGGCTCATTTCTGGATCCTCAGTTCTATTCCATTGATCTTCATGTCTGTCTCTGTACCAATACCATGCAGTTTTTATTACTATTGCCCTGTAGTATAGTTTGAGGTCAGGGATGGTGATTCCCCCAGAAGTTCTTTTGTTGTTGAGAATAGTTCTCGCTATCCTGGGTTTTTTGTTGTTCCAAATAAATTTGCAAATTGCTCTTTCTATCTCTATGAAGAATTGATTTGGAATTTTGATGGGGATTGCATTGAATCTATAGATTGCTTTTGGCAAGATGACCATTTTTACTATATTAATCCTGCCAATCCAGGAGCATGGGAGATCTTTCCATCTTCTGAGATCTTCTTCTATGTCTTTCTTCAGAGACTTGAAGTTCTTGTCATACAGATCTTTCACTTGCTTAGTTAGATTCACTCCAAGATATTTTATATTATTTGTGGCTATTGTGAAGGGTGTCATTTCCCTAATTTCATTCTCAGCCTGTTTATCTTTTGAGTATAGGAAGGCTACTGATTTGTTTGAGTTGATTTTATATCCAGCCACTTTACTGAAGTTGTTTATCAGGTTTAGGAGTTCTCTGGAGGAAGTTTTAGGGTCGCTTAAGTATACTATCATATCATCTGCAAATAGTGAAATTTTGACTTCTTCCTTTCCTATTGTATCCCTTTGACTTCCTTTTGTAGTCTAATTGCTCTAGCTAGGACTTCCAGTACTATATTGAATAGGTAGGGTGAGAGTGGGCAGCCTTGTCGGGTCCCTGTTCTTAGTGGAATTGCTTCAAGTTTCTCTCCATTTAGTTTAATGTTGGCTACTGGCTTGCTGTATATTGCTTTTACTATGTTTAGGTATGGACCTTGAATTCCTAATCTTTCCAAGACTTTTAACATGAAGGGATGTTGTATTTTGTCAAATGCTTTCTCAGCATCCAGTGAGATGATCATGTGGTTTTTTTCTATGAGTTTATTTATGTAGTGGATTACATTGATGGATTTCCGAATATTGAACCATCCCTGCATTCCTGGGATAAAGCCTACTTGATCATGATGGAAGATTGCTTTGATGTGTTGTTGGATTCAATTTGCAAGAATTTTATTGAGTATTTTTGCATCGATATTCATAAGAGAGATTGGTCTGTAGTTCTCCTTCTTTGTTGGGTCTTTGTGAGGTTTAGGTATGAGCGTAATTGTAGCTTCATAGAACGAATTGGGTATTTTTCCTTCTGTTTCTATTCTGTGGGATAATTTGAAGAGAATTGGTATTAGTTCTTCCTGGAAGGTCTTGTAGAATTCTGCACTAAAACCATCTGGTCCCGGACTTTTTTTGGTGGGGAGGTTTTTAATGACTGCTTCTATTTCTTTAGGGGTTATGCGACTGTTTAGATGATTTATCTGCTCCTCGTTTAACTTTGGTACCTGGTATCTATCTAGAAAATTGTCCATTTCATCCAGATTTTCCAATTTTGTTGAGTATAGGCCTTTGTAGTATGATCTGATGATATTTTTAATTTCCTCTGTTTCTGTTGTTATGTCTCCCTTTTCAGTCCTGATTTTATTAATTTGAATACTGTCTCTGCGCCCTTTGGTTAGTCTGGCTAAGGGTTTGTCTATCTTGTTGATTTTCTCAAAGAACCAGCTCCTGGTTTTGTTGATATTTTGTATAGTTCTTTTTGTTTCAACTTGGTTGATTTCAGCCCTGAGTTTGATTATTTCCTGCCATCTACTCCTCTTGGGTATATTAGCTTCTTTTTGTTCTAACTCTTTCAGGTGTGCTGTCAAGTTGTTAATGTATGCTCTTTCCAATTTCTTTTTGTGAGCACTTAGAGCTATGATTTTTCCTCTTAGTACTGCTTTCAGTGAGTCCCACAAGTTTTGATATGATATGTCCTCATTTTCATTTAAATCTAAGAAGTCTTTTATTTCTTTCTTTATTTCTTCCTTGACCAAGTTATCATTGAGTAGAGCATTGTTCAGTTTCCAAGTATATGTGGGCTTTCTGTTGTTTTTGTCCATGTCAAAGATGAGTCTTAGTCCATGGTGGTCTGATAAAGTACTAGGGATTATTTCAATCTTTTTGTATCTGTTGAGGCCTGTTTTGTGACCAATTATATGGTCTATTTTCGAGAAGGTACCATGGGGTGCTGAGAAGAAAGTATATTCTTTTGTTTTAGGATGAAATGTTCTATAGATGTCAGTTAAGTCCAATTGGTTCATAACCTCTGTTAGTTTCATTGTGTCTCGGTTTAGTTTCTGTTTCCATGATCTGTCCATAGCTGAGAGTCGGGTGTTGAAATCTCCCACTATTATTGTGTACGGTACAATGTATTCTTTAAGCTTTAGTAAAGTTTCTTTTATGTATGTGGGTGCATTATAGATGTTCAGAATTGCTAGTTCCTCTTGGTACATTTTTCCTTTGATGAATATGAAGTGTCCTTCTTTATCTTTTTTGATTACTTCTGGTTGAAAAATGATTTTATTTGATATTAGAATTGCTACTCCAGCTTGTTTCTTGGGACCATTTGCTTGGAAGATTGTTTTCCAACCTTTCACTCTGAGGTACTGCCTGTCTTTTTCACAAAGGTGAGTTTCCTGAATGCAGCAAAATGTTGGGTCCTGCTTATATACCCAGTCTGATAGTCTATGTCTTTTTATTGGAGAATTGAGTCCATTGATATTAAGAGATATTAAGGAGAAATGAATGTTTTTTCCTGTTATTTTTGTTATTGTCCGTGGAGATATGTTTGTGTAGCTACCTTCTTTTTAAGGCTTTTGGAAGATTACCTTCTTGTTTTTTCTAGGTTGTAGTTTCCCTCCTTGTGTTGGATTTTTCCACCAATTATTCTTTGAAGTCCTGGATTTGTGTTGAGATACTGTGTGAATTTGGATTTGTCATGGAAAATTTTGGTTTCTCCATCAATAATGATTGACAGTTTTGATGGGTATAGTAGTCTGGGCTGGCATTTGTGTTCTCTTAGGGTCTTTAGGATATCGGTCCAGGATCTTCTGGCTTTTATGGTCTCTGGTGAGAAGTCTGGTGTAATTCTTATAGGTCTGCCTTCATATGTTACTTTGCCTTTTTCCCTTACTGCTTTTAGTATTTTTTCTTTGTTTTGTACATTTGATGTTTTGACTATTATATGGCAGGGAGTATTTCTTTTCTGGTCTAAACTATTTGGAGTTCTGTAGGCTTCTTGTATATTTATGGACATCTCTTTCTTTAGGTTAGGGAAGTTTTCCTCTATAATTTTGTTGAGGATATTTACTGGTCCTTTAAGTTGGGAGTCTTCCCCCTCATCTATACCTATTATCCTTAGATTTGGCCTTCTCATTGTGTCCTGGATTTCTTGTATATTTTGGGTTAGTAGCTTTTTGTATTTTGCATTTTCTTTGACAGTTGTGTCAATGTTTTCCATGGTATCTTCTGCACCTGCACATGAGATTCTCTCTTCCATCTCTTGTATTCTGTTAGTGACACTTGTGTCTATGACTCCTGATGTTTTCTTTAGGTTTTCTATCTCCATGGTATTGTCCCTTTGTGATTTCTTTATTGTTTCTACTTCCATTTTTAGATCCTGTATGGTTTTGTTTATTTCCTTCTCCAGTTTGGTTGCATTTTCTTGCAATTCCTTAAGGGATTTTTGTGTTTCCTTTTTAAGGGTTTCTATCTGTCTACTCGTGCTCTCCTTAATTTCTTTGAGAGTGTTATTTATATCTTTCTTAAAGTCCTCTATCATAATCATGAGAAGTGATTTTAATTCTGAATCCTGCTTTTCTGGTGTGATGGGGTGTTCAGGGCTTGCTCTGATGGGGGAGCTGGGTTCTGATGATGCCATGTAACTTTGGTTTCTGTTGCTTACGTTCTTGCGCTTGCCTTTTGCCATCTGGTTAACTCTAGTGCTGCCTGTACTTACTGTCTCTGACTGAAGCCTGCCTTTCCAGTTATCTAGCTTGTGTCTGATCTTCTAGGGGTCCAGATGTCTCTGTGATCTTTTCCAGCTGAGCTGATTACAGTGGTATCTCTAGGATGCCTCAGGATATGGTGTCTCCAAGGTAGCAGTCCAGCTAGGTGTCTGCTGTTCTGGGTGCAGTGTCTCTTCTAGAATATCTCAGGATATGTTGTCTGACACTCTGAGTTCAGTTGTTCCTCTGTGGCTCTGGGTTGAGTGGACCTTCCAGTATGTCTCAGGTGGAATTCAGGGTCCACCCAACAGCAGACCTGGCAGAGGTCTGGTCCAGGCCTCAGATCCAAGAACTAGTTTCTAAGACATTGTCCCAGTTAGAGCGACCGGGATCCCCACTTCCTCTGGGTTCTTGAAGGTTGGGGGCAGAGCTGCCACCCAAGATCTGCTCAGTGCCCTGGCCCAGACCGGTAGGAACCAGTATTCCGGGCCGGGAGTGACTTCCTGAGTCCTCGGTGGGTCCCAGTTACTCCCTGTTTAGGGCGGGCCCTGCTGTCTGCTTACCTAAGATACTGCCCAAGTTAGAGCGCCTGGGATCCCCACTTCCTCTGGGTTCTTGAAGGTTGGGGGGCAGAGCTGCCACCCCAGATCTGCTCAGTGCCCTGGCCCAGACCGGAAGGAGATTCTTTTCTGAAGCAACAAGTACTCCAAAATTTTTTAAAGCTCATTATATTGGAGCAAAGGCTTGTAGAAAAACTTCTTTAGAGAAATCTGCTAATAATAATGAATAATATACACTAAAAGATTTAAACTCTCAATTTCCAGCATCAAAGTAACTATATATATATATATATATATATATATAGTAAAGCAATTAACCATTCTTTCAAGCATATATTTCTAACGATATTGCTTCATGGGCTTTTAAAAATTTACGAGCAAACTTATAGACTGCAAACATCTCACCTTTACCAGAAATGTAAAGGGATGGTATAAAAAATATCTTTTATATCTATAATAATTCTATAAGTATGTACTGGAATGGCAGCTGGAGTAGTCAAGTTAGGCTGTATAAATCTTAAATTTGAACTTTATTGTGGATTAATTTAATAACCAATCTTTTTTAGCTGAGTGAGAATATCAGATAAAAGCCAACTTTATCCTCTAATAATTGTTACATACATTAGAGGAACCAAAATCATCTCATTTTTAACAACTTTGGATATAAAGGAATTAAACTAATTGAAGAATATTTTGTCAGCAGGTATAGTTATAACTCATGGAGGGAAGTAGGCATAATTTTAATGTCTCCAGCATAATTATAACTCTTGGCCCACAGACTGTTGCAAAGCCTTTGGGTCTTAAATTTATCCCTATTCTCACAAAAAAAAAAAAAAAAAAAAAAAAAAAAAAAAAAAAAAAAAAAAAAAAAAAAAAAAACAATGAAGGCAAAAGACAAATTCTGGTAAACACATTTCTAGAACCTGGTCATGAAGACCCAGGAAAAAAGGGATGCTTAGCCCCTGAGCTTCTGTAGTGCTAAGTCTGCATAGTCTTAATTCAAATGTAAATGTTCTTAATCTGAGGCCTGGCTAGGCCTGAATTGTAATTTTTTTTAACTTTAAATTTAAACTTTAAACTTTAAAAGATAAGTGTTGTATCTTTTCTCTATAAACATGGGTAAATCAAAAAATCTCAAACTCTCAATAGAACTACCAACTGTAGCCAATGGATTATTGGCAGTTTAACTATGTTTTAAGCCTCTTTTTTAACATTAGAGTATAACCATATTTTTGAGAAACAAAACCAATCTTTAACGATGTAAGCAATCTATTTTCTCTAGAATCAACACCAAGTAGATTACCTTTATGCTATAAAATTTTGCTGCCAATTCTTATATATGAATGCATGATAGTGCAGCTTTTAATATCTCACTAAAGAGACATTGTTCTTAAATCTTATCTTTATACATCTGGTTTCTGAATGACTCTAACCCTGAGTTACCAATCTTAAGCCAACCTTTGTTACCAAGGTTGTAAACTTTTTTATCATATGCAATAACTTTAGGCTGATAATCTATAACCAAGACATGTAGAACATATTTATACCTTAAAACCAGTTACAAACAAAAATGAAGTGACAACACATCTTATATATTTAAACCAAACAAAATTTCTCACTTTCTCTAGCTGTAATTTTAAGATAAAAGCACCTTGTCACAGAGGTTTTTCCAGGACAAACTCTTAACTTCCTTATTTAATCCAAAAAACCTTCTTGTCCTTTTAAAAGCAGCTTTTCTAGCTCAGCTCCACTCTTAGCTACAGGTGTTAAGCAAACTTATCAGCCACTACTATGCATATTAAAACTGCCTTTGAAAACCAAGTTAAACTAGACCAAGTGTTGAATCAAGCAATTTTAATGATCTTTTGAACATTAAACATAGAACACCACAAGACATACCAATCATTCACACAATGAGACACGTGGACAGAAAACACAATGAGACACGTGGACATTGGCTCACCAAGAAGCAGAATTATGGACACTGCTCAGTGCTCTGCCTTTTTTTTTTTTTTTTTTTTTTTTTTGGAAATTCTTTTAAACCCAATTCCTCTCATCTAAGGCTGCCTCTCTTGGGCCTGCCAAATACTCTCCTTTCCCCAACTCACTGTCACCCCCTATTTGATTATCAATAGCATCTTTTACAAGCTCCCAAAGGCAAAGGGTGTTAGGATCTGTCTTCATAGTTCATAAAACCTGTCCAACTGTTTCCCAGGTTTTCTTATTCAAGGTTCTTTCCTGTGGGAACCATGGGCAGTATGAATTTATCTCTGCCAAAAATTTTTCTAACACACTATTTGAAAATCCTGATCCTCCCGCCTGGAGCAGCTCTTGAAAGCTGCGGGCAAATGCCCGTTTTGAATTCTCCTGTCCCATAATTCATTGTCAACCCTAGGTAAATTCGATGCTGGACCAACGCCTATTTCCTAGACCCTATCCCTGACAAAACACACTTCCTGCAAACACAACCTTCAACAATTAACCATAACTAGCGCTAGTATCAAAATCATTTGCTACTTACTACGTGCGCGGGATAAAACTTCTTCTTCTTCTATTTTCCGTAGAGCTCTACAGAAGACAATGAATATCCCTCAGCTGATCTCTTGTCCTCAGGTCTGTCCCTGTTCAAGGTGCCATTCTGTTGCCACCTGCAGCAACAGCTTAATGGGTTCACCTGCAAGAGAGGCTGAGAATAGGGAAATGGGTGGGAAGAGATGAAGCCAAGACAAAGTTCTCTGAACAAGGCTCAAAGTTTAATAATTTGCTTTCACATATAAAGAGGAAGCCCCACTCCCCAGAGTCTCATCTCGGTTCAGCCTAGGGGCTGGGCAAGGAGATAGCAGTCCAAAAGCTGTCAAGGCTAGCTCAGCAGGTAGTCCATTCTTCTTAGCTCAGGTAGCAGGCTCCAAGGCACCAAGGCTGGTAATGCAATGCCTCTCCTAGGTCCTACTGTTGCTTGGTCTATTGTGGTAAATGACTTTGCAGGTCTGCTCAGGCCTGGAGGAAGGGCACATTTCTGGATTTTTTCAAATAACTTTTCTTTACTGGAAATATAAGTAGCAATTTCCTTAAAATGAAAAGGAATCAGCAACTATTTATTGTTGAAATACTTGGAGTAAATTCACTGTACTTTCCCTTTATTTTTTAAGTTTGTTGAAAATTGATTTAACATTTGTGAAGGTTAATGTTTTAGATACTGCTGAAAGAATGGAGTTTATTGTAACTCTTGCCCTTGCATTACTGCTTAGGTCATACTCTTTACTGGTTCAAAGAGACAACTCTTACCTATCTGAGGAATCCAAGATTGAATATTACATCAGGTGAACCTGTTAAGCTTCCAGAATAACTGATTCCCTGATGCCCTACAATACCTTAAAAGCCTCTAAGAAACAAAACATTTTAAAAGTTTTTGTTTAGTAATTGATATTTTACTCCAGAGTTTCACATCTGATAAGTGTTTTATCAGGAAAGTAAAAGAAAAGATATACAAAGCTGAAACAGCATTTTAAAATTCAAAACAAGGTTTTCTCCTTTTAGATTTTTTTTTTTTATTCCTTAATCTATTTTAACAGTCCAGTTGTTATTCCCCTCCTGGTCTACCATCTAACTGTTTCTTATTAAGTATTTCCTCCTCCTTCTCCAAGATGTCCTCAACCCTTCATCCCTAACCCACCAGACCTCTTACCCCTGGGGGTTTTAAGTCTCTCTCGAGGGTTAGATACATCTTTCCTCTGAGGTCAGACCAGGCAATCCTCTGCTATATATGTCTCAGGGCCCTAATATCAGCTGGTGTATGCTACCTGGCTGCTGGTTCAGTGTCTGAGAGATCTTGGGTGTCCAGGTTAGTTGACACTGGTGGTCTTCCTGTGGGTTTGTTCTGCTCCTCAGCTTCTTTCAGCTTTTCTCTAATTCAAATACAGGGTCCATGGCTTCTGTCCATTAGTTGGGTGTAAGTATCTGTATCTAACTCTTTCAGCTCCTTGTAAGGCCTCTCAGAGGGCAGTCATACTAGGTTATCTGTAAGAACACCATAGCATTAGTAATAGTGTCAGGACTTGGAACCTCTCCTTGATCTGGATCCCAATTTGGGCCTGGCACTGGTCCTCCTTTCCCTAAGACTCTTATCCATTATTTTATGCCTCCAAATGCCCCCCATGCCACAGGGGCACATATTCCACTATGTTTATAGTGGTCTTATTTCTGATAACCAGAAGCTGGAAAGAACCCAGATGTCCCACAACAGAAGGATGGATAGACAAAATGTTGTTCATCTACACAATGAAATACTACCCAGCTATTAAGAACTAGGACATCATGTGTTTTGCAGGCAAATGAATGACACTAGAAAGTGTCATCCTGAGTGAGGTAACTCAGAACAGAAAGGAAATGAATGGTATGTACTCACTAATAAGTGGATATTAGCCAAAAATGTACAGAATGCCCATGTTTCAATCCACAGAACTCAAGAAGGTTAACAAGCTGAGGCCCCAAGTGATGCCTCAATCCCACTTGGGAGGGAGAATAAAACAATCATGGGGAACTAAGGGAAGAGGAGACTTGGGTGAGAAGGGGTCTATTTGGATGGAGGAAAGGGAAAAATAAATCATGTAATTATAATATAATCTTAATACTATTTTAAACATTCTAGTAAACATTTTTTTGTGGATCTCACTAAAGCGACTTCAAATTTTATATCAAGAAATTAAAGGTATCATTGGTTGCCTTTTGGGATTCCTAATAATTGGAATGAGAATGTCTCTGACTCTTTGGCCACTTCAGGGAACCTTTTCCTTCTACTGGGTTACCTTCTTCAGCCCTGATTTATGGTCTGTGCCTGCTCTTACTGTAACTTGTTCTGCTATTTTGGTTGATATTCCTTGGAGGCCTCTTATTTTTGGAGGGAAACAGATGAATTGGATCTGAGGGAAAACTGAGAGAAGAGGAAGGAAAGAAAATTGCAGTTGGGATGCAATATATGAGGAAAAATAAACAAACAAACAAATAAATATTAACAATAAATTAAAGAATTTTTATTATTCAGTATAATGTTGTAATAAAGCCATGAAGTTACCTGAAAGTATTCAAAGACATAACAGTGTTAATTACCAAGACACCATGATATTTGCCTATTTGTATGTGTGATTTTTTCAGCATCATCTTGGGTTAATCTGGTGCACAAATACAGAGCAGTTTCAGTTGCAGACAATTCTTACAGTGTGTCACAGGCTCATGAAATATTGATAAATTAAAACTTGAATTTCTTTCTTTTTATTAAAGATAAAAAACATAAGAGAAATGGTAACTTCAGTGACTTGTTTTTCTAGTAAACATGACAAAGGTTTAGAAAATATATTGTTCAAGGGAGTTCTTCACATCAAAATAAAATTGAGATTGTATTAATACAATGAAAAAAATTTCCAATTTAGCAATTATAATATATATATATATATATATATATATATATATATATAGAGAGAGAGAGAGAGAGAGAGAGAGAGAGAGAGAGAGAGAGAAAGGTGAAGTTTGTCCAGAACACACAGTTTTGCTTCATGGTAATACTCAATTTCCCTTAAACATATTTAAATTTTCAGTATCAGTGTTCTTTTGTTTCATGTCCATTATTGGGCAAGATTATATATATATACATATATATATATGTATATGTATATATATACATATACATATACATATATATATATACATATATATATAATGAGTGTGTGTATATATGTGTGTGTATGTTATATAAAAGTTAGTAACTTTTCATCCAAACTGTAAGGCAGCTAGCAGATGGAGAGATGAAGCAATTATTAACATTTCAAAAGTGAAAGGGACAATGAAAATAAGCATTAAGTATCAATACACATAGAACATTGATACAGTAGTTAATGGGAGGATTTGCCCTTCATATGCCCTGCATGTGGAAGGTATTACCTTTCAGTGCATACTTAGAAAAAAAAAATGGTCAGTTCTAAAACTATACTGTTTATTTAAGAAGTGCTTTGTTTAGTATTTTCAGAGCACAGATGCCTGTGATGATCAGGAACCATGGAAAGTGAAACCATGATAAAGGAAATGTGACTGTGTGATACCAGGGTTAATCTACTGAAAGCCATGTTGCACTAATGTATGTTTGTGTAAGATTCCCCATTTAAAAATTACACACTAAAGTATGTCACCATCAATAAGCTACGTTCAAATAATCTTCAAATTTTGTTACTTGAGGAATTCTTTTACTTTTGTATAAGCCTGTTTCTGGAAACAAATAAAAAAAATCATAGAACAATGAACAAGTATGAAGGGATATGAACACACTGAGTACTGTTTTACCTTGTTATTTATAGAACCAAGTATCATATAATACCATGTTATACCATGGTATTCCACCAAACTATCAAAACATTAGAATACAACTCTCAAGAGAAAGTATGAAATCTAATTTGATGCTATAAGGAGTATGACCCAATCAAAATATTTATGTCAAATCTATTTTCACTTACCTCTATTATGAATAAATTAAAAGCTAAAAAATCAATGACTCAAATCAGTACCAAGATATACTCAAAGAAATTTGATCTATAATAATCAAACTGTGTTAATTAATAATTAAATAATATATTTTCCAAAGCTAAATCTAGGTCGTTACAAATATAAACGTATAATGAATTCAAGCTAGACTATTGGGAAAAGAAAACAGATAGAAAAAATAACCAAAATCAGCAACAATTCTGTAGTTATTATCATGTAGTTTATAAGAATTAAAGAGCACAGACACTATTATGAATAATTTATTATCCACTGATAATTAGGTATTAATTGAGTTAGGAAATTTATTTTAAATTTAAACTCTACCAAAGATAAAATAAGATGGATATTAGCATTGACTTATAACCACTTAATAATTTTATTTTATAAAAGAAAGACAAAATCCTAGATTTGGAAAAAAACATTGAAAACTGCTTTTCAAAATAAGGAATAAAAGTCAAATAAGTTATATTTATATATCTATATTTTATATAGATTTAAACTATAAATATAGAAATATATAAAATTAATTATGTAAAAAGGTAGGGCCAGTTGAAATTTATTTATATAATAGTGAAAGCTGTTTTATTTTTCCCAACAAATGTATTCAGTGTCATTCACAATGTGAGCAAAGAATTTGGGAGAAAGCATCTGATTATTTTGCAGAGTTGCAGAGAGCATTTAGTCAAATTTATTAATTTTAAATTTTTAAATTTTAAGACAATATTTTGAAGTTTACAAAAAGAATGTCTACACTTATAAGAACAATATAATTAAAATAATTACTAAGGTCACAAGATGGCAAGAAGTATGCACATCAATATATGAACTATAAATTGTTATCATTAAAATACACCAAGAGAAAGAAAATCGACAGAGATAAAAAAGGATAAATTTTCCCATAACAAAAATGTTAAGATAAAAAAGTTTTTATAACTCTATAAATAATGATCAAAATTAAACAACTCACTATATTGTAGTAATAGAATTATGTCATTTTACTTGCACACAAACAACATACAAATGAAGAATTAAACTGTAAAGTCAGGTTACAATTGTACCAAATTACACATGGAAGATATACATTAGGCACAATTATACTATATTTCTTTACTAAAATATTGTTATATTCTAAATTTTAATAAATATAATTTAATCTGATTTTTAAATTCATACATTTTATTAGGTCTATGCTGCCCAAAGTTTTTGTATGTGTTACCTAATTAAAGTATAACAGAGCTTTTGAAAAATTATTTTTGAATCCAAGTGATATTGCTAGTTAAATATCCAAAGATATATATAGAATTTCCAAGTTATTCACATTCCATATTAATCTTATAGGTTTGATGCTATAAATCTGCCATCATATAGAACTCTGAAATTACTGATATAGAAGGACCAAATAAACTTCAGAGGAGACATTTGCATCTGTTAGGTATCAGCACATTAAGGAGGATTAATTTGCTTCTCTGAAATGCTGTTAAGAAAGCATAAATTTCAAAATAATATAGCTGATTTATTAAGAAGCACAAAATGAGGGACTTTAGTTATAGTGTCAAAAATGAATAACACATGAAAAGTTTCATCTGAAAATAAATAACAGTCTGAAGAGAATGTGGAAGAATGAAGATCACTCTGATGTGTGTGTTATAGAATGAGATGACTTAAAACAAGCAATTCTGCAGACTTTTGCATTTAAGATCTTACAACTAAGACTAGCATAATCTGATGTTGCTTTAATATGGTAATTACACAACACAAAATGCATGTAAACTTAGCATTGCATAACATTTTTGAATAACTAAAATACTGTGCAAACTGGAGAAGTGTGTATAGTCAACATTAGAATTATTTGTATGGTTTTATAGAAAGGTATATGCATTAATTCTACACTCGTTAGTAGAATTGGACTACACTAAAAGTTAAGTGATTTTTAGAATTTTAGCTCCACAGTACCCAGCTAATCGGTGACAGATAGACAGATAGATAGATAGACAGATAGACAGATAGACAGATAGACAGATAGATAGATGTAGTATATACAATATAAAATAAATAAATATGATATATGTATACACATATATACAATGGATATTTTACACAACAGAAACATTTACAATTTGTAATTTATATTAGATTAATAGAAAATGTTTGAGAAACAAATCCTTCATATTCAGCTGGAAATTTTTTTCTATTTATATTGTAATTTGGATAAGGGATGTTCCTTCATATACTTAGGCATGTTAACAGTTGGTTACCACTTGGATTGGTTTTCAGACATGTTAATGGGATGTGTGAGATTCCTGAGAGAGTGTACCATTAGGAGTGTCCTTTCAGAGTTTAAATCCTCCACTCTGCTTCCTGCTTCCTTATGGATAAAGTTGTGATCTTTTCAATTTTTCCTCATTTCTCCACTTCTGAACGTTTCTGTCATATCTCTGCTCAGTTTTGATGAGCTGTTACCTCTCTGGCACAAAGTAAATTCTTTCTTTCTTAAATTGTCTTAAATTGTTTTATAACAGCAACATAAAAAGTATCTAAATGTATGATGATTCCATGTTCTTTATAGATTATCACATATCAGTAAAAATGCTGGCTCCAATTAAAAACATCACAAGTCAAAGGAATACAGAAATCCTCTGAAGTCTGATTGATGGAAATGGAATATTGGTAAGTACACCTATTAGGGACAACTGTTAAAAGAACTTAAACAAATATAAGGCTTTGGCTATTAATAGAAAAATCTGGAAGGAGAATTATGTCTCCTGTCTCAACTGTGACAGCAGCAGTGAGGGCTACATATCCACTGTCCTGCCTAAATCGACAGGTCAGAGAAAAGAAATAACTTGAAATCAAAGAAAAAGGAGAATCCTTCCATAAAGGGAAACATAGGTCTGATGAAGTGAGATAGCCCTAATGATAATTACGCTAACATTGCTTATGAGATTGAAATCATTGAATGTGAAGTTGGAACACATGATCTCTATACATATGACAAATGGTAGAAATTTTTCATAGGTTGAAATATATTCAGTTGTCAATAATTCCTTTTATCTTTAATTGAAGTGAAATATTTTAAATTTCCTCATTGATGAAACTTTCCGTAAAACTTGGGATAGTAAATGACATTCACTTTTCCCTGGTTGCTGTAACAAAGCAGAACAAAGTGCAAAGGATCAGAAATGTAAAATTTTGCCCGTATTGGACACCACATCTTTTCCTTCCAGTGGTTGTGAAGGAAAATTTCTTCCAGATCTCCTTTCTTGTCCCGTAACTGTCTGATCATGTCTGTTTACACGGTAGATCATGTATTTTGTCTATATTTAATTTCCCCACTCTTTCAAAGATATCAGTCATGGTTGTCTAGAACATGTAACAACAACTGATTTTGATTTGATTCTCAATGTAAAAAAAAATTGTCTCAAAGTTAAATTCTAAGAAAATTGTAGAAAAGATTTTAAAATATAAACTTGAAAGAAATAATTAATAGCAGCATAAAAATAAATATAAGAAATTTGTTCTTACCAGCATTCATTATTTTCAGATTCCTTTTTTCTAGTTGATGAATATAATCTAACAATTTTGAAAATTTTGATTTTTATTTCCCCAATTACTAGTGACATTATATGTATTGAAGTTTCTATAATTAAGTTGACTGGAAGATTTGTGAAGATCCAAATATCAAATATACATAGGATTGTCAAGGTTTTAGTTACCTCTTTGGTCAACTATGAAGTATAAAGTACCAGTTTAAACTAGAATCTACTTATGATTTCTTTCTGGTCATAATAATAAACAATAAAATATATTTCTTAATATATAATTATTAAAATATTGTCTTTGATCAGGAAGTGTTTCTCTATTTTTATATGTGGACATAAGTGAACACAACCAGAGTAGTTTATTTCCTCTTAAAAATATTGTAAGTATGGGCTGTGTGAGATGGTTCAGTGGTCAAAGCACTTGTCATGAAATCCTAATGGCCTAATTTTGATTGGAATCATATTTAACTGAAATATAACAATTTTACATACTCCTGAGATATAGTTACTTCAATGCATACATATAAAAATACAATAACCAAATTATTTGCCTTCTTATTTTAAAACTAGTTTTCTGCCAATATCTGTTTTTTTTCTTATTTATATAAATTAATATCAAGTTATGTTTAGGTTTTCCTGCAAAATTATATTAAAATTGTACAATTGTAAAAAATGTATTAAAATTAATTTTATAACATTTAAATCATCATTGGGAAAAAAGTCTCTTTTTTGTGTGTTTTAACATGTGTACATGATGGAAAATGCTATACAAGCAAGGAGAAACCTAATATAGCTTTCATAGTATCCTAAAATGAATATTTTGTATTTTAGAAATAGCTGTGATATCTAGTCCTGCTAAGGCAGATTTACAAAAGGCCATCAACTCTATAATTGAAGCAGACAGGTAACATATTTAAGGCCTTTCTATGCTACAGAGTGAATTCAAGGGCTGCTTGGGCAACTTATAATTGATCTAAAAATAAAATGCAAAAGGGTGATAGGGATAGTCAATGGGAAAGAAGAGTCTATTGTGGTTGAAAGACTAGGTCATGAACAAAATTATCAATTGTACTTTAAATTTATTATAATCACACAATAAAATAATTAAAAATATTACATTTTAAGAAAGCATATTGGCATAACACTTTAACATAATATTCCTGTCTGATACAATTATTAGTGTGTAATAAAGTTGGTGTTACTGAAATTAAATAAATGACCATGCTTAAACACCAACAGAAAATATCCACATCTAAATTTTAGGCTAGAAGAAAGAAGTAATTTCAGGCAAAAAATCTAAATTTTAGGCTAGAACAAAGAAGTAATTTCAGGCATAAATCTAAATATTAGGCTAGAATGAGAAAGTAGGCTTCAGATATGAAAATGACTTTGGGCTAGGACAGGGAAGTAGGCTCAGATATTTTGGTCATCCTGATAAACCCTTAGAAACAGTGATCATGGGAGTGTTCACATAATTGGATTTAATGTCGTGCTTATTCTTTGACTATTTATGTTTATTGTCTTGCTTGTTCTTTGACTATTTTCATCTACTGTATTGCTAGACCCTCAAGCTAGAACTGACCTTAATATATGCATGTAATTAAAATGGTATAAAAGCAAAAAGGAGGTGGGGGGATAGGATAGGATAGGGGTTTCTAGGAAGGAGAAATGGGGAAAGGGGATGGCATCTGTATTGTAAATAAATAAAATATCCAAAAAATAAAAACAGAAAATATCCACATCAATTACTAATGCAAAGTTCTTTTTATTTTCAACATAATTATTAATTATATTTTATTTATTTCACTTGTATATAATTTTCTGAATGCCTCATTGAGCTATTACTATAGAAGTTTCTTCTTTACGCAAAAGATTGAAACAAATAAAGAGACCTACTGACAGTTATTACAAGAAGAGTGACAGACTTTGGAACAACTCTCCCTAAATGGGATGTCCCCATCAAATCCTGTCCCTCCAAGATAACAGAACCCTTGGGAAGAGGAGGAAGAGAGAATGTAAAAGCCAAAGGTGATGGAGGACATCAAAAAAACTTTTAACTCAACTGAGCAAAACTTATATGAACTCACAGAGAGTTCACCATGGTCCTCTGCTTATGTATTATTGTGGTTCTAGGTTCTGCTTTTCCTCTCAGACTTAGAGAAAGCATGGAAGAGTCCAAAATGGGAGGAGTAAACAGTCAGCCTCTTTCTTTTAAGTCGTCAGACTCTGTTGCCTACCAGACTGGAAAAGGGTGAAGCTAAATCTGGGATGGGCAGGATCCCAGTCAGGCTGAGATCTAGTGAGTGTGGGGCAAGGCCTTTTCCAAGATTCTTAGTATTATGGATATTTTAGGTGAGGCCTTCTCCTACTGCCTTTAATGAATTGGCTCTCTCAGATAATCTTAGCTTGTTCGTATTTCTTTATTTGGGGTAGGTTTGAATGCATACACCTTATTCAGAGTGAACCAAGGGTTATATAGTTTGGGAGTGAAAATACCGAGGGAGAGAAAAGATTATTGGCTGAAAGCCAAGTTACTGATATTCTGCAGTACCACAGAGAGGCACTATAGCAACTGGGTACCTGATGACCTCTATGACCACCTAGTTAGGGGTCAGTCCCTTGGTTACAAGGCAGGCATGGAAGGGAGAAGGGGGCTAATCAGGCTTTGTAATAAAATGATCTGAATTGGGCTTATGGGTTATAGATGTGTGTGTGTGTGTGTGTGTGTGTGTGTGTGTGTGTGTGTGTGTGTGTGTGTGTTGATAAATACAATCTGATGATTCTACATAATATTACTGGTATACATTTTCTCAGCCATTTGGTATTGGATGATAAGTTGATTTACTATTCCCTGGAGAAAAATATTTCCTTAGTTGCCTGCAGTTTATCTGAAAAGTTATTTTCTTAAAAAAAAAACAAACAAAAAAAATACTTTGTTCTGTGTCTCTAATAATCTAGTGATTCCTTGTAAAATAAAACAATGTATTTCTCACAGTTCCTTTGTCTGGAAATCCATGGAACACATACAATGTGACTGCACTCCATGCTGCCCTATTTTTCAGTGTTTTTGATTTCTGTCCATTTTCAATGGAGAACAAAGAATGACAAAGACAAGCATTCTCTCTTAGACTAGAATTTATCACATCCCTGTAGCTTGAGAGTCAAGCTCTACTTCCAGTTTGCTCTAACACTGACCTCTGGGGTATATACCAGGCTTCCATGAGACACGAATATCTAAGAATATTTGGGCAGCATAAATTGGTCTGGTGTTAAAAAAGGGAGGGGGCAGAAAGGGAGTGGGCAGGAAAATGAAGGTAGGTCTGGAATGAGCTGAGAAAGTGTAGGTGGATATAATTAATACAAAAAATTCTCTCTCTCTCTCTCTCTCTCTCTCTCTCTCTCTCTCTCTCTCTCTCTCTGTGTGTGTGTGTGTATGTATACACTTAGTAGATATTACCTAGTTGAAATCCATGGGACTTACCACATAATGCTGCCATATTGCCACTTAGCTTTCATTATATAAACATCATAGAGACATTTACATTCCATCCACTTTACCCAGTAGTGATCTTCTATAACAAGGACATAGATATTTTTCACCAAACGCAAACATTTCATAGTTGGCAGTCGTCTCACTCTTACTGTTTTATGGCTGGTTTTCTGCCTATGATTCTTATATCTTTCAGAGAAGAGACTTAACTATTTTAGAGGCCATACAAATAACTAATTTGTACTTTATTTTTACTGACTTATGAAGGAAATCAAATTATTTAAATGTCAGAATATAGCTTAAGTTAAGGAAATGTACAACTTTTTTTTTAAGATAAAGCATTCCATAAGTGTTAAGAATGATATAATCTTTCATTTTAATAAAAATGTAGTAATTAGTAATTTGAATTTTTACTATTATTTTATTGATTTACAATCCACCTGTTGACCTCCCTCCCTGTAATTCCTCCTACAGTTCTATTTCCCACTCCTATTCCCCACCACAAGATCTTCCACCTCCATGAGGCCTCAAGTCTCTTGAGAGTTAAGCACATCTTCTCTCCTTGAGGCCAGACCCCACTGTCCTCTGCTATATGTGTGCTGGAGGCCTCTGACCAGCTCTTCTATGCTGTTTGGTTGGTAGCTCAGTCTCTGGGAGCTCCAAGGAGTCTTGGTTATTTGAGACTGCTGGTCATCCTGTGGCATCAATCAGTCCTACAGTGTCTTCACTCCTTCCCCTAATTCAACTATAGGGGTCCCAGACTTTAGTCCAATTGTTGTAAGTATCTGCTTCTGCCTCAGTCAGCAGCTGGTTGGGCCTCTCAGAGGTCAGCCACACTAGACTCCTGTTTGTAAGCATATCTGTAATAGTGTCAGGTCTTGGTGCCTCTTCTCAATGAAAATTTGGTCTGGTCACTGGACTGCCTTTTCTTCAGTCTTTTCTCCACTTCTCTCCATGTATTTTGTCCTGCAGACAGGAGAATTCTGGGTCAGAAATTTTGACTATGGTTTTAAAACCCTGTCTCTACACTTATGGCCTTGTCTACCTACTGGAAATAGACTCTTAAAATTATCTCTCCTCACTGTTGGGCATTTTACTTAAAGTCACCCCATTGATTCCTGAGAGTATTTCACTTTCTAGGTCTCTGGTACTCTCTAGACGGTCCCCTGACTTCCATCAACTGAGGCTGCATATTTCATTCTGCTGGCCCTATGGGCTCCTCTCCTGTCCCCAACCAACCCCATCCTGTTCCCCATGTCCACTCTCCCTACCCTCTCCTACCTAGGTTCTTCCCTCCCACTGAATCACATAATTATTTTTTTCTCTATTCTATCTGGGAATATCACATCCTCACCTGGGCCTTTCTGCTTTTTAAACTTCTTAAGGTCTGTGGATTATATCCTAAGTATTCTGAACATTTTAGCTGACATCCATTTATCAATGAATACATATGATGCATGTACATTTGGGTCTGTGTTATTTTACTCAGAATAATATTTTCTAATCCTATTAATTTGCCTACAAAACTTAATGTTCTCTTTCTTAACAGCTGAATAGTATTCTGTTGTGTAAATGAACCACATTTTCTGTATCCATTCTTCCCTTGTGGGACATCTGGGTTGTTTCCAGCTTTTAGCTATCACAAATAAGCTCTTTATAAACATAGTGGAGCACTTGCCCACATGAAATAATGGAGCATCTTTTGGGAACATGCCCAGGAGTGGTATAGCTGGGTCTTTAGGTAGCTCTATTTCCAATTTTCTGAGAAAACTCGAGATTGATTTCCAGAGTGGTTGTACCAGTTTGCAATCCCACCAGCAATGGAGAAGTGTTCCTCTTTCTCCACATTCTCGCCAACATGTGCTGTCACCTGAGTTTTTTATCTTAGCCATTCTGATTGGTATAAGGGTGAATCTGAGGGTTGTTTTGATTTGCACTTTCCTGATCACTAAGGACTCTGAACATTTATTTAAGTACTTCTTGGCCGTTCGAGATTCTTCTGTTTTGAATTCTTTGTTTAGCTCTGTACCCCATTTTTAATTGGGTTATTCGGTTTGGGGGAGATTAACTTCTTGAGTTCTTTACATATTTTGAATATTAAACCTATTTCAGATTGTGGGGTGAGTGGAGATATTTTTCACAATCTTTAGGTTGCTCATTTTTTTTTATTGACTGTATCTTTTACCTTACAGAAGCTTATTAATTTTATGAAGTCCTATGCATCAATTGATATTTTGGATTTTTGTTCAGGAAATTCCCCCTCTGTGTCAGTAAGCTCAAGGCTCTTTCCCACTTTCTCTTATATTCAAATCAATGTATCTGGTTTTATGTTGAGGTCCTTAATCCACTTAAACTTGAGCTTTGTGCAAGGTGATAAATATGGATCTATTTTCCTTTTTCTACATACAGACTGCCAGTTAGACCAGCACTATTTATTGGAGATGCTTTCTTTTTTTCATGATTTTTTTTGCTTCTTTGTCAAAGATCTAGTGTCCAAAAGTGTGTACGTTTATTTTTGTGTCTTCAACTCTATTCTCAATTTTAGTCTCTGTACTAATACCAGGAAATTTATCACTGTTGCTTTGTAGTACACCTTGAGGTCAGGGATGATGATTTCAATAGAAATTATTTTATTTTTGAGAATTTTCACTATTTTGTGTATTTGTTTTTCCATAGGAAATTGAGAATTGCTCTTTTCACGTCTGTAAAGAGTTGTGTTGGAATTTTCATGGGGATTGCAATGAATCTGTAGGTTGCTTTTGCTATGATAGCCATTTTTACTATGTTAATTCTAGCAATTCATGGGCATGGGAGGTCTTTCAGTATTTTTTAGTCTTCTTTAATTTCTTTCTTTAGAGATTTGAAGTTCTTGTCATACAGATCTTTCACTTGTCTGGTTAGTGGTACACCAAGATATGTTATTTGTGACTATTGTGAAGGGTGTTTTTCCCTATTTTCTTTCTCAGCCCACTTATAATTTTCATAAAAGAAGACTATTTATTTTTTTGAGTTAATTCTACCTCCAGCCACTTTGCTGCAGTTGTTTGTCAGCCGTAGAAGTTCTCTCATACATTTTTTGAGTAGCTCTTTTATAATATCATATCATCCACAAATAAAGATACCTTGACTTCTTCCTAGCCAATTTGTATACCCCTGATCTCCTTTTGTTGTGTTATTGTTCTAGCTATAGTATCGAGTACTATATTGAATAGATCCCAAGAGAATGCATAGCCTTGTCTTTTTCCTAATTTTAGTGAGATTGTTTCAAGGATCTCTCTGTTTAATTTAATATTTGGTATTGGTTTGCTGTATAAGGCTTTTATTATGTTTAGGTATGGGCCTTGAATTCCTGATATCCCCAATAATTTTAAGATGATGGGGTGTTATATTTAGTCAAATGCATTTTCGGCATGTAATGTTATCATCATGTGATTTCTTTTCTTTCAGTTTGTTTATATAGTAGATTATGTTGATGTTACTCTTAGTATTTGATAATTTGTGGAAGCAAGGCATCAACAAATAGTCACTGGTGCACATAAATTTCTGAAAATAATAGATATGAGGGCATAGAAATTGTTCAGTGCTTGAGCACTGCCTGCTCTTCCAAACCTTAGTTTGATTTCTAATACTCAGGTAGCAACTCACAATCATCTATAATTCCAGTTCCAGGGATCCAATGTCCTTTTCTGACCTCTATAGCCAGTATGCAATCATGTGGTACACAGATATTCTTGGGGGCAAAACACTAATATACGTTAATTAGCAAATGAAAATAACAAATAAAATAATCATATTATTTAAATGAGAAAAATATGTTGATTGTATAATAAAGAAAACACGGACCTAATAAATTTTTGTACATCACTTATGTGAAAGAATAAACAGTAAGTGATGTACCTCAGAAGTAAATAGAATGTTAACAATGCCCAAAAGTGACATTGGCAGACTTCTTTAAATAAAGCTCGGAAAATGAAAGGGAAGTAAATTACTGAAATAACATATTACCCTTTTTGCATTTTTCCACATTTTCATGGATTTTAGATGTTTGCAGATTTTCCTCTTGTGGTTTTGAAAGGCCTATAGGCAATGGAGGCTATGTTTTCTGACCTTTCAGGCAAAGGAACACCATTGGTGCACTGAGGATCACCATCAAAGATGAAGATTTGTTTCTCTGCCTTCTGTGAACCTTGATCATCTAACAGAACACTAGTGAATATTCTCACTGCAACTTTACTCCTTACAAGCGAATGGATGTTCACATTGTTCCCTTCAGTATGAGGTTCCGATAACTGCAAAAGGGCAGAGAAAGGCATTTCTTTTTATTTTCTATTTAAGAAAGAAGTAAAAAAATTATAGTAAGTCAACATATATATGACCCTCATTATCTAAGAAACAGAGAAAGTGAATTGTATCAGATCTCTTAATTGATGTAACATTCTATTAACTTTCTCATTTAAAATGATAATTTTCATTATTTTATTTTACAAATAATTAATTTATATGAGCATTTCACCTTAATATATTGCACACCACATGCATGCCTTAGTTAAAACTAGGGTAGTAAAAAGACATTGGACCTCCCATGATTTTTACACATGTAAATATGCAAATGTACAAACACACACACGCACACACACACATATCTGAATGATTTTGTTCCTCACTCCTCTGCCCTAAATGTGTGTGTGTGTGTGTGTGTGTGTGTCTGTTTACACATTCATATGAAAGCATGCATGTTTAAGTATATATGTGGAGGTCAGAGGACAACTTGTCTGAATTAGTTCTGTCCTTTCCCTATAAGCATATAAAGGATTGAACTATCAGGCTATCAGGTTTAGCTATAGTTACATAATGATTTATGTAACTGTCTCTAAAAACATTTTAGTATTTCAACAATAAAATAAAACATACTGTGTATACATTTATTTCATGTTTAGTTTATTTATAAAATGCATCAATATATTTTAATAAAAAGCGTCTTGTCTATTAACAAAGTAAAATAAAGTTATGTAATATTATTAGTGGCTTAAGAAAACATTCCTTAGCCAGAAGTGACTGGTTTTACTCTGGCCAGTACTTGGACAGTAAGGTGAATGTAAGTTCTATTTTGAAATATCATGATGCTTATTTAATCCATCATGCAGTTTATGATACATATGTAAGTATTGAGCACCAAAAAGTCCTACCACATTTAGATTTGATCTTACACAGTAATGATAATGCACAGAGAAAAATATATCAATTCAAACAAAGATAGAATATTTATCCAATATGGCAATTTGTAATTTGTTCATACTTGATGTTATAAAACTTTGTTTTCTTGAATAATCTATTGTGCAAGGATTTTCAAGTAAGATTTTAAAGGAAGCAGCTTATTCGAGATCAAATTTTATAAATTGAATTCCACACTCAGTAGTACTTAGCTGTTGTTTAGCAGCAACAAAGGGGAGGCTACCAAGACAATTCTGAAGGCAAAAACCAATTTGAAGGAAAGCAAGCTTCGAAATGTACTTATGTGCAGACTGGATATGTGTCATGGCTAACCTGAGGCAGGCCTGGGTTTTGCACACTGTTTGTGTGTAATTACTCAGTGTACTGTTTTATTTTCAAATGGCCTTCTTCAGATGATAAATTATACAATTGTCCTAGATATAGAATATAAGGACTTGCAAAAGAGAAGTACCAGCTAAGAGTAACTCAGAGACTGGCAAGCAGAAGGGTCACAGTTGTCTAGAAGGAGAAAAGTCTTTTTTTTTTTTTTTTTTTTTTTAGATCACATTCCACAATTTTTTTAAAATATCATTTTAGAAACTATTGAAGACCCAAACATTTTCAAAATAAGAAAGATTCTTAAAATAAAACAAATGAACCCTAGGAAGAAATTCAGATTATATAATTATAATAATTTTTTTGAAAATCAGATTATATAATCATAATAATATTTTTTAGAAAATAGTAACTGTAAATGATTAAAATTGTCTTAACATAGCATTGCTTAAAATGTATTTCTTTCATCTTATTTTTGCATTAAGTGTTTATTAAAAGCTAAATAACTACTATTATTTGTTTTCTTTTACTTTTTTAACTTTAGAAAGCAGAATCTCACTATATAACTTTGGCTTGCCTGGAACTGTTCATATAAACAATCCTAATCTTGAAATTCACCTCCTGCATCCTGAGTGTTGGAATTAAAGGTGGGAACCACTTGGCATACTAAGAATTACTATTCTTATAAAAGGGGAATAACATATACTTTATTATCCAAGTCAGTATTCTTGAAAGGGAACGGAGAGTGTATAAAATAAATTAACAATTAAGCCAAGAGTATTGTGTAGATGGAAATTGCTCTGGGCAAATGAAGAGAGGTTAGAGTGATGGGGGATTAAAACCATTCTCCATAGATATAGTCCACATGAATCTCAGTTCATTTAGCTCACTGCATATAACCATCAAATCTGAGCAAGATCTTCAAATCAATGTCTACATCTTTGTCTTATATTTAAAAGATGTATGTCTGTATGCCACTCCCAAGCAGTATTGAATGAGGGAATAGAATATCATTAATTTACAGGGAGGTAGTAAATAAGATAAGATGGAATGCCAAAATCTGGTACCCTACCATCACTGGGCAATTTTCTAGACAGGGTCAGTTAAGAAAGAATTGATCACATTTTTGATAACATGCTTAATATGAAGAATTTTTGTAAAATAGAAATGAATGAATCAGTAAAATACAATTGGAGGTCTTATTTATTAAGATAAATTAACTAACAAATTGCAAGAATAGAATTGCATTTCTGTGTGGATAAATTTGTGCTATGTGATGAATATACATATAATAAAAAATATTTCATAATATAGTTTAGTGACATTTTTATTATTTTTGTATATTATATGATAAAAATTTATGAAATATAAAAATTTCAGAAAAAAACTTAAATTGCCCAAGAGTTGGTGAAAAGACTTGAAAGTGGATAAAAATCTAAGGTTTTGTGGATTATGTACTTTTATTAACTCAGAAACCTAAATTAACACAGTTAAGTTTAGTAAAAAAGCATAGTTTAGCTGATTGTACATACTGTCTTTCTAACTTGTCTATTATTTCCATCTCAGCTAAACAACAACATGAACCTGAAAACTGGCCATTATTGTAGATTTCTTGCAAAAAAAAATTGTGGTCACAGCACAATAGAAGAAAAAGAGAAAATTGGAGAAAGAAAAATGGGGATAAAAGACACAAAATAGTTGTATATCTAGGAACCTTCTGCAGCACTTGATTACCTGGGATGGGTTTTCAGCTAAAGACATGCTTTTTGTTATCACATTTAAATTCTATTTGTATCTCCCAAACTATTATTTCTCTCCAGATGACAGACATATACTTCTCTCCAGATGACAGACATATACAAACACCTATGGCCTACCCTGTCCTCATAAATTTTCTTTGCTTACTTCCAGCAAAGATTCCTGTTTAATTTGAAGAAAGAAATATTCAAATTAGATTTCTTGTATCCTAACATCAACTAGGTGGTGACTTCCTGGGCATGTGGTATCATCTTGTACTACAAACACTGATCCTATCCCACATGTTCCAAAGTTGTAATCTCTTTCTGGATCTCTCTCTTTGTCTCTCTGTTTCTCTATTCCAACCTCTTTCTTTTCAGTACCTCTTTTGTTTTTTCTATGCTATCCCTGTCCCTGTTCCAATAATAGTAATAGTCATCATTATATGCATTTGGCAAGTTAGTTACTACATTCACATGTGGTCTCTTTCCCTCCACCTATATTCCCTAAATAGTCATTTATTATCTATTTTTTAATTATCTTATTTTGAGTATGCCATCTGTATCTTATTTGGACTTATGTAAATTTGGAAAATTAAATGAATTCAGTATCCAACTTGATGATATTGTGCATGAGCCTCGTTTTTTCCCCCTCCAGAATTCCTTGGTTCATATCATTTTCTACACTCAATTTCTGATTTACTTTTTGGCAAATGAGCACATGTGATCTGATCTTACAAGACTGTGTCATATCACATCCTTATTGGTGGCATCCTGCCTAAAAACTGAACAGTATCATAAGAAGTATATTATCAAATGCAAACAACAACCTACATTCATTTGCATTTTATAGCTAAAACACAAACAATTTCCAGGAAATAATGTTGAATTTTCCAACAATAAACTTTTGATAGGTTTGATCACAAAGCCATATATGTATATGAATACACCTGAGTTGTTTTTATGGTATATGAAAGATGTGTTAACATGCCATATCTCCCGATCTGTTCCTGAACTTTTTGTCATTTGATGCCATTAAACAGATGTTTCGTGCTTTGTTTTTTCTACTCCACTAAGCAGTTTATAAACCGAAATCAAAAATGTTGCTGATGCTCATTAGAAGAGAGTTTAGGCTGTTGTTTGAGGTACATAGGTTTACCCATTTAATTTAAGAAAACCTTCAGTACATGTTCATCACTGAAGTATATCTTTATTTAAGTAAGTGCTTCTCAATCTGTGAGTTGCCACCCCTTTGGGAAAATAAATGAACCTTTAACAGAGGTCACCTAAAACCATCAGAAAACATGGGTATTCAAATTACAATCCATAACAAGTAGCAACAAAAATAATTTTATGTTTAGGGTCACCACAACATGAGAAACTGGATTGGGTTCACAGCCTTTGGACAATTAAGAACTACTGCTTTTAGTGTATAAATGTATTTTTCATTTTCAAATACATGTTAATAAAAGTTGTACAAATATTTCTCAATGTCAAGGCAAGTCTATGAGATACTAATCCTGAATGTGCCTATTAAAAATAAATTAAAATTGCTAATGAAACAACTAATTCAGGACATAGTCCATCATATATTTCAGACTTCATATTAACATTCTGAATTAAGGGCACTGAGATGTACCTCTTTAAAGAAAACAGACACTTAATGAAACCAAATTATGTCTTATTTTATACAAATTTAATATCTACCTTATTTGTATCATACATATTTACAAAAAAAGTGTCTATGAGATAAGAATGGTGCATTATTCGTGTGTTATGGTAGAACAGCCCCTTCAAGAAAAACATGATTGAGATTCTCCTGTGATATCATCCACAGAAACTTCGATGAAAGGTCATGACAGCACTGTAATGAAGTCAGCCCCACTGCTCACACTGATGTGAAGTGTTGACTATACTGAACTATTTAGCACATACAGGAATGAGAGGTTATCTGTTTATGATCTTAGGATCTGCTGTTTATTAGCTTCTCAGAGAATTGCATAGTGAAGGGGAGAATTACCGGAAACACTGTAAAAGGAGATGGCTTATGTGAGAACTGAACCTGATCATTTTTACCTCCCCACTTCACTCCCATCAGAGAAAAGTCACTGTGATTTAACATGAAATTCATCTTCCATGAAAGAGAGCAGAAATAGAAAATGTATGTAGTTTGAGATCGCAGGTAATTTAGGCAACTTTCCCTTGAATGTATCCATGGAAACCATGATGTTGACAGATCAGCAGTATGTGGCAGACTTGCAAATTCACCCAGCCCTCATTTTGTTCTCCTTCCCTCCTGCATAATCCCAGAGACAAACATGGAAGGACACACTTTGCATTCTTATTACTGTTATGTTCCGTTATTATATGAACATCTTTTAGAACAGGACAATTTTTAAAATAAAACTCTGTAGAAAAGTGACTATACATTACTAGCAAAATTGTAACTGTCTACAGAATTCCTCTGCTCCTGTTCTTTCAAAACCACTATGTGTTATTCAGATTTCATAGCAGAAAATCCTCCATTTTAAAGATGCTGTTGTAAAACAATCTATTTCTTTGAACATTTTATTTGTACTTACTATGCAAAAGTGAACAAATATGACTAAAATGTGTAAAAATCAATTGAACAAATATATAATCAATAAATGAATCCATATTTCAAGCATGCTGAGTATCTTTCTTTTTAAAAGATATTATTAAAAATCCACTAATGACTAAGCTGGCTTTTAAAGCTAAATTTAGCATTTTTATTTACTTCATCTAAGTGTAAATTTACATGTGACTTTAATCTTTCACTTGTAATCTCAACTTAAGTGGCACAGAGATACTAGGTCACCTCACAGTTACTATCAAGCCAATCAAATAAATTTGCTGAGTTCTTGGCTAGGAAACTAAATATAGGTGTATCAAAAAAATAGCTGGATGGTGCCTGATGGACAATACCAGAGGCTATCCTCTGAAACCCCATATGTGGACACACTCCCATGTGAAAGTTATCCAAACACAAAGTAGCATATACATACACAACCACTCATGAACAAACATACATATGCACACAAACACAGAAAGTTAATCATTTTAATTAATCTTAAATTTAATGTGTGCTTCTACTGATGCCCACATAGGAGTAATTTTGAGGTCGAGTCCACTGCATATCATAGTGTGGTGAGGGTAAGTTTTAGAAAAAAAAGACAAAAAAGTCTATCTCCTTTGGAATAGACAAACAATGAGTGGAGAGAAAATCATATTAACCATATGGAAATATGTAACTTGAGCTATACTCCACCAGAATCTTCTTTTCATATAAGAGTAGATTACTGCATGAGTATAGAAACATATAGTATGCAAAAACACTAATATGCATACATGTTTCTATGGTCTTGGAATACAATAATCCATAATGACTATCGCTTGATATGAATCAGAACAATGTGTAGCTGCCCGTGGCCACATGTCAACTGGATTCACCTGAAAGGGGGCCTGGGAATGAAAGGGGAAGGACGGCGAGAAGAGATGAGGCCAAGACAAAGTTCTCTGATCAAGGCCCCAAGCTTTAATGTTCAGCTCTCAATTTAAAGGGGAAGACCCAACCCACAACCCCTCCTGGTTTTAGATGGGTGGGATAATCCATAGTCCGTTCTGGGTCATGGCCGGAGATGTCTCAAGGCAAGCCCAGGGGCAGTTCTGCTTCTATGTTCCGGGCAGCCAAGGTGGGTAACTCCACCTAGATCCTGTCACTTGACCTTGCTGTGGCAACCAAGGTCTCTCATTCCTGCTCATGGGGGGGAGAGTACAACAATGTGTTTTTAAATCAAATAATTCAATGTAAACATATTTTATAAAGAACACATTTTTATTTGAAATGAAAGTTTACAGTGAGGACAATTAAATCTGTGCCTTTCACTAAATAGGCCCTTAAAGGCACTCCAAAGTAATACTTTTAGATAAGTTAAAAATAAGTTTAACTTTAAAATACAAATAACAAAGTAGGTTTTAAAGCCAAAGTAAGATACTATCATTTTGCATTGTCTAATGAAAATTAGATATAGACAATACATATTTTACAGATGATGTCAGGATTTATATTTAATTTTTTATGCACACCTCTATGTATAATTAGCAAAACATATTAAGAATATCACCCTACCTTTATTGCATATATAATCGTATCTTATAAAGAAATGACTAGATTGTAGAGATGTGTACCTGTTTATAGAGTCCATGCTTTCTATAGAATTCATGCTTTCTATTGTTTCCTGGCTTATGGAGTATGACAAATTTTCCATAATTTTAAAATATATTTGAATAAACTTATGTTTTGTAAGGACATCCTACTCTATTCAATAGTCTTTATTTATAAATTAGGTTTAGCATCAGTCTACAGATATTCCACATGCAGAATATTTTATTAAAAATTTTGCATTGAAAAATTTCAAAAAGAGTAACATATACTATAGATTATCTTAATATTTTTATTCATTTATTATGTCATTATTCTTAGTTCAATTATTTCATTATTACTTCAATATTAATATTGTTTTTATTCTTTTTATGTTTCATTATTACTTCAATATTAATATTGTTTTTATTGTTTTTATGTTTATTGGATTTGTTTATGTATTGTAGAGTACCACATATGATTAGATTTATTTCTTGGCATTGTTACTTTTTAAGGCTACATTTATGTGATATTTCTAATTTTAGTGTCTATCACTGGAATGGAAAATAAAATGTTTTCATAATGACAGTACATTGTGACACTGGTTGTAGGAGTGTACTAAGCATTGCTTTTAGGGCTTCATTTTTTACAACCATGAGTTTACCAAATGAGCTATTTCCCTTTTACATTTGATGCATCCCTTTAGTACAATACTGGCTGGAATAAATGCCAGAGGTCCCATTGTTCTGAAACCAGTCACAGGAATTAAACAATTAATATTTCATAGTTGCAGGATTTTCTGTGTTATTAGCCATACATTAGCAAATTATAAGCTATCTCAATTTTCTAACTTTGGTTAATTAAGAATTTAGTATTCTATCACTTATTTGCATCTACTAAAATCTTCATATATTGATTCTCAATTATGTTGTTTATTTGCAAAATAGTATTGGTTTATTTTCACATTAATCATTCATCTGCTCTTTTGTTCTTAGATTCTTAACTTCTTCATAATTTGTAAGTTGTAATTCTTCATGAACATACCTATTATGATATAAACCTTCATCTTTTAAATTATTCCTTTCCCTTATAAAAAGTGAGATATGAAGACACATGTCTATGAACTAATTTTGCTGTTGACCGTCTTCTGGAGTACTGAAATAATAGGTCTTTCTTACATGTCCTATTTTGCATACTGTTCAGTATAGCAGCCAAGGCTCCAAAAATGCTAAGCAAACATTTGTGTTACTAAAGTATATTCCAACCGTAGTGAAATGACTTTTATTGTTTCCATAATCCTACTTAACATTAAAATATGATGCATAAATAATCTTATGTATATCTTATGAATGACAAGTTTGTCCCTTTGTCAATTGCTTTAAACTGATATATTTATACATTTTAAAAGTTATGTATATTTTTGAATATATATATATATATATATATATATATATTTCCATTGTGACTCTTGACTCATCCAGTTGATTACAATAAAGCAAATAGTACTTTTAAGAGAATTATATACATATGAAGTATACTCAGCAATTCAGATCATTAGAATTTTTACACTCATTTTTCATAAGTAGGAACTAAAATAGATAAAAAATTGAAATACATCCAATTCTAAAAACAGTGAGTGGAAGCAGGCTCTGACTTCCATAGTTCCACATAAAAATGAGAAGAAAATTGAATAAATGGTTTTACAATTGTCTTAGGATTTCAGTTCTAATTTAATTTTTATTCCTTACAAACAAGTGTACTTTTAATAAAAATTTAAAAAGAACATTTTCAAATCAAAATTGTGATTTTCAATTTAATATTTTGTGTGCATGAGCATCTGAGTATGTGTGAATATACATGCTCATGTAAGCGTGCATGTGTGAATGTACATGCTCATGTAAGCATGCGTGTGTAAGTGTTTGATGAATGTTTAGATATTCAGTCTAACTATAAACAAACTAGATTTGGTATAGGTTTGTAGTCCTGTAAATTATGAGACAATAGAAATGATACATTCAGTCTCAGAATTACTATTTTAATATGTAACATTTGAAGATATCAGAATATGTTCTCATAGACAAAATGGTAGCTAAAAAGAATTTCTATACCTATAGTTTATTATTTTTGCAAATTTGTATTCTACATTAAATTTATAAATCACATATATTTAATATTCTTAAGTATTTCCTTAGTCACTCTGTGAATTGTGCAATTTGTAGCAACTTCCTCACATAAAGATGTCTGACTAGGTTTCTTTCTATATTGTTGTGATAAGATAACTTGACAAGAATAAATTTAGGAAAGGGAGAGTTTATTTAGCTCATGAGTAGCAAGTCACAGAAGACCATGATAAAGAAGTCACAGAAGTGAAAGCTTGAAGGAAGTTCTCACAATACACCCACAGTTAAAGGAGAACAGTAGACGTATCCATGTATTCAAGTACTCAGCACACTTTCTGCCATCTCATACAGCAAGGAATCTAATGTTCAGAGGAAAGCTACACTCGGAGTAGGCACCCGATAGTGTTACTATTGCCATGATGAAACACTGAGAACAAAAGCAACATGGGAAGGACTTGAGAGTTACAGTTTTAACTATCACTTCACCACCAAAATCAATGAGGTCAGAAATTCACACAAGGCAGGAACCTGGAGGCAGGAGCTGATACATAGGTCATGGAGGTGGTGATGCTTACTGGCTAGTTTCCCACGACTTGCTCACTCTGCTTTCTTTAGAACACAGGATGACCAGCCAAGAGATGGAACTATCCATAATGGCCAGCCTCTCATATCCACAACTAATGAAAAAAAATGTCCTACAGGTTTTCTTATAGTCCAATCTTATAGAGGCATTTTATCAATTGTGGCTCCCCACTCTCTGATGTTTCTAGCTTTTGTCAAGTTGACATGAAATTATTCAGCAAAGATCAGATTTCTCACTTCAATAATACATTTTAGAAATGTTCTCCACAGACATGATGCAGTTGTCTGTCTCCCAGGTGATTCTAGATTGTTTCAAGTTGATCAAGTAACCTCAAAATAGAACTCTAGTTTACAATACAGGCATAGCATGCCTACATTTGTAGTGTACAGAGTGAAATAGCAAATAATTTCATTAATGACATTTTCTCCCTTCTATATGATTAGGTAAAATTTGATTATTTTCTTTCCTTGCCTAGTGCCAAAAAAGAAAACACAAAACAAACAAACAAACAAACAAAAAACTCAACAACTGCAAGGATTATAATGTAATTAAGACAGATTGGGAAAAGATCTTTGCCAATCCTATATCTGATAGCGGGCTAATATCCAATATATACAAAGAACTCAAGAAATTAGACTCCTGACAACCAAATATTCCTATTAAAAATGGGATATAGAGCTAAACAAAGAATTCTCAACTGAGAAAACTCGAATGGCCAAGAAGCACCGAAAGAAATGTTCAACACTCTTAGTCATTAGGAAAATGCAAATCAAAACAACCTTGAGATTCCACCTCACAACAAGTCAGAATGGCTAGGATCAAAACCTCAGGTGACAGCAGATGCTGGTGAGGATGTGGAGAAAGAGGAACACTCCTCCATTGCTGGTCAGATTGCAAGCTGGTATAACTACTCTGGAAATCAGTTGGGCAGTTCCTCAGAAAATTGGACATAGCATTACCCAAGGACCCAGCTATAACACTCCTGGACATATACCCAAAAGATGCTCCAACATATAACAAGGAAATATGTTCCACTATGTTCATAGCATCCTTATTTATAATAGGCAGAAGCTGGAAGGAACCCAGATGTCTTTCAATAGAGGAATGGATACAGAAAATGTGGTACATTTATACAATGGAGTATTACTCAGCTATTAAAAACAATGAATTCATGAAATTCTTAGACAAATTAATGGAAATAGAAAATATCATCCTGAGTGAGGTAACCCAATCACGAAAGAACACAGATAGCATGCACTCACTGATAAGTGGATATTAACTCAAAAGCTCGCAATATCCATGATACAACTCACAGACTACATGAAGCTCATGAACAAGGAGGACCAAAATGTGGGTGCTTTGGTCTTTCTTAGAAAAAGTAACAAAATACTCATAGGAGCCAATATGGAGACAAAGTGTGGGACAGATACTGAAGGAGAGGTCGTTTGGAGACTGTTCCACCTGTGTATTCATCCCATGTGCAGTCACCAAAGGTAGACGCGGATGTGAATGCCAGGAAGTTCATGCTTATTGCAGCCTGATATAGCTGTCTCCTTAGAGGTCGGCTAGAGCCTTACATATACAGAGGTGGATACTTACAGTTAACCATTGAACTGATCATATATTTTAAGGATGCTTTATTAGTTAATGTTTTTGGTCATTAGCTAAGACAGATTCAACTAAGATTCTAGATTCAGCATGTGCTTCTGTTGCCTCAGTTGAGTGTTTGGAATTGATTTCTCACTCACAGTGTATAACATAAGCCAAAAAGTTATTTTCAGTTTAAATGTGTAGTTTGTGGATAAGTTTTAGCAGAGGTCCTGTGCAAAACTTACACCAAATAGTAAAATAAACAGAAAACCAAATTTTCTGTTTATTTTACTATTTCCTGAGTCCACCTGGGAATACATACCCTCATTTTGCAGCCCTACTGGATGGTGATTATTGCCTGCTCTCAGACAAGAGGCATTGAGTCTGTGGATTTGCCCTTCCCTTTCTCGTTTCATTTGTTCAAATATTGTCTAACCATTTGTGTTTAATGGTTTATCACTCTGTCTTTCTAAAAATGTTAAGCTTTTCACAGAGAAATGAATCTTACAGAAGCTGGGCCATGAATATATGTATTCAACATGTAATTCTGAATGAATTATTTCCATCTGGTACTTTGTAAGCCTTATTCAATTAAGAAACAATTGAGTGAAAAATGACATTTAAGCTCAGTCACCACACCATTTTACTCTGGATATGTTTTCTCATGAAGAACATTTTTTTTTCTCAATTAAGCATTATCTAGTAAAGAAAATAATTTAAAATGATGAGGTTTCTTCTTCTGTTATATGTTCATTAAAGTTAATCTAAGATTTGAATTTGCTTGACTTCTTTCTGCTACCATCTGTTCCTCTTGGCTTCTGGATCTCCTGCTCAGTTATTTCTTCCTTCTAGTTCCCATTTGTAATTTTATTACAGGGTTACCCAAATTCTACTTCAAAGATTTATTTGTTTGTTTTACCATTTTGCATCTTTTAAAATTTATTTTTATTAATATTTTTTTACACTCGAGATTTTATTCCTCTCCTGGTCCACCCTCTGGCCACATCCCATACCTCCTCCCCACCCCCCTGTCTCCACAAGGATGCCCCCACCCCACCTCCACCCCACCAGATCTCTAAACTCCCTCAGGCCTTCGGTCTCTTGAGGGTTATGTGCATCTTCTCTGACTGAACATAGACCCAGCTGTCCTCTGCTCTATATGTGTTGATGGCCTCATACCAGCTGGTGTATGCTGCCTGATTGGTGATCCAGTGTCTGAGAGATCTTGGGAGTCCAGGTTAATTGAGGCTGGTGGTCCTCCATCAGGGTTGCCCTCCTCCTCAGCTTCTTCCAGCCTCTCCCCAATTCAACCACAAGCCTCTGGCCACTGGCTGGGTGCAAATATCTCCATCTAACTATTTTAGCTGCTTGCCTGGTCATTTGGAGGGTGGTCGTATTAGGTCCCTTTCTGTGAGAATCCACAGTCTCATTAATAGTGTCAGGCCCTGGGACCTCTCCTTGAGCTGGATCCCACTTTGGGCCTGTCACTGGACCTGCTTTTCCTCAAACTCTTCTTCATTTCCATCACTGCAGTTCTTCAGACAGGAACAATTCTGGGTCAGAGTTTTGACTGTGGAATGGCAACACCATCCCTCACTTGATGCCCTGTCTCTCTGCTGGAGGTGAGCTCTACAGGTTCCCTCTCCCCTCTGTAGGACATTTTACCTGGGGTCCCTCCCCACTTTGAGTGCTGAGAGTCTCTCACCTCCCAGGTCTCTTGCACATTCTGGAGGGTGCCTTCACCCTAGTACCTCCTGAGGTTGCCTGTTTCCATTCTTTCTGCTGGCCTTCAGGGCTTCAGTCTTTGCTCCCACCCTATACCAGATCATGTTCCCCCTCCCCCAGCCCCAGTCCTTTCCCTCTCAGGTCCCACCATCCCTCCCACCTTGTGGGTGCTTTTTTGTCTCTCCCAAGTGGGAATGAGGTGTCCTAACTTGGGCCTTTCAGCTTACTGAACTTTTGAGTTCTCTGGACTTGGGTATTCTGCACTTTTTGTGGTTAATATCCACTTATTATTTAGCACATACTGTGCATGTACTTTTGGGTCTGATTTACCTCACTCAGAGTGATATCTTCTAGTTTCATCCATTTGCCTGTCAAACTCAGGAGGTTCTCATTCTTAATACTTGAGTAGTATTCCATTGTGTAAGTGAACTATATTTTCTGTATCCATTCTTCGGTCATGGGACATCTGGGTTGTTTCCAGCTTCTGGCTGTCACAAATAAGGCTGCTATGAACTTAGTGAAACATGTACCCCTGTGCCATGGTGTGGGCATTTGAGGGATATATTCCCAAGAGTGGTATTGCTGTGTCTTCAGGTAGATCTATTTCTCATTTTCTGAGGAACCTTCAGATTTATTTCTAGAGTGATTGTACCAGTTTGCAATTCCTCCAGCAATGGAGGATTATTCCTTTGTCACCACATCCTAGCCAACATATATTGTCACCTGAAGTTTTGATTTATCCATTCTGACTGGTATAAGGTGGGATCTCAGGGTAGTTTTGATTTACATTTCTCTGGTCACTAAGGACTTTGAACATTTATGTGCTTCTCAGCCATTCACAATTCTTCTGTTGTGAATTCTTGGTTTAGTTTTATACCCCATTTTTTGATTGAATTGTTTTTTGGTGGTTAGCTTCTTGAGTTCTTTATATATTTTGGATATTTGCCCTCTATTGGATGTAGGGTTAGTGAACTTTTTTTTCCCAATCTGTAGGTTGCCAATTTGCCTTATTGACTATGTCCTTTGCCTGACAGAAGCTTTCCAGTTTCATGAGGTCCCATTTATCAATTTTTGATCTTAGAACATGAGCCATTGGTGTTCTGGTTCGGAAATTTGCTCCTGTGCCAATTAGTTCAAGGCTCTTTCCCCCTTTCTCTTCTATTAAATTGAGTGCATCGGATTTTATGTTGAGGTCTTTAATCCACTTGGACTTGAGCTTTGTTCAAGGTGACAAATATGGGTCTATTTTTTTTTCTACATACAGACTGCAGTTAGGCCAGCACTATTTATTGAAGATGCTTTCTTTTTTCCATTGTATATTTTGGCTTCTTTGTCAAAGACCAAGTAAGTTTGCGGTTTTATTTCTGAGTCTTCAATTATATTCCATTGATCAACCTGTCTGTCTCTTTACCAATACCATGCTGTTTTTATCACTATTGCTCTGCAGTAGAGCTTGCGATCAAGGATGGTGATTCCCAGAGAAGTTCTTTTATTGTTAAAAATTGTTTTTGCTACTCTGAGTTTTGTGCCTTTCCATATGAATTTGAGAGTTGCTTTTTCCATGTGTTTAAAGAATTATTTTGGGATTTTGATGGGAATTTCATTAAATCTGTGTATTGCCCTTTGTTGGATGGCATTTTTACTGTGTTAATTCTGCCAATTCATGAGTATGGGAGGTCTCTCCATTTTGTGAGATCTTGTTTAGTTTCTTTCTAGAAAGAGTTGAAGTTATTGTAGTACAGATCTTTCACTTGCTTGGATAGAGTTACCCCAAGATATTATTTGTGGCTATTGTAAAGGGAGTTGTTTCCTTAGCTTCTTTCTTAGCCTGTTTATAATTTGTATAAAGGAGTTGTTTCCTTAGCTTCTTTCTTAGCCTGTTTATAATTTGTATAAAGGAAGACTACTGATTTATTTGAGTTAATTTTATATCCAGTGACTTTGCTGAAATTGTTTATCAGCTGGAAAAGTTATCTGGTAGAATTTTGGGAGTTTCTTATGTATACTATCATATCATCTGCAAATAGTGATACTTTTATTTCTTTTTTAACAATCTGTGTCCCCTTGATCTCTTTTTGTTGTCTTATTGTTCTAGCTATAACTACATGTACTGTATTAAATAAATCCGGGGAACATGGGCATCCTTGTCTTCTCCTCAATTTTGGTGGGATTGCTCCAATAATCTCTCCATTTAATTTGATATTGGCTGTTGATTTGCAGTAATTTGCTTTTATTATGTGTAGGTATGGGCCTTGAATTCCTTATCTCTCCAATATTTTTAACAAGAACTGGTGTTGTATTTTGTTAAATGTTTTTTCTGCATCTAAAGAGATGATCATGTGATTTTTTTTTGAGTTTGCTTATATATTGGATTACATTAATGAATTTTTGCAAACTGAACCAACCTTACATCCGTGGGATGAAGCCTACTTGATCATGCTGAATGATGGTTTTGATGTGTTCTGATTTAAAATGCAGGGGTTTCAAATTTAACATTTTGAATGTCTGCACTCATTCATGTTTCAATTCATTCATTGAGCTTAATACTAACTGTATAATTTATTATTTGAGTTACTTGTAAGAACCCAGTGGTGGAAAGAATCTAATTATCTCTTTCATTGTGATGTCACCATTTTTAGTGCAAATGCACTCAGAATTGATGCATGTAAATATAATCAATATCATTACATTCTTCAAACTGGCTACAAGAAACAGTGAAGCTTTTTTCTTGTCACATAAAATTTTATAAGTAAGTTATTTTAAATATTTTCTGTTAGCAAGCCAACCACTAGTCTTTTAGCATACCTTTAGCATTCATTATAAATGGTTTCTTGCTCTTCCTCAAAGAAATTTCTAGGATCATTTTATATATATATATATATATATATATATATATATATATATATGTATATTGGCAGGGATTTATACATCATGCAACATGTTTTCCCATTGTCAGCTTTCAACCTCACCCTATTTTACATTTTAAAGAAATCACCTTGTATCATTCTTATATAATACTGAAATGATTGAAATGTTGGCAGTTCATTTATTATTTTAATGTTTGAAGGAAAGGGCTTACAAATGGGGTGAGAAACTGAAGAATGTTAACACACTCACATTTTACTGTTGCAATTATGCACATACACAAACACACACTTATGGAGAAGATATGTGTATTAATTAAGAAAGATACAGAATGTTTTCTAACAGTCAGCAAATTTGATAAGAGCACTGGAAGTTCACCATATCAAACAGAATTGAACATCAACTAGTTGTGAACTTGTCCATCCTTTTGCCAAAATCAGTAGAAATGGATTATTTGATGTATGTAAATTTTCAGTGGCTAAACTTTGTTCTCATTTGCTGAGGAACTATTGTTTTAAAAATGATTATTTACCATGTGTCTCAAGTCATCATTTTTAGGATAAATGGTATGTTAAGTATTATTACACACTGAATAGATTTAATTCATAGTTCTAGGAATTAATTTCTAGATCTTATACATTCTCAACTGTTTGTACCTGTGAGATACAACCTAAGCTTTATTTCTGTGGACATTTATTTAAACTTGAAACCAAACAGAAGGCAATAAACAAAATGTATTTCCTTGTCATGGAAGGGACGTCAATGTTGGCACAAAACATACTCAGACACCAAATTCTCAGCACGAAAGAGATTTTATTTTCATCTGCTGGGACAAGTGAGGGTTTCCTCTGGATCAGGCAAAGATAGCAGCAGGTGTCTCTGGACAAGAGGTTTTTAATGAGTTATTGGGGAAATCTGTGTTAGGATGATTCAGTAAGCCCTAATTGGACATGTTAGTCAGTGAGGCCAAATTATAAATTTTGATTGCTTGACTTTTGCATTTTGATAGCTGGACTTGGCGATCAAACTCCCAAATGAATCAAACATACGAAAGTGGACAAATAAGGGAATAAACCTAGGGAGCTATCTTTAGGGAGTAATCTAATGGTTTATGAATGGAGTCATGGTTAGGGCAAGATTTGCTGGAGTCAATTTTGCCACTCGGCAAAATTGCAACCCTTCAGTCACTGAGATAGGCTACTATGGTTTTAAGGAACTATATTATAAAAGTTAAATATACCATTAAAGTACATTTCTTTGACCTGTGGAAATGATTTGGTGTTTGAAAGACAAGGGCAACTGCAGAAATTTTATGCATGTTTTGGAAAGACAAAATAGACACAGACAAGGCAAAGATAGATGTGGGAAGAAATTATGAAAGGAATAGATACAAACACAACTGCCTGCACACAAACAGACACATCTGGCACAAATATATATATAATAAATTACTGTATTTATGCAGTGAGAGAGAGCAAGAGATATGTACACACACACACAGAGAGAGAGAGAGAGAGATAGAGAGAGAGAGAGAGAGAGAGAGAGAGAGATAGAGAGAGAGAGAGAGAGAGAGAGAGAGAATTAGCATAGAAGAGAACAGGACCAGTGTAGAGAGTTAGGTAAGATACAAGATTTACAGTAAATAATATAATAGTGTCTGTATGTAGAATATGTATATTCTATATACAGAAAAAATAATACAGGAAAAAATTTAAAATCTACACTTAAATATTACAACATCTGCAAATAATTAATTTTATCATCAACATAATGGTTAAATGAAAACTTTTAATTTTTCTGTGAGATAAGAAGAAAACAATCTTGGTGACTTCAGTTTGTCAACAATGACATTTTTGACACTACATCTTCAACAGGAAGTATGAGAAAGAGTTTGCTTATCTGTACTGGATTAAAATTAAAGGACCAGCTCTTTGATACACAATGTCAACATAACTTAAGTCAGAAAGGGACTTGCATACAAATAAAATGAACAGTAAGACAATGAACAATCTGTTACTAGAAATACGTTAAAGACTAGAAAACATGTTTACCAAAGAAAGCATACATAAACAACCACGAAAGAAAAGTTTATGTAATATAATATCACAAAAGCTATGAATTCTTGTCTACATAGCTGACAGAATGAACAGATTTCAGGACAAACTTAACCTAAACACAAGAAGATCTGCGACCAGAAGTCACTTGGTTTCAGGTGGAAATAAGAATTGTTCAGCCACTTTTGAAAAATATTTACATTATAAACATAATTTGAGATAGAAAATTATACCGATACAGCTTGGTATTTACATAAAGAAACTGACTTAAAGAAACTAAAAGAACAGTGTAACTTGGAATATTTTCCCTTCACTCATTTAAGCAATTGAGATCTCATATTATTTGATCAAATTTCAATGTGTTTATCAAAGATGAGATTCTAGAATTTTCTTTCATTCTTATGATCTGGATTTACAGTTTTTCCAACACCATCTTTTTGAAAGGTAGTTTCTTCTCAAATCTGTGCTTTTAACAACCTTGTAAAATTAGTTCTCAACAGTTATTATCCTGTAATTTTCTTTTCTTATAAAGAGCTTAAATATAATATTAAATACAAATGGGAAGCAAGGACATATTTATTTCTTCCTGCTTTTAAAGGGAAATGCACTCAGTTGTTGCCCACTCAATATACTTTTGCCTGTGTGTAATGGAAGGCTCTTTAAGATGTGTTATATATATAGTCAAAAAATTTTGAGGTTTCTACTGAAATGGTCATGTGACTTCTGTTCTTATATCTCTTTCTGTGTTATACTACATTTATTTATTTATGTGTGGTTGAAATATTCTTCTATTATAATTTACATATCCACTAACATATTTTGGAATTCAGTATGGATTTAAGTACTTTACTGAAAATTTATTTGTTTTCTTAGTGTTTATTGTTGTCATTGTTGTGTACATATCTGACTTCAGAGTCAGAATAAAAAAAGCTTCATAATATAGGTTCTAATATATAGGCTGTATACATTAGAACACAACATGAACCGCCATATCCAATTGCAGCTTGTATAATTGTAAGGGTTAAAGGGTAATACATACAATTTACAAGAAAACTATGTAGTTAAAGCAGATTGGCAAAAGATATTGTTGAGCCTTTATAATGTTGGCCAGGATGATATAGAAGACCAGTAACTTATAATAAATGATAGAAAAGAATAAATGTAATGTTCATGAGGCCTTCATAAGAATGAAATATTAGTTATTTAAAAGGATGATTTATCTTGTCTATGGGATTAAGAACATTCAATATGCTTCATCATACTATTCTCACAAACACAAGTAATATACCACATATCATGTAATAAATAAAGTATTTTTATTTATTTATTTCATTTCTAAATCTCATGTTTAGAGTCCCTACATATAAATAAAAAATATTGTAGATGTGCGTATCTGTGTGTGTATGTGTGTGTGTGTGTGTGTGTGTAGTGTCTGTGTTTGTGTGTGTATGTATGTTCATGTGTGTATGTGTGTGGGTGTGTGGTGTGCATGTGTATTATTTGTCATTCTTTTTAAAATTATCTTTAATTTTTTTTTTTTTTTTACTGTCCAGTCATTTCCATCTCCTGGTCTGCCCTCCTATGATTCCTCATTGTATCATCCTTCCCCATCTACAAGATAATATCCCTACCCTTCCATCTTCTTCCCCATCACCCTGCCAGGCCTCCCCACTCCCTGGGGTCTCAAGTCTCATTTTCAATAGGTCTTGATGTTTAGTTCTAAAATTTGGATTCAATAATTTAATATCATTTATGTTGTTCTTTTCTTCCCATTCTGTTCTGTCCCTTCCTTCCAGTCTTCTCATTTTTCTGTCTTCTCCTTTGTCTATCAGACATGACAAATATAGAAATGTGCAAACACTTGTCTATGAGGAAATATAATATATATATATATATATATATATATATATATATATATATATATAATTAGTTAAGTGTAGAAAGCAGTATTTTTTCTAAAATTAATTCATTAAGTAATTCTTTTTTATCATTTTTATTCTGTAGCAGGTATCAGCCAAGAACTTATCCCTATTAGGGAAATATTTTACTACTGAAAACTACATGTTTCCAGAAATATTTTAGCTGGTAAAATCAAAAAATAAACATCAACAAGCTCATCAGCTTACTGTTTGTTTACATCCTGGTTTAAAATTAATATTCTATTCATAAATGTAAATATAAAGACACATAAAATGCAAAGTTAAATGATCAATTCTACAAGGGATATACTTACAAAAACAAAGTGAAAGAAACTCTCATTGCTTTGGGAACAAGAACAACACTGAGTGACCTCTGGATGTGAGCTATACTTTAGTGTGTGAAAAGCCTTTCTTTGTCTCCTTGAGAGTGAAAGTCATAATGAATGTAAGAGAGGAAAGCATCAATTTCTATTTCTGAAAAAGATCCATGAATGTATTTGATATGGCTGAACAGGGCAGGCAGTTGTGGATAGAATGCACTGAGAATGAGGTCTCTAATGCATTTTTGACTGAAGTGATACCACACTTGCTGCTTGTCACAGTAGATTGACTCTGAATGTTTGATGTAAGTTCCTACCTCTGAGCATATTAGTAACTTATACCTCTACATTTCCTTGTTAGTATCTGGAGGTGATAAAGAATGTGTCTTTCTGGATGGTTTTGAAGTATATGGTTCAGTATATATGAAACAGTGTTATTCCCAAAGCATGGTAGGAACATGTCTTCCATCCTATATTCTATTTGTTGTGACTTTAATGCCATCACTACCATGACAGCCCCTCTTCTGATAGACTCTTTTGACCTTTCATTTCCCCAAACTGAAAAGATCATCTGAATTTTTCATTTCTCTAAGTTACCATGGACTGAGTTTGCTGGGTCAAAAGTAAAGTGTTTAGGATATAGATTAATGAGTTGTTTTATATCATGTGAAGATATTCCAAAGAGTTTTAGTATCATTTGGATGTGGATTTACTAATATATTTTCAGTCTTTCAGATGTCTTAATAAGAACACAACCTATTAGAGATAGGATGTTGTTATATGATAGTATTCTATACAAAACTAGGGAGTTTTATCATAATGTATGATTTTCAATTGTAACATGTTTTCCTTACTGTTTTCTGTTACATGTATCTATGTGTAGGCAACTATTTTTATTATATTTGAAAAAAATTAAGTCTATGAATTTCACTTTAAAATAGTTTTTATTTTACTCAAATTTTTCTCTTTATATATATATACATATATATATATATATGTATATATATATGTGTGTGTGTGCGCGCGTGTGTGTATATATATATATATACACACACACACACATATATGTGTGCATATATATGTATATATATATGCACACATATATAAATATTCTTCAACTACAAATTAAGATCAATTTTGTACTATTTCATACGTATTTATTATGTTCCATATCTCAAAAAATACCAAGACGTTAATAATTACTTTCTTGTTTCTCAAAGTAAACTTCTAAGCCATTCTCATTTTTAATGAATTTCCATCAATTCCTTCCAATTTGGCCTTTTTACTAAAATAATTATTAATTTCCCCTTTTGAATTGGCCATAAGTAAAAATTCAAATAGGCACTTTAAAAAGGTGTCTCCTGGGTGCATTAAAGAGTCCTAATTCCTTTTGAAAGTACTGTTTTTAGCAGATGTCTTAGCAAGGAAATTCATGACAGATACGAAATAGGACATTATGTCAAACAGGATTCTTCAAAGCAAATTTCCTAATCAGATTATTGCCATGGCTTAAGAGTTCTCTGAATTCCTCTGCCAAATATAAATATAGCAAAATATATGGTGTGGAGATGTATTATTTTTGTTCTTTATGAAACTCTTGCTACCTACTTTAATAGTTTTCTCTTCATATTTTCAATAGTACCTTCTGTTTTTTTTTTCTAAGACTACTCGAAGTTCATTTGCATTTTATGTTTTTTTGGCTAAACACATTCCTGTTAGCTTACAAAAAACTGCTAGTTAACATACATATCTATAGGATTGAATAATCTGAGTGGTGGTCCCTTTAGCAAAGCTGTCCCTTTGCTACCAGCAATTAGTTGCTTGTAAATATTCATCTCTGGAAAAGACCTTGTGAAATCTTCCCCAAGTATGATACCACATAAGAATACGTTGTCAGTTTTCAAGGCTTGTTTAGGTACTGATGTTTTTGAGATTTAATGGGTACAACTTTTTTTGCACTCTAGAAGAACCTATTTCACAACAGACATCCTGATCCTCTGGCCCTTCCAGTTGTACCTTTATGACTTCAGAATGTTTACTGAAATTCAGGGTAGAGATCAGCCACGTTCACTTATTCTGTAAATTTTGACCAGTTGTCGGTTTCTATAACAATGTCTGTGTGCTGTTTATAAACTATTTAAATAAAGAATATATATTGTAAAGGATACAGAATAAATGACAAAGGTACAGATAATGACTTTAAATAGAATTGTTGTATAAAATAATTATCAATATTGCTCATTACTTATGTCAAGGGAAAGTTTTAAGATGAGTGACCAAAGAATTATTATATAGAAAATGTTATGTCATGATTAGTAAATAGTTTAAGCCTGGATGTAACATATCAATAATAAAAAATTGTCAATATATGATTGGTCATATATGATATGACAATCATAAGCAAAGAATAACAACAAAATATGTTTATATGTTATTCAATAAACTAAAATTAAATGTATAGTCTGTAGTATGAAAAGTCCTTACACTGTTAGAGAATGAGTCAATTACTTTTCTACTCCCATACAACTGGCTACTTATGAAACATTAAAATCAAATCACTTCAGGCAAGTGTTTTGTAACGGATTAACTTGTTCATGATATAATCAAGCCTTAGAATAATATTACAAATGCCAAACAAGAGTTTCAAACAGCAACATTAAGACCCTTTGTCAGCTGAATCCATTACTGCAGAGAGAAATCCTTCAGGCAATGTTAGGTCAGTGATTATAGCAATTTATTTCTCATTAGCTTATAACTACCTGACCTCTTCATCTGTTTCTGTTCTATGAAATTGCACTTCACAATTTATATGCACAAACTCTTGCTTATGGAATCATTTTATTTCTTTCATTCAAAAAACTATGAGTATAATTTAATGAAAGTAGTTACTCTGTAGAGTTCTATTTTGAAATTCTAACCAATTGGCTTTTATACTTGGAATTTGTTAAGATAGTATCATTCTGTCCTTCCGGTTTGGGCCCCAACACTGAGCAGATCCCAGGCAGCAGCTCTGCCCCCAATCTCACAAAAACCAGAGGAAGCTGGCCTCCCAGGATCTCTAACCCAGGTAGTATCTTAGGTAAGGAGAAAGCAACACTGGCCCCAAACAGGGGGTAACTGGGACCCACTAGGACCCAGGAAGACACTCTTGGCCTGGAGCACTGGTTCCTTCCTGTCTGTGCCTGAGCACTGAACAGACCTTAGGCCCCCAGCTCTAACCCAGTAGTAACATCCACCCCACACAGTTCTGATACAACCAAAATAATAGAAAAGACAGGCTCCAGTCAGAGTCAGGACAGGTAGCACTAAGGAGATCCAGATGGTGAAAGGCAAATGCAAAAATATAAGCATCAGCAACCTAGGGTACTTGGCATCATTAGAAACTAGTTTATCCACACAAGAAAGTCCTGAATTCCCCATATCACCAGAAAAGCAAGATTCATATTTAAAATCACTTCTAATGATGATGATGAGGACTTTAAGAAGGACATAAATAGCACTCTCAAAGAATTTGAGGAGAACAGGTAAACAGGTAGAAGCCCGTAAAGAGGAAGCATAAAAATTTCTTTAAAAATTACAAGAGAATACAACCAAACAGGTGAAGGAATTGAACAAAACTATCCAGAAAAAAAAATGGAAGTAGAAACAATCAAGAAATCACAAAGGGAAACTACCCTCAACATAGAATATCTTGGAATGAAATCAGGAGTCATAGATGCAAGCATCACCAACAGAATACAAAAGATAGAAAAGAGAATCTCAGGTGCAGAAGATACCATTGAAAATATTGACACAACTTTCAAAGAAAATGCAAAATGCAAAAAGTTCTTAACACAAAACATCCAGAAAATCCAGGATATAGTGAGAAGACCAAACCTAAGAATAATAGGTATAGATGAGAGTGAAGATTCCCAACTTAAAGGGCCAATGAATATCTTCAACAAAATTATAGAAGTAAACTTCCCTAAGCTAAAGAACAAGATGCCCATAAACATACAAGAAGCCTATAGAATGCCAAATAGACTAGACCAGAAAAGATATGCCTCCTGTCACATAATAATCAAAACACCAAGTGCACAAAACAAAGAAAGAATATCAAATGTAGTAAGAGAAAAAGGCCAAGTAACATATAAAAGTAACATATAAAGGCAGACCTATCAGAATTACAGCAGACTTCTCACCAGATATTATAAAAGCTAGAAGATGCTGGATAGATGTCATACAGAGCCTAAGAGAAGACAAATGCCAGCCCAGGCAACTGTAGCCAGGAAAACTCTCAATTATCATAAATAGAGAAACCAAGATATTCCATGACAAATTTACACAGTATCTTTCCACAAACCCAGCATTACAAAGGATAATAGTGAGAAAGTTCCAATACAAGGAGGGAAATTATGCCCTAGACAGACTGAAAGGTCAAGAAAGTAATTCTCTTCCAACAAATCCGAAAGAAGATAGCCACACAAAGATAATTTCACCTCTAATAAAAGAAAATAACAGGAAGCAACAATCACTGTTCCTTAATATTTCTTAACATCAATGGACTCAATTTCCCAATTAAAAGACATAGGCTAATTGACTGGATACATACACAGGACCCAGCATTTTGCTGCATACAGGAAACCCACCTCAGTGACAAAAACAGACTGAAAGGTTGGAAAGTAATTTTTCAAGCAAATGGTCCCAAGAAACAAGCTGGAGTAGCCATTTTAAAATATCCAGCCCGTGAATCCAAAGGGAGGGACTCATGACTCCACCTGTATAGGTAGTTAAGGGTGGCCTTGCCAGGCATCAGTGGAAGTGGATGGCCTTGATGCCTGAAAGATTGGATTCCCTAGTGTTGGGGAATTTCGAGAGCAGGGAGGTGGGAATGGGAGTATGGTGGGAGCACACCTTAATAATAATTGGAGGAGGGGTAAAGGTTTAGGAATCAGTGGAAGTGGAGGGACTTGGTGCCTGAAAGTTTGGATTCCTTAGTGTTGGGGAATTCGAGAGCAGGGAGGCTGGAGTGGGAGGATGGTGGGAGCACACCCTCACAAAAACTCCCAGAATTATATGGATTAGACACGACAGGAGCAGGCAGCCAGAAGACTAGATTCCAGAATTCAAACAGAAAATTATCTTGATACTAAAATTTGTTTTGAGAATTGTATATTGCGGAATAAGCAGCCTAGTGTATCTACTCATCAAGCAAAATGAGCAGACCTGCTCGAACCTCCGATGTCCTGGAATTCCAGCTGGATGCAGTGAAGACACAGCATCAAAGGCTTATCAATTTATTCTTCCTCCTGCCCCTCTTCTAATATCTCAACACCCATAATCAGCTTGAAGAAGTTAATGAAGAGTCGGCATCCCTATTCCCTGGGTTTGGGGACTGAGGTGGTTAATATTGGGCTGTCTTTCTAGGGAAAAGTAGTGGTTTTGTTGGAACAGGGAGGATTAGGTAGGATTTATTGCATAGCCATAAACTATTGGTAGAAATATATATAATTGTTATTAAGATGAAGTTATAATTTCTTAAATGATACAAAATTTACTTTGATTTCAAATTTAAGGTTTCCATTGGTATGAGCTTCTTATTAATATAAAAGTGAGATAAATATTGTTACTCTCATAGGCATTGTGCCTATATAACACATTTAAGAATACAAGGCTAAGATCCAGTCTTTCTTTAATTTTTCTAACTGATTTGAGCTGGTTAGCCTGTGAGTTAAGGGCCTATTGCAAATTCATGGTTTTGAGTTTATTGTTAGGGTGTTTTCTATATTTTATTTACAAATACCTGAGAGGAGTTAACAGACAACAGTCCAGATTGCCTTACATGGATAGTTGGTTTTCAAAACATTAGAAGTTCACAAAATTGACATTACAAACATTTCTGTATTAATGTTCATTTTGATTAGAGACCTGTCTGCTCCTGACAGCTTCCTGTCTTGGATTCTAAGAAGAAATTGAGCATCTTTGGAGTTACTCCAGTTGTGGCAAGACAGACACTAGGCAAGAATTGCCTCTTTTCATCTACAAATCTGTGTCCAGAAAAAGACAGAGTAATCAGCCCTTAATAATTCTGTATCACTCGGTCTGTGATGATCCTGAGCCATAAGGCTGAAGATCAGATGCTCCAAGGTTCTGTTGTATTGGGACTGTCCAGGTGTTCAGTGGTCTCTATAAATTGGCTGACTTTTACAAGCTATGCTTTGTGATTCCCATAATTTCAGTTAACTCAGTCATTCTGGATTTCCAATGGGGTTGAAGACTTACAGTCTCATAGCCAATCAGGCTATTTACTTTGAAAGAAAAGATTTGAGAGGATGGTTTTCACCTGACATATATTCTAAAGCCAAGAAAAAAAATGCCAGGTTCAGAACTAAGTCTTTTAGTTAGGAGAGATGACAGAGGTTCTGGTTAGTCAACAAAATGATGAACTGAGTATTAGGTCTATCTTGTACCTTTCTGACACAAATTGGTATAGTTATGCTTTAATTGTATTTTGACAGGAAGGGTGATATGTAGGAGTTGCTAAGGTGGGAGGAGTAAAGAGAGGAAGAGGAGAAGTAAGGTGAGGAGGAGGAGAAAGAGAGGAGGAGCTGGATGACGAGAGAAGAGGGGAATATGGAGGCAGAAGTTCATGTGTCTTATCCAGTCAGAGATAGTTGATATATCTATGTTGGGTATTGGGTTACACTTCTGATTATATGGACATCTTGTAAGCCTGATATTTATAGGAAATAAGTGCTAAAATTATACTAAATTATATTAATTATTATATATATGAAACCTAAAATATGTCTTTAATTCAAGAGTCTAGAATTTGTTCCACTTGACTCAAATTAAATATACAAGGTATGAGCACTGAAGAAAAGCATCAGAGGCAATCTATTTCTTGACATTTCTTCCATGTTGAGAACAATAGCATATCTTATTAAGTAATAAGCTTCCTTCATATTTGAAATCATCAATACATTTTCTTATGTGAAGTTAGCTGCTCATTTTCTGTTTCACTCTTTATTCTATGTATATATATATATATATATATATATATATATATATATATACACAAACACACACAAAAGGCTGACCATGGTATATAGATGATATACAGATGTTTAAAGAACCTTACCAACAAAGTTATTATTAGTGTACTGTTAAAATTTTAGAAATAAAATTGTTTCTGTCAGTATTGTCTACACTTTGAGAGGTTTTTTTTACTGGAAAGATTTATTAAACAACTGTTTGGGGTCAGGGACTCACTATGGTATTACAAGGAATGATAGTACCTATTAAAGACCTCTCAAAAATAGCCAGGTAGTTTCCCAAATTACAAGAATAACATATATTAGCCTAAAGTGCATTTGAAACAGAAGTTTAGGATAAAAAAATTTAATGACTTTTATGACAGTTGATTTCTCAGAATTCTACAATATTTGATTGATTTTTGAGAACAGGATGTCAAAATCCCCATTAATATTCATTCTAAAAGTTGTTGAATTTTAAATTCTAGTTGTATTTATAGTAGATCCCAATATTAGAAATCATGTGCTTATCAAAACTAACTAATAATAATGTCCACAGTTTGTCCTAATAATAATAATATGTGTTCTAAATTTGAGTGGCATTTTATTAATTCTCCTAGTCCTACTTTCTGTATCCATGATGTTATCTTTCTAACTTAAGTGAACTTTTTCATCTGGGAACATGATGCAATATTTTAACTGGACCAAATCTTATGATGTATAAGCTAAAGTGACTAAATTATGTATTATGAATTTGTAAAGCTCAGAGGCATCTAAGTAATTATAAGACATTGATTTATTTAAAGTAAATGTGAGAACAAAATGATAAAAATATTAGATACATTTATACTAGAATTTAGTAGAAAAATAATTATGTTCTCTTTTAAATGTCACTTATTTTTTAAAAAAATTATATTGATTGTGCTGTTTGAAATCATTGAAAAGCCACTCAATCCCTTTATTGTTCATAATATTGAAAATATTACAAATTATATAGACATTGTTCAGGTGCATATAGCTATAATTCATGGATAATCTCAAATCTGTTTTATGCACTAAAAGAAAAAAGATGAAAAGAAGTAAAGTAACATGTATAAAAAGATGTTCTTTGGTTTAGGTAATTTACCCTGTTTTCTTTTCTCAAAAGATGTTTGAGAATTTGCAGACTGTATTTTGATCATGCTCATCCCCTCCCCTGTAGCCTCCATTTTGTATGCACCCAACATTGTATAACCTTTTGTCTTTCATCCTTCAGGTCATGAAGGGGCCTTTTTATTTCATTTTCTCTCTACTCAAAAACTAGGTCATAAACCATTTGCTTCAGCAGAAGACCCCAAAGTCCAGAAACAAGACAATAGAATTCCTCACTTGAAGAACAGCTTAAAGATAGCTATGTAAATGGGAGATACCTTATTTCAGGAGAGGCCATCTGTGCTGAGCAGCCCATCTTGTAGTTACTCTTTCATGACACAGGAATGCAGCCCATATAAGGCATCTGGCCCCCCTTCAATAATGTTTTAGATTCCCTAACTTAACAATCATATCAATATAATAATAAAATATTTACCCATCTTAAGTGTAATTCATTTTGCTTCTGCAGTTAACCTGCCTGCTGCCTGTCTGAGTTTTTCTGAGGCTAGAAGCTGAGATTTCAGTTATAGCACCTCATAGTAAAACAGCAGCCAGAGGGGGAGGGGAGGGAGAGTAGGTAAAGTAGCTTTTGTTTTATCTCTGCAAGATTTCCAGAGGCTCTAAGTTGAAGTCAAAAGGAAGTAAAAGGTGAGGAAGGTTTGTCTTTGCTCTTTGTTCTCAGCTTTTGTACCTTTCAGGGCATAAGATCACGTGGTAGAAAGTTCACTACAAATGCACATAAATTCATGTCATAAATTTAATAACCGAGAATATCTATATCCATATCACCTAAGTAATAAACTGGCTAGACGTTCATCTTTGTTACTAGCTTTACAGGTTCATGGAGAGTTAAGGATCATAACTAAATTATCCTTGGAGTTTTGTATAAATAATCTCAGTCAATATTTTATCTTCTATCCTTGAACCTATAATGTAAATCCTTAGCCCCATTTTTAAGACCTTTGGTAGCCGGGCAGTGGTGGCACATGCCTTTAATCCCAGCACTTGGGAGGCAGAGGCAGGTGGATTTCTGAGTTCGAGGCCAGCCTGGTCTACAGACTGAGTTCCAGGGCAGCCAGAGCTACACAGAGAAATCCTGTCTCGAAAAACAAAAAACAAAAACAAAACAAAAACAAAACAAAAAAAATACCAAAAAACAAAACAAAAACAAAACAAACAAACAAACAAAAAAATCCCTTTGGCTAGTAGTATTACAACCTCTTCGAATATGCTCTAAGTTTTAGATGCCTGTTTGCTATTGCAGAAGCAATTAACTTATGATAGCTGAAGACTGACACAATTCCCATTACAGTTTTGATATCAGGAATAATTTAATAAGTAGTCCCAGAATAAAAGAGACTCTAGTGTTTTTGGATTGCCATTCTGAAATGGTGGTGACCCCTGCATGCTAGTTGTTTCTGCAGAAAAAAAAAACCCACTGTTCTTGCATACTATTTGAGTCTAGGGTCTTCCTTTACTGATTCTCAGACCATAATTGTCATGTATTTGCTACCCATATTTTCATGGATATGAAATATTCCAATGGAACTTGATCAACATATACCTGGCAACACGTTTAAAAAATAAAAGTTTTCTTGAAAGTATGTACATGCAGAAAGGACACTAGAGTGTCTAAAACTGGAGTTGCAGACAGTTGTAAGATGCCATTTGGATGCTACAAAATCAACCAAGGACCTCTGGAAAAGCAGTAAGTGCTCTAGAGTACTGAGCCATCTCTCATGCAATAAGTCAAGACATTAATTTTTCCCATTAATTTATTTAATTATTTACATCCAGGACTCATACCCTGCTCCTCCCAGTTGTCCTATAGCATAGCTCCTCTTCCAATTCCCTTTGCTTTTCATCTGAGAAGGAAGAAATCACCCTTTGTTACCAAGACACCTGGTACATAAACTCACTGCAGTACTAGGCACAACTTTTTCTACTAAAGCCAAATAAAGCAGTCCAGTTAAGAGAACAAGATCCATGGGAAGGCAACAAAGGCAGGGACACATTCCTCTCCAGTTGTTGGGGGGACCCACAAGGAGACCAAGCTCTACATCTGCTATATATGTGCAGACCAGTGTATGCCTTTTGATGATTATTCAATCTTTGGGAACAACCGGGAGTCTAGGTTATTTGAATATGTTGGTCTTCTTGTAGAATCCCTATCCTCTCCAAGTCCATCAATCCATACCCCAACTCTTCCAAACGATATCCAGAGAGCTCCATGAACTGTTTGGCTGTGGGTCTCTGCACCTGTTTCTCTCAACTACTGGGTGGAGACTCACAGAGGACATTTAACCTATGCTCCTGTCTTCAAGCATAACAGAGTACCATTAATCATGTCAGGGATTTCTTCTTGTTCATGTTATGGGTCTCATTTTGGAACAGTCATTTGTTGGCCTTTCCATCCATCTCTGCTCCTTCTTTGTCCCTGTACTTCTTGTAGGCAAGATAAATTTTGGGTTGAAGGTTTTGTGGGTGGATTGGTGTTTTTATCCCAATGGAGGCATTGGAAGTCAATTTTCAATCAGGGTCCCCACCTTCTCTCTCCAGTCCTATCTACGCTTGATCCACCCACCTCATTTCCCTCTCTATGCTTTCTCCAACCCATTTTCCTTCCTCCATCCACCTATGATCTTATTTAATTTCTTCTTAGTGAGATTAAACCACCCTCTCTTGGGCCTTCCTTGTTATTTAGTTTCTTTGGATCTATGGATTGTTGTGTAAGTGTCCTTTACTTTATGGCTAATATCCATTGATAAGTGAGTATATAGCATGCATAACTTTTTGTATCTGGGCTACCTTACTTTGAATATTTTCTAGTTCCAACCATTTGTCTGCAAATTTCATGATGTCCTTGTTTTTAGTAGCTGAGTAGTATTCCATGGTGTAAATAAAACATATTTTTTTTTACCCAGTCTTCATTTGAGGAAAATATGGACTGTTTCAAATTTCTCAGTGTTAGGAACAAAGCTGATATGAACATAATAGAGCATGTGTCTCTGTGGCATGATGTGGCATCTTTTAGGTATGTACCTAGGAGTGGTACATCTGGGTATAAGCTTACATTTCTTTAAACCTACTTTTTTTAAGGGTTCTCAAATGCTTTGACCACCCTTCTAGTCAGCTGTTTAAACGTAGTGGAGAAAAGATGATAGATATGACATAATGGGGATGTAGACCTGTTTAGAAGTAGGTCTACAGGGAAAATTCTAATCAATCCAATTCTGCAGTGTGTCAGGATTCCAATAGCCCAGTTAAAAAAGTATCACCAAAAAATGAGTCACTAGTAGCATCACAATCTAGCAGAAACAACTACAGCTCTACCTTATCTACATGAGTCTGAAGAAGCAACCAGAACTGGTTGATATGCCAGCAGTTCTCTACTGTGCCTCATTCAAAGAAGTGAAGATCAGCAAAGATAACAAACAAGCTAAGTGTTGCACAGCTAGCTATGCAACATCACTGTCATTGTCTTTTGGGTCCTACTTATACTTTTTCCAAACATCACATGTTCTCTCACAAGTCTGCCTCAGTCAAACATCACATGAATCTGTTTCAGCAAAATATCATATGACACAACCAAAAATTTCTACTTCAGCTGGTTCTTCAGGTAAAACTATTCCCAATTTTCTGAGAAACCACAAAATTAATTTTCAGAGTTGTTCAAGTTTGTACTTCCACCAGGAATGACAGGGTGTTCTTGCTCTATATCCTTGCTAGCATGTATTGTCATCTGAACTTTTGATCTTAGGGATTTTGATGGATGTAAGGTGGAATTTCACAGTCATTTTGATTTGCATTTCCATGATGATTAATGATGTTGAACATTTCTTTATGTGTTTTTGACCATTAGAGATTTCTCGGTTGAGAATTCTCTGTTTAGCTCAGTATAGCAGTTTCAATTGGGTTATTTGGTTTGTTGGTGTCTAACTTCTTGACTTCTTTATATATTTTGGATATGAGCCCTCTGTATGATGTAAGGTTGTTGAAGATATTTTTCTCATTCTCTAGACTGATATTTTATCTTATTGAGAATATTCTTTGCCTTACAGAAAATTTCAGTTTCATGACGTTTCATCTTTTAATTGTTAATCTTTGTGTCTGAGCCATTGGTCTTTTGTTTAAGAAATTGTCTCTACCAATGCATACAAGGCTATTCCCCATTTTCTCTTTTATAGATTTGAGACTATCTGGGTTTATGGTGAGGTCTTTGATTCACATGGACTTGAGTTTTGTACAGGGTGGAAACTATTTGCATTCTTTTACAAGTAGACATTCTGATAGATCAGAACTGTTTGTTCAAGATGCTGTTAAACAAAATCTATCACAGATGCAATTTTTTATTTTTTTACTAGAATGAATATAGAAAACTATAAATAAATGTAAAAAATATTAAATAATTACATATAAATAAAAATTAAAATACTAGAGAAAGAAATTCAACAAGGAATTCAACCCTCACAAGAAAACCTACCAACCAACAAACAAACAACAAAAAATATATACCTGATTGCTTACTGTAAAATGAATTCATGGTTCATCAAACTTTATGTTTAAAAGTATCTTAGTTAGTTTTATATTTTAGTTTGGAGAACCCATGTCTGAAGAAACTTACAAAAATAAAACCACTAAAACAAAACAAAGCAAAACAAAACTACAAACAAAACCCACATGAAATTGGAAGTTTACAATGCCATAGGTGTCTGACTCTGAGCTTGAGCTGTTTCCAGATGAGCCTTGTGGGAAACAGAGATCATCATGCTTCCTCTTGGAGGTCCATATGGGGGCAGAGAGGGGAGAGAAACAACCAGCTTGTTTTCCTTCTCCACCAGTCCCTAGCCAGTCAAGATAGCCTGAAACACAGCCAGAAGAGGTGATCTGTGCTGTCTCTTGACCTCTTTTGTCAGGACCCAGGCTCTGACTGCCTTCCTGGGTAATTCTGCTAGCATCAGGATCATTCAACAAACACCAGGGACAACAAGATGGATAGAAGACTGGGTGAGAACAATATCAACAGTAGCCAGGGCAATATGGTACCGGTGTCTTACTACAACAAAGGTTAAATATCCTAACAGAGAAAAATGACATGAAGATGACCTTGCATCCAATCTTATAAAAATGACTGAGGCTTTTAAAGAAGAAATTAATAAATCCCATAAGGCAACTCAGTAAAATGCAATCATATACATGAAGAAATGAATAAAACTGTCCAAGAACAGAAAATAGAAATATAAGCAAAAAAGAAAACATAAATGCAGGCAATTTTGAATATGGATATGCTAGGAAAGAGCAGATACCACAGATACAACACAATACACGACATATACGAATCTTAGGTATAGAAGATATGATAGACGAAATTGATATGCAAGTCAAATAAAATGCAAAATCTAAAAAGTTCACATCACAAACCATCCAGGAAATCTGAAGCAATATGAAAAGACCAATCTAAGTATAATACAAAAAAGAGGATAAAGATTCTCAGCCCAAAATCTCAGAAAATAACTTCAACAAATTGTTAGAAATTTCTTTATAAGAGATGCTTATAAGCATACAAGAAGCTTACTAAATACCAAATCAATTGGTCCAGAAAAGAAAGACCTTCTGCCACATAATAATCAAAACACTAATATATATATATATATATATATATATATATATATATATATTCTGCAATATACCAGAATCATACCTCAGCAACATACCTCACATACCTCAGCAACAAAAATAGACATTACCTAAAAGTAAAAGGCTGGAAAAAGGTTTGCTAAGCAAATGGACCCAAGAAACATACTGAAGTAACAATTCTAATATTTAGTAAATTAGACTTTCAACCAAAAGTAATCAATGGAGATGGGGAAGGACACTTTATACTCATTAAATTTAAGAAGCCAACATATGGGCATCACAATTCTGAACATCTATGCCACAAATGCAAGTGCATCCTCATTCTTAAAAGAACTGTTACTAAAGCATAATTCACAGAGTGAACCCTACATATTAGTGGTTGAAGACATCAAAACCCCACTCTTACCAATGGACAAGTCATACAAACACAAGATAAACAAATAAATATTAGAATTAACATATGCTATGAATCAAATGGACCTAACATTTCTACAGAACATTTTACACAAACACGAAAGAACATACCTTCTTCTCAGCACCACATGGAACTTTGTCCAAAACTGACCAATAATTAGACATGAAGCAAGTCTCAATAGAAAGATGATTGAAATAATTTCTTGCATCTTATCAGATCACCATGGATTAAAGGTGAACTTCAACAACAACAGAAAAAACAGAAAGCCTACATAATCATGGAAACTGAACAACTCTACTCAGTGACTACTCTGTCAAAGACGAAATAAAGAAAGAAATCAAAGTCTTTCTAGAATTCAAATACCAGTGACAACACTGAATAATATTTAAAAGCTGCATTTTGGGCACAAGTTGGAAATCATATCAACAATGAAGGAGGTCTTTCTGACCTCAGAGTGACTTAGGTTCACGAATGTTTCCCCTCTGCCCAAGTATTCAAGGCTCTTCCCCACCTTCTCTTCTATTAGTTTCAGTGTATCTCCTTTTATGTGAAGGTCCTTTTTCCACTTGGACTTTTTTGTCAAGGACCCAGCTATACTACTCCTTGGCATATATCCAGAAAATCCTTCAACATATAACAAGGACACATGCTTCACTATGTTCATAGCAGCCTTATTTATAATAGCCTGAAGCTGGGAAGAACCCAGGTATCCTTCAACAGAGCAATGGATACAGAAACTGTGGTACATTTACACAATGGAGTATTACACAGGTATTAAAAACAATAGATTAATGAAATTCTTAGGCAAATGAATGGAACTAGAAAATATCATCCTGAGTGAGGTAGTCCAATCACAAAAGAACACACATAATATTCACTCACTGATAAGTGGATATTAGGCCATATGCTCACAATATCCAAGATACAACTCACAGACCACATGAAGCTCATGAAGAAGGCAGACCAAAGTGTGGGTGCTTTCTGTCCTTCTTAGAAGGAATAACAAAATAATCATGGGAGCAAATATGGAGACAAATTGTAGGCCAGAAACTGAAGCAGGGACAGTCAGGAGACTGCTCTACCTGGGTATCCATCACATATGCAGTCACCAAAGGCAGACACTGAGGTGAATGCCAGGAAGTATATGCTTTCAGAAGCCTGATATAGCTCTCTCCTTAGAGATCTGCCAGAGTCTGACATATACAAAGACAAATGTTCACAGCCAACCATTGAACTGATCATGGGGTTCCCAATAGAGGAGTGAGAGAGAAGACTGAAGGAGCTGAAAGGGTTTGTGACCCCATGGGGAAAGCAACAATACCAACCAACCAGAGCTCTAAGGTTCTAAACCAACAGCCTGGGAGCACATAGAGAGGGACCCATGAGTCCAGTTTTATATGTAGGGGAGAATGTCCTTGTGAGGCATAAGTGGAAGAGGAGGTCTTTGGTTCTGTGAAGGCTGGATGCCCCAATGTCGAGGGTGGGAGGTGGGAGTAAGTAGGGGAGGGGGGAGCACACTCATATCCTCATAGAAGCAGAAGGAAGCAGAACAGGAAAGAGATTTCTAGGTGGGAGAGAAATGGGGAAAGGAGATAACATCTGAAATGTAAATAAAATATCCAATAAAAATTAATTTCAAAATGAAAAAAAGAAAATTTTGCTACTGTACAATTAGCTTAAAAATTATATTAATAAAAATCAAACTTAAAAAGTATTTGTGGAATTATCCTGTCAGCCTGTGTCTGTTGCTTGGAGAATTGAGACTATTCCTACTGAGGTTATAATTGCAATGTATGTATTATTTGTTGTCTTTGGGTTGTGAGTTTTGATGGTGATATTGGAGTGTGTGTGTGTGTGTGTGTGTGTGCATGTGTATTTTTTTCTCTTTGGCACTTTGTGTTTTAACTATTATGCTTCATATATCTTAAGTTTCTCAGTTATCAATCTCTCCAGCCAAAATTTTTGTATTGTTAATTTTCTTAAAGTTTGCTTTCCTAGGTATAATTATTTCTAGCTATTTATATTATAACAAGATTTTCTTTTCCCTTCATCTATCACAGATAGCATTGCTGGGATTATCAATCTAGCTGGACACTGTAGCCTTTTAGTATGCATTGCTTCAGGCTCTTCTAGCTTTCTGAGTTGCCATGAGAAATCAGCTGCTATTGTAATGGATTTTCCTTGATGTGATGATTTTTTCCTCTTGCAACTTTCAATACACTTTATTTTTTCATATATTTAGTGTTTCTACTCTGATATATCATGGAGATTTTGTTTTATGAGCTTGTATGTTTAGTATTCTGTATGTCTTTCTATTGATTTACATACAGCACTCCCCCATTTGGTGAAGCTTTTGTCTCCCTACTTGTTGAATATCTGCTCTTTACCACATACTTGGGATTCTTCTCCCTCACTCATACCAATAATTCAAAGTTTGGGTTTTGTTTGTTTGTTACATGTATCCCACATTTTCTGTATGCTGCACTCACATGGATCTTTTTCTCCCATATTCATATGGTAGATCCTGGCAAAAGTATAGATATTGGATTTTGTACAGGCAGGTTGGCCAGAAAGGCCAAAGCATTTGTTGTTTATTCTAAGCAAGATCTCTGAAGAGTGTGTTTGGAAGGCAAGATGAGAGAGATTAAGTAGCCTAGACACTGGAATTAAATATGCTGTATTTGTCTGGCTGGAAGATTAGATATGCTATGGTAAAGACATGTAGATTGGTGGCAAGTAGGGAATGTTCTCGTAGAATTCTAATGTTAAATTGTGTTTTACATATATGTCATTATCAATGTATTTTTGGTACCATGTAATTTAATGATACAGTAGCTATTCTTATTCTTATGTTCATTATCATGTGTTTTCTGGGTGTTATGCTGAAAAAAAGACCAATGACTTTGCATATGCATGTGCATAGTTATCAGTGTTTAACCTTTAAATTTTCTTCGTTTTACAATAGAAAATGTAATACATTAAAATATAGTATGATTGCTAAACCAACTTCTTCAAGTAATTGCAAAACAAATGATATATATGTGCTGAATGAGGTTTTATGTTACAGAATTTTAACTAGTTTCTTCCCACAAAATCAAAAATATTTTCCAATTCATGTATATATGCTATCACAAGATGATTTGTTTTATCTCCATGTTCTGCTTTAAATGAAATGTGGTTTGGAGAATGAAATCTAATACATGGAACATATGTCTGAGGTAAATTTACCAAGGTAGTAAAAAAATTCACAGAATATATAAACTAGCTCAGAGTTCTAGAATGTGGAGTTAGTGCTGACAATACACTGTGCAGTGTGCTTATCCTATCTTTATTATGCTCATCTGTATTCTAGAGGTTCCCTTGGGATTGCCTTTTCTTGCTTATGGAATTTTGTTGACACATTAGATGTCAGCATGTAAAAAATTTATGGAGTGGAACAGAAGGGTGTTTCCTTCTTAAAGTTTTATGTACCCAGGTTTTTATCTCTTGATGTCACAACTGGGATTATCTTTGGATCTCACACTGGGATTTTTGCCAGAAATATTTCAAGAGTAAAGGGAATAAAAGGGAAGGATACCAAAGTTTGAGATAAACAACACATGCTCATGTGTTTAAAATCAGAGGTGTTTTTAATTTAGATAGGTCTAGGTAAAATCAATACCATTTTTTAGGATTAATAAATATAATTATTTTATATAGTTAATTGGCAAACAATATATGTGTATTAGTGCGCATGTGAGCGCACACACACACACACACACACACACACACACACACACACACATATATATATATATATATATATATATATATATATATATATATTCTCAAGCTGTGATGTTCTTTCACACTGCCTTATAGAGATAATTATATTTTATCTAAGGTGCACAGTAGAGATTTCTCATCTTGTTACTTTGACTCAAAATATACTGGTCTTAACCTTCATTTTTTTTTTTCCATTTTTGAATCTCCTGAGTTTTAGAGTTATCAAAATTAATAGCACCAAACCCCTTACTCATTTCCACATTTCATTAAATGGTTGAGTTATTGGAAGGACAGACTGCTATACAGTAATTGGACTCAGTTTCTTAAAGCTTTATGTGTCACTATAAGTGAACACAATGTAAGACATATGTAATCAACATGTTTTAGTTAGAGTATATAATGATAATAGATAGTAACAAGTCATGATCAACGTTTCTCTGAAATAAATCTTTTCAAATGTAGCAAATATATGCCACATATATTTTAATATGTTATTAACAATTTAAGAAAAAATATTTATGTATTTATGTATTTTCTTAACAGCTTTACAAGGAGTGTGAACAACAGCTTATTGTCATCCATCAGAAATTTATGTGAACCTTTACACTTTTACCCTAAACATATGCCAACTGCTGTTGTATATGGAATGATAAACAATGGGAAGGAACCTAGAATACCTCTTGGAGGTACTATTTCTTCTTCCTAAAAATTGGGTGACTATATTTAGCTGTATTAAATAGTTACAGAAAATCCCTAGACATAGGGTTTGTTTAACATATCTCATAGTAGAAATGCAATAAAACATTATTCTGAAGACCCAGAATTTAAACCTTATTTTGATACTTTTATTTTACATAGAAAGGGTGTAATTTTAAAAAAATGTGTTGAGCTTTATGTATGAAACTTAAGGAAAAATATACCAGCAGAACAGAGATTTTAAAAAGAAAAATATATAAAGAAACAGACTGAAAAGAGTGTATTTGTGTGAGTGTGTGTATGTGTGTATATGTGCGTGTGTGTGTATTTGTATGTGTGTATGTGTGTGTGTGTGTGTAATGTACCCAGTAACTACTGGCATTCTTAAGTTGCCAGTAACTAACAGCTCTCTAATTGGACACACTAAACAATAAGGAAGCAATGCTTACTACTTACTGCAAACCTATCTAATTGCTCATTGCTAGTGAAATTATGGTTATAAGAGGTAAAACTACAACAATTAATTTACCAACCAGCATAATTCCATTCACTGATTAGAATCATAACCATTTACCATGCTACCCATAGATGAGGGAAGTCTTTACACATCATCAAGATTACTTGCCTTCTCAATAGATGAAAACCATAACAGAAAACTACAGTGAATAAAAATACAAAGTTATGGAATCCAGTCTTAATAGATACATCTATAAAACACTTACTGTCTTAAAGCTCAGAGAAAGTAGTTCAAGAAAGGAAAGAAATACTATAAATGCCAGCCAATTTTGCTGTGATATTGTACCTCCTTGTAATATTAAAATCTATATCCATAAAATCTCAGAAACCTGATGTCCTAAACATGAGCTTGACAAAAGTTGACAATACTAATGAACATGCTGAAGTGGATAGAAAAAACAAACAAGCAAACAAACAAACAAAACACAAGAGGTCTCAATCCTACTCAAGGAACTATAGGTGAGAGGAAATCTAGGAACAGGCAAGGTGGTCTTCCCCAGAGAAGAACATAGCAATTAGTTGTCAAATGCAAAATAGCCTGACAACATATATGCAATTAATATTATACAGACTAAGAAGCTTATATTTAGAAATATGTGATTATATAATATACATATATGCGTGCAATAACAATTAGTAAAAATAAGGGGAGAAAAGAGGCCAGGAATTTGAAGGACAGTGGGAATGATTATATGGGAGGGTTAGGAGAGTTAGGAAAGAAAAAAAAAGGTTTTGATTATATTATAATAATCTCAAACTTAAAAACAAGTCAAAGGATTACTAATATATTGATATTCTTTTACAACTGAAATTAATGTTCAATATTTAAATCAATGACAAAATTAATACTGAGACTGATTTTACTGGTGTAATGGAAGAACACATTTTAAACCTCTTTCTGTATGAGGATTCAGTAAAAATACAAACATGTGTTTCTCATAAGCCTTCTGTATGAACTTCATCCTGAGGGAGATATATGATGTATCAATAAGGGAGGGTAAAGAAACTGATAATCACAGCAGTATCAGAAAAGACACTGATCATGTCCTATGAGGTATGTAACTTAAAATGATGAATTTCAAAACTGTTATTTTTCCAGTCATCACACAATGCCTCTTTAGTACTGTAGAAACAGTTTCACTTTTTTATGTTCCTGTTGTCTTGTAGCATCTACATGATATTAATATTTTTTCATTTGAAAGTGCTTTTTCATGTCTGTATACACTGCCTGTAAAGAATGACTTTGTTTTAATGCTGTTTTGCCAGGAGTCTATAAATCAATGCACTGATACCCCACCATTGCTTGTGTAATGATATTTTTTATAAAACCTCATGGGAGATAAAATCTAGGAGATTTCTTAAGTCTGGTCTTAATGATCAAAATGAATAAATGAATATATATATATATATATATATATATATATATATATATATATTCATGGATTCTTGAGTTTCTAGTGTGTGGACTAGTATTCACATGTGACTTCCACACCTTTTTGAGATTACATTAAATTGTCTCTGAACTACTTGTAATGAGAAGTGCACTATAAAGTTGTAAAATATAGTTTAATGTATTGTATACAAATAAATGAATCAAAATCATCTATATGTGTTCAATACATAAATCATTTTATTTCACATAATTAAAGTTCAGAGTTAGTTGAAGTTTGAGATTCAAAACCCGTGTTGAATCAGCCAAGTTTATATGAAAACTGGATTTCTTGAATTTAATGTACTGATGACATTACCCCGTCAGCCATATTTCTTTATTGTAATCAGATTTGTGGTCTATGTAGTGATTTAATTAATTTTGGAAGGCAGGAAATATCTGAAAATAATCTTCTCCATTTTAAAATGCTTTGCACAGTTCCTAGGTGCAGTTCTGTCCTTTCTCAGCTTGATAGAAACACTGAAGAGGATTTGATTAATTAATGGAATTAGTATATGTTGCTTCATATTATTTTTTTCTGTAGCTATTTACCACTAATTCAGTATTTACTTTCAATTCACTGTGAGTGGGATTTAAACCATATAACCATTTTATGATTATTAGAAAAGTTAAAATTAATACACTTAACAATTACACATTTCTATCCTTACTTGGTTTACAACTTGTAGCAATACCAAGCCAATTATAGAATATGCTTTATACGGTACAATTTCCCTTAAAACCCTGTAAATTGTGATAGGTAATCAATACCTAGAAACAATAGTGGCACTATAAACAGGCCACATGATATTCACTATCACCAAACACATGCACACAGTATATTTTCAGGGCTCAAGCATTTAGTTAATAATATACAAAAGTTTCCAGTTAATTGTATGGTGTCATATAACAAGTAAAAATAAGGAATGGCATTTGAACCATATAAATAAATATTTCAAGATTAACTTCTTCAACATGCTGTCTCTTTAAATTTATATTTTAGAATATTTATATCATAATCATTTGCTATGTTATCTGAGCATTATTAATGAAGGTGGCACAGGCTTAACCTTTGCATATTAGTTATTGTAAATGAACATGTTAATAAAGCAGTTGGGAGAATATATATGGTGCAGAGAGGACACGAGTTGTGGGACAAAAGAGATGAAAAGCCTTGATAATAACCAAATATGTTCATGACTCCAACTCTTGAGATTAGGTTACTATTCTTTCTTATAGACTTTTCTTTACACTTGATAAAGAGTACTTTTTGTTGGAGCCATGGTATATAACTTCTCATTGTTAGTCACTTATAATTCTTTACATTTAGAGTTAGAACTATATTCTCAGTTTCACTGATTAAAATGCTTAAACAGGAAGAAAAAGAGATAAAAGAGAAAAAGGGAACAAGGGGAAATGACAAAGAAAGAAAAGAAGGAAAAAAGGAAGGAAGGAAGGAAGGAAGCAAGCTTACTGAATTTTGATTATAGTAAGTGAATATAAATGCCAGTAGAATAACTGGTGTCCTCTTAGCACAAAAATTACAGAAATGATAATAAAAAATGAGGAATATGTACTTATTATACATATTTAAATAGTTCTATAAACACTAGTTTTGGGATGTCCAGAAATACTACATAAAATTATAGAATATTACTCAAAATAATTGGGTCATTCTATGAACATACATGCATGTACATATATTGGTGAATTTTTAAAAAAGTTTTTGTATTTTGTACAACTTTTTATGAGAGACTGAAACCATACTAAGCATGATATAATGGAAATATAACTAAAAGTTCTCACATAGTTCATCTCCATACCCAGGACATCTGTTACTTCAAAAATTAAATAAATCATTAGCATTAGTATTCTTGAAGGCAAATAAAAGCAGATTGTAGAAGGGAGTTCTGGTTCATACTGTCACCAGAGCATTTGACTTAAAGCATTTGAATTGAAAACAGTTTTCTCACACAGTACATTTTACATAATAAACTATAACTTACATAGTTCACCATGACTTCTGTTCCTCTGTGAACAATACATGTTTGCTTTATACCTCATGAGCTAGTTATTGATGTTGTCATTTGATATATTTTCTAATCCCAACTTTCTTTCTCATGTTTAAAAGAAAAAATGTCAGGGGGAAAAACTATTTAGTGAATTATCCAATTTTCTACTAATTAGTCCTTCAAAATATACAAAGTTTGATTAATAAATTTACCATAACCAATATTTGTTAACCTACTAATTCACAACTCAAATACTCAATCCCTTCAATGTTTTATGCAGTATTGGTGGCAACTTTTGTTTGATTTTCTGCTCATAAATGTTTAGTAATAAAGAAGACATTAATGTCTTTGGTATGCTGGGAGTGTTAGATGGAATGGATAAAAATGTTTCATGAATATCTTAAATATATTATATATTTGATATATTACATAACTAACTGTAACAATTCCATCAACATAACTACTACCTCTATATCTTGAACTACTTCAAGGCAACCTGCACAAAAGTCAAGACAAGTTATCACTTCCTATTACTTTAATATTCACTAATTTGTAATACCAACACACCCACAGGGCATATTGTAAAATACCTTGTGAAAGTAAAGCCAATTAACTTTGTCTACATAGAACTATTAAAAAAAACAATTTTATGTTTTTTTGATATTTTTCTACTGTCTCAACATTTCTAGGAGTATGTTACACAGGAAGTTCATGTAGATTAATTTATAAAGGAAATTAAAGATAAATATAAATTCTAACCTACATTATAAATATCTTGTTCCTCTAGTCCTGAATGCACAGATGGTAGATTTCTTACTCATATAATTTACTGAAACTTTGCAAACATCATGTAATAACATAAAATAAAAATGTATAATTAGAATGATGTAATGAATATACATGTGCATTAATGGTATTTAGCCAATTGTGAATGTGAAGCTTTAATGGCTCTGTCTGTCTCTCCCTTAATTTAGAGTAATAGAGTGTTATTATTATTATTATTATTATTATTATTATTATTATTATTATTATTATTAAAACTGTGATTGTAATTCACAGATACAGCCCTTATGGATGTGTGAATCCCAAGTAGAGAAACAACTGTTTTAATGAAATGTTATAAAGATTGTATCCTACCTCTTTAATATAAAAAGAGATTGCCCAATAACTGTCCAGGACAGTTATGCATAACGTTAAACATCAAGGCAGTAGCTATAGCAAAAAGAAGAAAATCAGTACACATGACACACACATAATTATAGCTACTTTGTTAAACAAGATTAAATAAGTACAACCCTTTTGTGAGTTTGCTTGAATTTTATTTTCATAAATTATTCAATAAATCAGCATATGTTTACATAAAACAGTGATTATTTAATGGTCTATAATTTTACATTTTGTGTGCTATTATAATTTTTTATATTTACCTAAAGAACAATCTTTATCAGAAAGCTAATTCTCGGAATATGAGTTTGAAGTAATATCCTAAGAAGCTCTTTTTAAGCTATGCTTTCAAAGAACTATTTGAATAGCACAAAGAAGAATTAAAAAATTTAAAGGTCTGCAGCTACAGTGAATATCACATGAATCAGGAAACGTTTTTAGAAGGCAAAAGAAGTTCTAAGTGTATGAATACACTCTGTGGGTCTGGGGAAGCCTCCTGCAGACATCAAAGCAAAGGGTGAACACAAAGTTCTCGACCTGACATCTGAAATGCAGACTTTATTGATCCCAAAGTGTGTGAGCTGTTTGCCATGTTAGGTTTTTAGTATCAAGGGATTCATGCTAGCAGAGCCAAACCCTTCAGACAAATTCTAATTCAGACACACAAAAAAGGCTCAAGAAGAAAATGTAGCTCTTGCCAATACAGGCAAAATATTTCTTAACTATTAACTTTAAAATTTTTATCTTGTAATTAGATCTTAATTTAAAAGAACATAGTATTAATTGTGTTTATATTTAGGGAAGAGATTCCAGATGTCTATGACAGCTGTTTATTTTTAGATATATATGTAAAGATAATAATGTGTGTTACTTACATAGTGACTTTATTTCCTTTGAATCTATTAAAGAAACAGTCTGCAAAAATATGTCTGTGAATAACAATGAATATATTGTATATTTCATACATATAAATATAAAATAATAAAACAATAAAATGAAAAGTTATGTTAATTACTATGTTAATAGGTTAATGGATAGCATGACTTATTGGAAACTTGCATTTCGTTTAGATAGGAGCAATTCTGCGTTAAAATTTTTGAGATGGGTGGTTTGCCCCATCCCTCAACTAAAAGCTGCTTATCCACTAAAGATGGTCTCTATAGGTTCTATCTCCCTGCTGTTGGGTATTTTTGCTAATGTCATCCCCACAGGGTCCTGGGACCCCCTTGTTTCCCTGGCATTTGGTATTTTGTAGTGGCTACGCGTAGCTCCACAGACCCCACTGCAACATATTTCTGTTCAATTTCCTGACACTCTGTATATCTCTCCTGTCTCTTCCCATACCTGATCCTGCCCCCTCCTCTTTTTTTCCCTTCCTCCTCCTCTCTGCCTTCCAGGTCCCTCCCTCCATCTATCTCCCATGATTATTTTGTTCCCCCTTCTAAGTAGGATTCCTATTGAAAGGAAATTGTAGCAGGAATTTCCCTACCCAATCTATTTTAAATATTAGTGCAGCAGGGGGCCTATGATTGGAGAGGGAAGAGGGAGGTGAAGCTAAGAGTGGCAGAGAGATGGATGCAAAGGAGAGAGAGAGAAAAAAGTGGAAATCGAGGCAGATGTGAACCCACGTGGCTTTAATAGCCTCAGGTAGTTATGCATATCAAAAGGTTAGGATAACTGGTATAAATTGTCTAAATTGTGTGAGTATTTTGTGTATTGAGCTTTTATTGATATATAAATCTGGTTGTTTAACTATAAGCATTAAGAGTTTTGATTTTACCAGGTGATGGGTGTTGTGGTGGCTGATCACGAGATGGAAGATCACTGTGTGGGGCTAGTACGGCCGGGAGGGGAGGTTTGGAGCTTCAGCCCAGCGGGAGAATCTGCTGAGATAAGAACACCTGGCTGGAGCCAGGTAGACCGCAGGTGCTGGACTTAGTGCAGGACATGGCCGCTGAGCCGGGAGCCAGCCAGACCTCTTATTTTTAATATCTCCCATTATAGGAAAGAGAGACAAAATAAAAGAGCAGAGACTTAAGGAATGGCCACCCAGAGACTGCCCAACCTAGGGATCCATCCCACCTGCAGATCCAAACCCCAACACTATTGTTGATGCCAGGAAGTGCTTGTTGACAAGAGGCTGGTATAGATGTCCTCTGAGAGGCTGTGCCAGGCCTTGACCAATACAGATGCAGAGTCTCCCAGCCACCAACCTTCAGACTGCGCCTGGGGAACCCAATGGAAGAGTTAGGGTAAGTACTGAAGGAGTTGAAGGGGATTGGAACCGCATAGGAAGAACAACAATATCAATTAACCACACCACCCAGATCTCCCAGGGACTAAACCATCAACAAAAGAGTATAGATGAAAGGGCCCAGTACTCCATCTACATATGTTACTGAAAATTGCCTTATCTGGCATCAATGGGAGGGGAGACCCTTGGTCCTGTAGAGTCTCGATGTGTCAGGGTGCTAGAGAGATGAGACTGCAGGAAGATGGGGCAGCACCCTCATAAACGCAAAGGGGAAGGGCAATGCAATTGGAGATTTCCAGAAGGGAAACCCGGAAGTGGGAAAACATTTGAAATGTAAATAAATAAAATAAACAATAAATAAGTATAAAATTAAGAAAAAAGCCTTTGCAATTGTAACTTATATGTATGCACATATTATGTGTGTATATTCACTATTTAAAGAAGGACGATCATGATCTTGGGATTTTTCCACCTTTACCTACTACATTGTGGGAATTCAGATGTGTAATACAATGTCCTGTTTCTGTTGTGATGCAAATCAAATATAGAATTTCATGCATGACAGTTAAATATTCTTTCAACTAAGCTGTATCACCAACCTCGTTTTTGTTTTTGTTTGTTTGTTTTATGGGTCATCTGAAATAATTACATTTAGTTTTCAAAACATCTTTCACTATATGTAGTCCATTTGGTTTGGTAAAAAATTTCTCAGTTTTGATTCTTTTTTTCTTCCTTTTTTCTTCTTTCTTCCTTCTTTCTCTTTCTTTTTTCTTATTTTTTATTTATGTAGAAAAATCAAATCATTTTAAGTTCAAAAACAAGACAAGGTATCTTGTTTCTCCACTCTTTCTACTTTCCTAGGTAAATGTTGTAGACCATATATTCTGAGCTAAAGATATAAGACTAGAGAAAGAAATTAAATAGAGATATAGAGAAAAAGAAGTCAAAGTTTCTTACATTTTCAGATAAAAGACCCCAAATACTACATTAAAAAAACTAGACTTGATAAATACTTTTAGCAAGGTAGCAAGATACAAAAGTAATACACAAAAATTTGTAGCCTTTTTGTATATCAGTAACAACCATTTTTTTTAAAAAAAAATTAAAATGACCCCATCTTAACACACATGCATATACACACACACACACACACTGGGGACAAATTTAATAAAAAAAGAAAGAAAGAAAGAAAGAAAGAAAGAAAGAAAGAAAGAAAGAAAGAAAGAAAGAAAGAAAGAAAGAACCTCTATGGTGAACACTTTAAGACACTGGAGAAAGAAATTGAGCAAGACAACCAAAATGAAGAGTTCTCATACTCAAAAATTGACAGTATTTGTACTGTATAAATACTAATTACAAAAGTAACCATATTGTCAAATCAACACATAGATTCCATAAAATCAAAAGCAAACACCAGGACAGTTCTTCACAAACAAAAAAGTGACATTCTGGAAACGTGTGGAGGCTCTAAAACCAAAGAAGACAAAAGAAATCCTAAACAAACAAAATATTCCTTGGTGTAACATCATATCTAATTTCAAATTATAGTACAGAGCCATAATGATAAATGTAACCATGGCATGGCACAAAATAAGATGAACCAATCAATGGAATAGGAAAAAAAATGATACAGCTAAACTTCAGCAAAACTATGTAAATATAGCTATGCGCCCTTTGACTAGGAAACAAAAATATTCATTGAAGAAATGTTAACATCTTCAATAAACAATACCAAAAAATGAATTTCAATATGAATAAAAAAATGAACTAGTTTGTTACCTCTCACTTAATACAATGTTCAATGCCAAATGGATCATGGACTTCAACGTAAGAGTTTATGTCCTCAAAACTTCTAGGGAAATAATAAATACAGAGTAAAGAACATTCTATGTAGCACTCTAGTACTACTAGACACATTTAACTAAGACCAACAATTTACAAATCTGTACTCATAAAAACAAAACCCTGTTCAGCAAAGGTTATGGTCATTAGTACAAAGAGTTATCACAGGGTACTGGAGAAAATATTTCCCTCTGTTCATCTGTCAGAAAAAAAAAGTGGATAGTATATCCAATGAACTTTAAAAATTAAACACCAAGAAAACAAACAAAAATCAAAAATAAAATGGAAAATGAGCTTTGTGGCTGAACAGAAAGTTTTCAAAAGAAAAAATGAAAATTGCTAGCTTTTTTGTTGTTTTTATTACATTTTTAGCTATCATGGAAAAACAAATTAAAGCCTTAAGACCAAGATAGTCATCATCTTCAGGAATACAAATGGAAACTAGAGTTATTCTGGAAGCACAGAAGGGGAACCATCATATGCTGCTTAAGGTAATGAAAAACATTCAAGCACTCTGAAAATCAGTCTTTATTTTTATTAACAACTAGAAATAGATATGCATCTTACCCATCTCTACCACTCCTAGGCACACAGCCAAAGGACATTACATCTTATTACTGAGATACTCAATATTTATGTCCATTGCCACTCTATTTACAATAGTTAAGTAGAATCAATCTAGGCAAGTGAGAATTAACTAAGGGAAACATCTACATAATGGGATGCTACTGAACCACAACAGAAAGATGAAGTAATTGAATTTGTAGTTAAATACATAGAACTAAAAATGTTACAAAGTATAAGATAGACCAAGACCGAAAGATAGACACTGCATGTTCTCTTACATATGAGCTTCAAATCTTTTGCTTCCTGCACTTAACCTGGAGGTGTGGAAGCTAGGAAACTGTGAATGGACAGCTGATGGCAGAAATGTATTTGGTATACTTGGCAGCATGATATGGATGAAATTAAAGTAGAGAAGAAAAAAAAAGTACTATAGGCTAAAGGCTTCAAGAAGGGATCCCCATCATAAGGATGGGGAAATGAGATGCTAGAGAAATATAGAAGCAAAATGAAGTGCGTGTGATTACACTATTTAGTAACCTAAATTCTTTCAGTCTAAGTAAAATATATATTATTAAGAAAGACTAAAGTGTACATAACTTAAAGGAGCATGGTAAAAATAATAGTGCCAAAGGCTTATGCATGGATGCGACCAGCAACTTCATTGAAATGAGGGTAGGGTGTTGGTTAACTATACTAAGGGTAGATGAATAAGTCTCATGAAAGCTCTCTAGTCTAAAATAAAAAGTACCACAAATTAATGAGCATTGACCCTCTCAGAGTACAGGGATTATTAAGTGTATGTATCAGTGCCAGGTATGTGTTATTTTCTTGGTTATAAGCCAGGGAAGCCCCAGAGACACAGAAACTATACAGGCTCTTGTCATTGCTTCTGGTTACCTACAATACCTAGTTGGTAATGCTGAATTGCTTAAAACACCACAAATTTTGGTTGTAGGAGAAAGACACAATATTTACCTAATAAAGAAACTCTCCATGATACCTAGATGTCACTGTGATGGGAAATTTTATAGTGGCTGCTTCAGTAGAAAAGGCACCGATTGTCTTATCCAATGTTACTACACCCTACATATTGCAATGCCTTCCTTCAAGGAATGGTAAGTGTGCTGTTGCAGTCAAGTCAAAATTTTTATGGTGATCATCAGTCACTTTACTAATGCATTTGAAGTTTATGCATGGGAGAGTATTCATGCATGATGCTATAAATATGATTAAAGTCAATTGGTGATGTCATAGTTTCTATGAAAGTTATTGATACTGCTTTTCTAAATGGTCATATTGTCAACCTGTCTACTACTCATCTGTCTATACAAAGATTGTGTTACTTTCACCCTGGATAGAAAAGCTTCTTATCATCATAGGTTGTGGTTACTATAGAGATGTTACGATGTTTAAAGTGCTAAGAATAAGCTACTCAGAATGCTCAGTCATAGATATAGAATCTGTATCACCACTACCACACACCTATTCTCAGGAACATCACAAAATGGGAAACAGAAAGAATGTGAGATCTGAAAGAAAAGGTATATACTGCGAATTTCTGTTCTCTGTACATGACATGACTATTGTACACATGAGGTCACTGAAGATGTGGTTCCCAACACAAGTCCTGGACTATATCAATCCACTGAAAGCTACAGAAGATGAAGGGGATCACAAGGCTCCTGGAGGACGATAAGTTTCCATTTTTTAGAAGTATGGCCACTACACATATCTATGGTCTGTTGAATGACCCAATGTCCAGAACATATGGTATTAACTAAGTGAATTGAGTGGTTTTTTTAAAAATATACTATTAATTATGAAAGGATGTTATGAACTTTAAAAGGAGATATGATGGAGGGTCCTAGGCGTATACAGAGGAGAAAGTGAAGAAAAGATATGATCTAGATAAACAAATATATATATATATATATATATATATATATATATATATATATATATATCAGTTTTAAAGCTTAAATCATGAAATATATAAGTAATTAAAGGAATGCCTTTTAAAAGTTGGAAAGAAAATATTTCCACCACAATGATAATAGCTACACTCAAAAATAATAATATGAGATTGTAAATGTTGTCAAGGACTAGGAAGTAAGAGTCTTAATATCCACTGCAGCTGTGACTTACAATTCATATGTCTAGTACAGAAATTAATATGAAGTTTTCTCAAAAATAGATGGATTTATTTTTAAGTTCTATGCCAGAAGTTTTATTGTATAAGACATTTATCTTTGAATTTATTCTTTTTGTGTTCTCTGAAACTACTGTATCTGTGAGAGGTCAGATAAGTGTCCTGAACTCCATTGGCTCTCTGGAAGGCCAGCTGACACTTGATTGGATTAATTTGTATGTAAAAATGCCTTTTGAATCTTACTTCTTTTAAATCTTTGATTTTCTGAATTTTCAGTACCACATACACTTTAAAAATGTCTTTGTTATCTGATATGGTATCACTAAACTACCTGGGCATGTAGATTAATGATATGTAGAGTTTTAATTTAAATCAAAGTGGTTGTGGTCATTTATTCAATTTTATTTTATTATTTTTTTCCAAAATATTTATTGCACATAGGTACAATCTCTCATTCCTTTAAAACACTTATGGTTTTCATTCTTTTCACTTTTCAGGCTTATATGATTTCTATCAATCTTTAAATTAGCATATTCTTTTTTTCCATTTAAAATCTACTAATCCCATTTCTGATAATCTTTTTCAATAAAAATACTTTATAATACAATAAGCTTCACTATTCTTATTTTAGTAAAATTTATCTCTGTATTATATTAGTTAATATTCTTAATTAATATTAAGATTGATATTAATTAATCTTATATATTATATTATATATTAATATTAATTATATTATATATTAATCTTAATTAATATTCTTAATTTTAATTTTATCATACTACTTTTTTTCATAAAGAATTTAAATTCTAAGGAGATATTAATAATGGGTTATTGCTAGGTTGTCCTCTAAATTCTCCAAAACATAATCACATCCTTATTTTTCTACGGATTCTCATGTGGTAGAAAACTGAACCAGAATCCACTATGTCAGTGGAGAAGACTTTAAATTTCATAGCTCTTGTGTCGCTGGGATTACATACATACATTCATTTGTACATTAATGCCTCACTTGTGTAGTATTAGGGTTGAATTCAGAGCTTTGTGATTGTAAGTCCCTTGCAACTGAGCTCTATTTGCAATCCTTCTTATATTGTTCTTATTGTTATAATGTTTATGTACACATAATTACTAGGCAGATATAACTTGCATTTTCAATAATAAATTTATAGTAATAGGTCCTTTAACTTTAAGGATACAATTGCTATTTGTTTATTTACATGACTAAAAAAAAACAACTAAAGTGAAGTATATCTATTCTTTGGGGGCATAGGGTGTGAAGTAGAGGGATTGCATCATTTTACAACTTGAAACTGAGACCAAGGAGGAATGGTGCTTAATGTCTTGCTCTTCTCTTCTCTTCTCTTCTCTTCTCTTCTCTTCTCTTCTCTTCTCTTCTCTTCTCTTCTCTTCTCTTCTCTTCTCTGCTCTGCTCTGCTCTGCTCTGCTCTGCTCTGCTCTGCTCTGCTCTGCTCTGCTCTTCTCGCCTCTTCCCTCCCCTCCTCTCCCCTCCTCTTCTCTCCTATTCTCTTCTCTTCCCTCTCTGTCTCTCCCCCTTCCTTGTTTCTGTTTTATAACATTTTTCATTTCAATTTTTCTGAAAAATAATTATACAGTATATTCTGGTCATGTCTTCATTTTTCACAATACCTCTAAGATCCTTCCTTCCTCTTCACCATCTCTACTCCATACCGTTTCTTTAAAAAACAAACATGCAAACAAAAACAAAGAAAGTAGATTTTTTTAAAAAAGATAAGATATATAAAACAAAATATGAAAGATTGGCAATACAAAAATGTCCTCCAAACAAAGCAATTTGAGACAAACAGTATTGCAAATATATATATACTTTATTTTCTGTTGACCACTTACTGTGCAGTCTGTGCCTGCTGCAAAATCTCTGTGAGCTCATATATGTATCAGTATTGATTTCTTTAGAAGACACTGTTTTCTTAGAGTCATGCATTATCTCTGGTTCTTATAATCATTCTGTCTCCTTTTCTAAAGAGTTCCCTGAACCTGAGGGGAAGAGTTTTGATTAAGACATTTCATTTAGTATTAGGTGTTCTAAAATTTCTCATTTCCTGTATATTTTCCAGTTATGGGTCTCTGTGCAAGTTTCTATCTACCACCGAGGAAGCTTTTTGATGATATCTGCATCAGCTGATTATCTATGGGCTAGCAGAATCTCATTATGAGTCATTACACTGCTATATTTCTCAAGCAGAACCTAGCACTTAGTTCTCACTTATGTCTATCATTGATTGTTGACGATCCAAGTAGTGTTAAATATGGATTTCATCACATGAACAGGACCTTCAAACCATTGAGTTGTTGGTAGCTTACCCAACTCTGTTTACCACTAATTGACCAACGTATCTTGCATACAGGTCATCATTGTAGATCACAGAGTTAATCTAAGAGTTGATGTTTACCTCTCCCCCATAATAGAGTATCTTTTATAAACATAAACACTATTCTGTAGGTGCAAAAGCTCTAGTTAGGTACCAGCTTGACTTCTTCATGTTTAATGGAATATGTAATGATTATTTTCAATAATGAGTTTATGGAAATCGACCAATAGCATTGTCAATACTCTGGGATGTACAGAGGTTTCTAAGGGTCTCTTTGGCCAATGACTCAACTAGATGTAATTTATTTCTGGCTCTGAGAGTTTAATTTGGTGGTGAAAGAGGTCTAGTTGGGGCATTTTCTCTCCAAATATTTGGTGAATTCTTTTCACACCTATTTTATTTGCCTTAATACTTCATAAAGTTTCTACAGCACAAAGTTTTCATATTTCCACTCTAGTGACCCTTGGTATTTGTTGTCTTTCATTCTATTCTCTCTTTTATATCTCTATTACTATTCTTAATGTTTATCTACTGACTAACTCACAAAGCTTTTGTCCTTATATGTCATTATTCTGGAAGATATTTCTCCAATAACCAGAATTGACAATGATTCAACAAGACATTTTCCTTGATAATATGCAGATAATAAGATGTTCTAGATGGTTCCGATAATGTATTCAACAAATCTTTAGTGCATGCATTAAATCAAACACTAAATGCATGATTTAATTTATTATCAATTTATTCGGTATCAATTTATTCAGTAAAATTTAAATAAACAATGAAAAATATTATTGCTTTTATTTTATGTAATCATATGATGTAGTATATATGCATTCCCTGAATATGTAAAAAATGGCTGGTTGTACCATGAAATATCATATAAATGAAAAATGTTTCATTAGGTAAAAATTATCAGATAAAAACACAAAGATACTGCTTCATCTAGGCTTCTTTGAGTCCTTATTGATTGTGTCTCATAAAACCTCAAACCTAGGTCTGTATATAATATTGTTAGTTCATAGTCCATTTGTATGGAATGACGTAGATTTACAGAAAAATACAAGAGAAGTATAAATTAGATCCAAAGTCAATTTACACACCACTTTAGATGCACATTAATTTTATTTTACCTCTTTCCAAAGACAGATGGTTATTAGCTAGCTAGGCATCAGAATGAAACCTGTACAGTATCCAAGTAACAAGCAAATGTTCAAGTCTATACTGGTATAATGTAACAGCAGCAATTATTGAGCAAAGAAGTTTGTAAAATTAATGATCTCTGCATGCACAGCTTCTAAAGATGTGCTACAGTGACTGTGAGTATTGTGTTGATCTTAAACAGTAAATGGTACAAAGTAAGTTCTTGTATAATTACTGGGTAAAATGAGGGAATTATCAATTCAAAAGTAAAGAATATTGCTAAGTGCCTCATTTTCTACTAGGAGGATTTTAGCTACAATAATTTTCATACAGGTTTTGTTTAATTTTTATATTCATGTTAACTTGAGAAATGTTTCCCATCACAAATTAAAACAAGATTTTTAGTTATCAACATTATGCATATAATTTTACTACTTTGCATACTTGCATAGTTTGAATATGGAAGATACTTAAAATATAACATGAATTTCTTCTAGATAGTATGTATAAAGTTATATACCAATTAAGTTTGAAGTATTTTACAAACACAATTTAATTAATTCTCCATCATATCTTTATGCAACCTGTTTCCAAAACTTTTCTAGTTAAAAAAAAATGATAACATGTGTATTTCATTTTTAGTAGACTACCTTCATATTGTGGACCTCAGAATATGAGTGAGCATTATGCTGTCAAATTTAATGAGTGCCTCCTGAAAGCCAATGACAGACTATTACTATTATTCAAATTTATATTATCAGCCTCCTCTATCCATACTCATTTGCTAAGATAGATAGATTAATAAGACTCCTTGTATTTGTATTATTTTTCAACTTTCTGCAGCAGAATAGCAGGAGTACCTTAGAGTATATTCTAAATATTTGATAGACTGACCCTCTAATTTGGGGAGCTCATTGAGAAATAACATCTTACTTATAGCTCTCAGACAAGACAGTCTTAGAAATCCACAATGAAAAAAACACAGCATAATTGAAAGTCAAATTAGGTCGAGAAGAGACAAAAATGTATATAAAAATAACCTTAAACACATATAAAAAGTCAGAAGACAATAATATTAGAAATTTGCTGGTAATATTTTATTTCACAAATAATAATTTGAAAACCATGGTTATTATTTGGCACTATAACAACTATGTAGCTGCTAATTAGCATCTATTTTGTATTTATTTAAAACTGTTATTGAGCTAACACAGGTTTGTTCCATAATGATGCACAGAGATAATATAAACTTAGTATACTGTCTATAAACTTAGTTATTGTCTACAAGTATACTTATAAGTAAGATTATTTCTATTATATGATGATACTGTCTATAATATAGTGAATACATGTACTTTGAATGCTATGGTTAACTCTGCTACTGCAATACTAGTGCATTAGGTGGTACAAGGAAGAGTTGTGGGATTAGTTATTAATTCTTGGAGTATTTCTGTTATGGAAAGAAATAATAGTTCTAAGGCATGTTGAAGGAAAACCAACCACAAGTTTGAGACCCTGTCTCCAAACAAATCAATAAAAGGTAAGAAGAAAGGAGAAAAGGTTTAAAACAAAGAAAAAGTCTTAGTAAAAAAAAATTAAAGAATATTATTATACCACTATAGAAAAATATAAGAATCAAAGAAGAGAGATGGACCTAGAGATTCTTTTAAATAACAGTTGGGATGGAATATGTAGAGTTCATGATCAAATGTTTTCATTACTATTATCATTATTCTCTCTCTCTCTCTCTCTCTCTCTCTCTCTCTCTCTCTCTCTCTCTGTGTGTGTGTGTGTGTGTGTGTGTACATGCAGGCTTATACACACACAGGTACCATTATTGCAAACAGAAGAAAATATAGTATTTTTCTGTTGCTTCATGGATACCAGGGAAAGAGCCCAGGTCCAGGTCCTTTGCTCTCAGTGTGAGAATCTTTACCTGTTTGAGTTATCATCAGAGTCTCATTGTGATGTTTGTTAAAGGAGTAGGAATCTACTCAGAAGGTGGCATTATTGCATGACATTCTCAGTACTGACAGCTCCCAGGAGAGGTGTTTTGTGTGACTTTACAGATTGTAAGAATATTCACTATTGTGAATTATAAACACTATTAGTCATGAGAGCTGAAGACATGCTTTTTATTGAGAAACAAATCTAAAATAGATTATTTCTATTATATGATGATACATGGTTACAAAGAAGTTTGATACAATATAAATATACAAAATTATAGTTTATTTGGAAGGTGACAAATTATGAAAAAAATAATAGTCCAAACTGTGAGTCTTGCATGAGTTTTTCTTTATTTCTTAAAAATTATCTACTTTTAGAGAAAATAAATTCATTATAGATATGATTTTGTATTTTATTTGCCACCACATATTTTAATATTGTAACACATCTTATTATCATAGTAACTTCATTCACAAAGTAGAAAGAAATATAGGCAATACATATGAATGTGAATATCATCCTAATACTATGTAAAGAAAAGATTTGATTGACTTTAAAAAAAAATAATTCTACTTCTAGATATATTTACTCTACTAATTTAATTCTTCCTACTTTTTATTTTCTACTTTGTATATATTGATAAGGAGATTATGTTTTATTTACATAGTTTAAAAGAATTATCAGAAACCAATTGCATGACTAAGTATTAAGTCTAACTTAGGGAAAATAATGGAGACAAAAATGGAAAACAGCAGAAATGTCCTTAGACAAAATGAAGAGGTGTGCAGCCAGAACTAATATTGTAACAAAGGTTCAAGATAACTCCAGGAAACAAGATTCATTCCATGCCCCCTTCATCATATGCCTTGAAGACAATGTCCTCTGCACAATGCTCTTATAAACATTTAAGCAAAGAAGGCCATGTAGAATTCGTCAAAAACCAAGAAATATACCTGGATATCTCTTACATCCTGTTGGAACACAATCAGGTAATTGTGTCATGTAGGATTTCTGAGTGCTTATGAGAGCACTCTAAGACAACAAGAGAAGAGTCTTGTGACCTTCAAAACCCAGAATTGTTGTTGGAATGTTTTTGTGCTTCTGTCAGGTATAGCAAATAGGAATGAATTTACTTCAGATTACTCATTATTGCTTGCTCTTATTTAATAAATGTTTAAATTATACTTTACTTGCCTATATAGAAAAATGTTTTGCCACCTGCAAGTCATCTTTTTTTATTCTTTTTTTTTTGGATATTTTATTTACATTTCAGATGCCATCCCCTTTCCCCATTTCCCCTCCATAGAAAACCCCTATCCCATCCCCCTTTTTCTTTTTGCTTTTATACAATTTTTTAAAAATGTTAATCAAAGGCTTTATAAGTTTGGTATTGTTTAATCAGAAGTGTAACCCAATACCCAACCTAGATATATCAACTATCTTTGACTGGTGGAGACACATGGACATCTGCCTCCATGCCCCCTCCTCTTTCCCTCTCTCATCACCTAGCTTCTCCTCTCCTTACTCCTCTTCCTCTTGGTACTCCTTCCCCCTTGGCTCCTCCTACATATCACCCTTCCTGTTAAAATAAAACTTTTCTCTCAAAATAGAATTAGAGCATATTTATGCCAATTTGTACCCGTGAGGTACAAGATAGTCCTAATACCCAGTCCATCATTATGTTGACTAACCAGAACCTCTGTCATCTCTCCTAACTAAAACTCTTAGTTCTGAACCTGGCTTTTTTCTTGGCCTTAGAATGAATGTCAGCTGAAAACCATCCACTCAGATCTTTTCTCTCAAAGTGAATAGCCAGGATTGATTGGCTATGAGACTATAGGTTTTCAACCCCGTCAGAAATCCAGAATGACTGAGTTACTGAAATTATGGGACATGGGACGCACAAAGCATAGCTTCTAAAACTTAGCCAGTTTATAGAGACCACTGAACACCTGAACAGTCCCTATACTACAGAACATTTGAGCATCAAATCTTCAGCCTTCTGGTCCAGAATCATCTGACAACCTTAGTGATGCAGAATTATTAAGGGCTGATTACTCTGTCTAGGCAGATATAATCAGTCGACTATTATGCAAGTGTGTCCTTTTCTGGACAGTAATTTGTCTGTAGATGGAAAGAGGCAATTCTTGCCTAGTGGCTGTCTCCCCACAGCTGGAGTAACTCCAAAGATGGTCAATTTCTTTTTAGAATCCAAGACAGGAAGCTGTCAGGAACAAACAGGTATCTAATCAAAATGAACATTAATATAGAAATGTTTGTAAGGTCAATTCTGTGGACTTCTGATGTTTTGAAAACCAACTATCCATGTAAGGTAATCTGAACTGTTGTCTGTTAACTCCTCTCAGCTATTTCTGAATAAAATATAGAAAACACCCTAACAATAAACTCAAAGCCATGAATTTGCTATAGTCCCTTAACTCACAGGCTAACCATCTCAAATCAGTTAAAAAAGTTAAAGAAAGACTGGGTCTAAGCCTTGTATTCCTAAATGTGTTATATAGGCACAATGCCCATGAGAGTATCAGTATTCATCTCCCTTTTATATCAATAAGAAGCTAGTACCAGAGCTGGGCGGTGGTGGTACACGCCTTTAATCCCAGCACTTGGGAGGCAGAGGCAAGCAGATTTCTGAGTTCGTAGGCCAGCCTGGTCTACAGAATGAGCTCCAGGACAGCCAGGGCTACACAGAGAAACCCTGTCTCGAAAAACCAAAAAAAAAAAAAAAAAAAAAAAAAAAAAAGTTAAAGAAAGACTGGATCTAAGCCTTGTATTCCTAAATGTGTTATATAGGCACGATGCCTATGAGAGTAACAATATTTATCTCACTTTTATATTAATAAGAAACTCATACCAATGAAAACCTTAAATTTGAAATCAAAGTAAATTTTGTACTATTTAATAAATTATAACTTCATCTTGATAATAATTATACAGATTTCTACCAATAGGTTATGCCTATGTAATAAATCCTAGCTAATCCTCCTTGTTCCAACAAAACCACTACTTTCCCCTAGAAAGACAGCACAATATTAACCACCTTAGTCCCTAAGCCCAGGGAATAGGGGCGCTGACTCTTCTTTAACTTCTTCAAGCTGATTAAGGGCATTGAGATATTAGAAGAGGGGTGGGAGGAAGAGTAAATTGATAAGCCTCTGATGTTGTGTTTTCACCCTGCAAGTCATCTTTAGGAGTGTATAGACCATAAACCCATGAGAACTTTATTCATGTGAACTTCTTAACTCTCTGAGTATAAATTGCCTTATACTCCTAATAAAATTGGCATTGCATGAGACTTTAGTCTACCTGTAAGGATCTGAAAATCACGGAAGGAAGACCCAAGACTCAGATAGTATGTAAAGACAAGGAGACTTTATTCTGCAGAAACATGCAGCATGCAGAGATAAAGCACTCTCCAAAATAGTGACCATATAAAAAGTTGCTTAGGCCTTTTCAGACTTCTCTAGAAGGATTAGGTCATCTAAATTTTCATTTGTGGGTGCTAGGGGTCACAGGTGGTCAGTGGCCTGCATTGCTAAAACATGAACATTTAATCAAAGGATGAGATAAGCCTGCCCAGCCCAGAGGACCCATGTTCAGATAAGATATCTCCTGTTTTTGTGGTTATCATCAGACTGATCATTGGGAGAGTTTTTATGACCTTGCTTCTGGATTTCATGGTCTATACCTAGAGCTGGTACATTATGACCTAGTAACTGGGACTTATGGTTTGTTCCTGGAATTGGTACCTTATGGCCTTTTCTTTTTTTTTTTTTTTTTTTTTTTTTCATTCTTTTTTCTTTTTTTCAAAATCAGGCCTCTTCCTTAAATAGAGACAAATGGGGTTTATGTTGTCTTCTAATGGCTTGTTTATTGGTTCCATTCTCCCAGGTCCCACTGCCTCTTGAACTGTGACAACTCTAAAAGATATATGCTATTCACACATAGTATATTGACAGGCTAAATTAAAGCTATTATGGCTTTACCATTACAAAGAAGAAAAAGTAAGATGCTAATGTTCTTATAGGTGAGCATTCTTGTATTACAAGACAGATCAATAGCATAGCATCTCCTTGGGTCTACTGCCTAAAGCATTGATAGGCTTGATGGGTTGTACAATAGAACAAAAGAGTTCAAAGCTTACTCACTATGGTACAGTTAATGGAATTTATGTGCATGGATACATTTGGACTCAATTATTTCTTAATAGCTAATTAATAAAGATAGGACAAGTATCCTATAAAATATGTTGCTGGTCCAAAGTAATGTTCCAAGAAGAAAATTTCAACTGAACATTCTGCAATGCTGATTAACCTGGGAGTACTTGAGGATTGTAAAGATTTTTTTAGTGTTACAAGTTCAGAGGAAAATGATCTTTGTCCATGTTTAGCCCTCAGCAACCGCTTATTTTCCTCCTCTGAATCTGGCCTACTAGCTTTTGTGAATTTTAGATAAATCATTTGAAATATATCATCATAACATTGATTTTCTTTTGGTTTGTATTGACATAGCATACCACTAGCTTCTACCAGCCCAGAATGTAAGAATGTAATCAGGTATAAGCTGAGGTAGATGGCAGAGGTTTCCTAACTTGTCTGATGTTTAGACAAGTGCCTTAAAGAATAATATACTTCAGTTAGTTTTCATTCTATATATTTTGTAAAGTTCATAAAACTGCTTCTGTAGAGAGAAAAATTATAAAGGCCATTTTATGAAATATGTGTAGATTTTTTGCCTTAGATCTGAGCAGAAAAGTGCAGATTCCAGAACGAGGAACTGAAAATAAGATTTCAGGCCTTCACTTTCCCTGGGGCACATTCCGGGTGGAAGAGGCCCAAGGCAGGAATGCGTTCCTGACCATAAAAAATACAAGCCGTCTAGGTGGGGCTGTGACCGGAGGAAGTGAGAAATATTTTGTAATGACGGTATAGGAGACAGTGACTTGGTAAGACTACATTTTTTAGAAAAATGATTGTACTGAGTAATTTCCATGGCTATTAACCTTTCAGAGTGGGTTTCTCTGGAATGTTTAGCTATTCTTATGTTATGTATCCTTGGCAACCCCTCACCCCCGCCCCACTCCCCTGGTTTGTGGTTTTTCTCTTTAAAATGCTCCACGGACTGGATGTGGGGGTCGGACCCTACTCCTGTGCGAGTACGTGGTCAGACTGCTGGCTGCCAGCTCTTTTCCCTAATAAACCTCTGCTGATTGCATCCAGGTATGGTTTCTTGTGATCTTTGGGTGGTCGTGATTTCCTGAGACTTGAGGAAGGATCTCCTGAGTATGGGGGTCTTCACTTCTACATTAGAATATAAAATTGTGTTTACATATGTATTGTTGGGACAATGGTTTCTCATATTTTGTTCTAGAATAAACTATCTGGAATCTTTGAAGTGAGAATTCTGGGGTTTGTTTTTCATTGTGTATGTACATCAGCACTGCATAGAAAATGTTTTGCTATCTGGCTTAGATGAGGAAAAAAACGAGAAGGAGAAAAACATACACAAAAGTTATCATTTTGGAGGTATTCCAAAACCAATCATCTTACATTTGATTTTAAAAATAGTTAATAAGCCATATAAAATTTCAAGATAATCTGGGGATTATATGTTTCTCTGTGAATAGTGCAATTATCATCTGTTTCTGTATGGTAAAAGGTAAATTGATAGTATAAGTGAGCTTCACATGGTTTTGTTTGAGTAATTATGCTCGAAGGAGTAGCGAGAAAAAAAACACTGTAAAAAATGCAATCATAATGTGTATTTTTGCATGATGTCTATATGGCAGAAGTTAGTTAGACAGCCAACATGGAGCATCTATTATGCATATTACTTTAATAGAAGGTTTAGCTAATTAGTGAGCATGCATAGTAACAAGTAATCTGTGTTGAGATAGAAAAGAGTTGACTTGCAACCTATGTGTCCTCATACAAATGAGTTACAGACAGGAACAAAGAGCATTATCAGAACAGGCATGGGAGAATGCCAAATTCCTTACTATTCTGAAGGCAGTGAAGAATTACATTGAAAATTTCATTCCTGATTTCAGTCTAATTGATATATATTGAATTCTTAAGAAAAGTGAAATTAGATATCTGGATGATGAGAAATAAACAAAAGTCCTGCAGAATGACTTTTTCTCTAGGAGGTCATTTTCATGATAAATCTGCCACTCAAGAAGAAACCAAAAGCAGGGAGAAACACCACTTAGCTCACTGCGAGGAGCATTTAAATACTCTAAGCAATGTCTCAGTCCATTTCAACGAGGAAGTAAAATAAGCACTAAAACTGCCAAGTACCAGATTTAGACCTTTGGTTGTAGCAATTCTGTTTTATTTTCTGTAATTAAACCTGTTTACTCATTTTCTAGAATTTTGCAGCAGGTATAAAAGCAGTTTAGGAAAATTTAAGTATTTTGAATAAAGTTAGAAGGATGAGATTTTGTTATTAATTGTCATTCATTTGTTTTATTTGCATATCATGATGGTCTTATCGATTTTCCAATTAGTTTTTGTTCCTTTTAGATGTCAAGTGATTCCAACAAGAAGTCTCCATGTATTTTATGATGGGTTTGCTAAAAGGGCCTGATCTAGCAGATAATTACACATTCTAAGACAATTTTATAGCCTTTTATTTCATAGCCCATGAAGTTCAATATTTTGTGAATTTTATAGTCCATGAAATAAGAGCTGGTATAGCAAGAAGTTAAGCCATTTAGGCTTCAAAATGAATGTTAATTCTGAGATGCATTATGCTATAGGCCAATTGCCTGATGAGTTTTGGAATAATGTCATTGCCATATATTTAGAACAGTTTCTATCACATAAACACATTTTTATTTGAGGAAAAACTCTGAGGCCAAATAAGTCTGGGGAAAGGCAGGATGGATTTCAATTGTAATGCACACAGACACCTGTCTCTGTGGCATCTACAATTCACATTAGACCTTAATAACCCTGGTGAGATTTGCCAGAAATCCTGAACTGTTGCCACTCTAACCTTTTTGGAAAAAAAAAAAAAAGATAATAAAAAAACACATATATTTAAGTCTGTAAAATCGCCAATGGTGTATTTGTAGTGTGAGTTTTATGCTAAATGGAGATTACAAGTCCCCTGTGTGTGATCACTGTGTTTCTGTAAAATGTTGTCCTAACTTTTAAATCATACACAGGGTTTGGAAAGTCAGCACATAGCTTAGGGGGAGTACCCCTTAATGTATATTCCATAAACACTTTGTGATTGATTAAAACAAAGTCTATGAAAACAACATTGTGAAAAAAAATCCCAATCAACTGGAGTAATTGTGAACTAGGACTTACTGAGAATTGTTTATCAGTGTGTAGGAGAAGGCCCTGAGGTGTAGCAGATATTAGACAGTTTTCAAAGCCTTGTTCACCATACAACTCACTTTAAAATATATTTTATCTTATTTTATTTCATTGTTTGTCTGAATATATATCTATATACCACATGGTTCCTGTTGACTGCACATGTGAAAAGAGGGCATTAAATATCTTGGAAAAGGTAGCAACAGTTGTGAATGACCATGTGGATGGTGCAGATCCATCCAGCTTGGCTTCCTCTGGAAGAGTGTTCAGTGCTCTTAACCCTTGAAAGAGATTTCTAAATCTTTACCTTTTTAAAAATTAGAGCCATTTTATACTTTTTAAAAGAATTATGAAGCTTTTTCTTTTCTAACAAAAAGAAACTGATTTTTTTTAAGTTAGTAGATATGAGAGAGAGACAACATTTAGGCTTTCTTTACCTTTTGCCTTTAAAATTTCTTACTTTTCAAGTTTAAAAAGATCTTTAGAGGAATTGTTCTGGTTCATGATAGGTTTGCTCTGCTGCTGAAATAAGCTAATTCAGCCAAGTTTTTAAAAGACAGGTTTATTTGGGAATGCACTCCCTGGTGAATTCACCAGTCTCAGGGGAGGAAACCTGAAGAACTAGAAGTCTCAGACATATTAAGGCATTTGGAGCTTTTTATAGAAGGGGGAGGGGGATGGGAAGTGTGTGGGTGGATTGGACTTGGTTGTTGTTGACTTCAGGTGTGGGGGGTTGGTACTCCTGTCAACTGTGTCACAGAAATGCAGGACTGAGCTCTTTGGCATCTTTTTTGTTCAGAGGCTTTCTGAGTGGGGATTGGGTAGTGTTGGAGGAAGAAGTAGGAATGAAATTTGTTACAGTGTTGGAGAGAAGGACAAGTTGGGGAGTCCAATGTTAACAGTTTATATTAACTATTAATGACAACACATTTCTTTGTCCCTTCACCTCCTGTTACAAGTACATCTAGTCAGGTTATGGTACCATAATGCTAAGGAGATCTGATAAGTGGACCAGCAGCTCAGGGCAGAAACAAGGTAGCAGCAGTCGCTGGAATGTTGTTGGCTGCAGTATTTCCTATCTCTTCCTAAATGAGCACATTCACATTAAGGCTATCCTGGAGCTGGCAACTGAAAGTTACCAGCTCCAGGAACAGTCCATAAACTCTAGAACAATATCATAAAACCCAGTCCCAAAGAACAGCCTGGGAATAAGCACAAAAATAGGGAAGTATCTTATCTTTGGATGGACCAGCTGTACTGGGCAACCCTATCTCATCTTATGGTTAAACATTCATGACATAGAAATGCAGACCCTTGACCACCTGTGACTCCTAGCACCCACCAATGAAATTTTAGATTACCTAATTTTTCTAGAGAGAACCCCCAGTTCCCTATAAGAAGGCCTACATGCCTTTGTCTGGGGTCACCATTCCAAAAACTGGTTTACTCCTGCTTGCTGGCTGTTTCTGCAGAATAAATACTCTTGGTCTTTCTCTACTATCTGAGTCTGGGGTCTCTGTTTAGTGATTTTCAGACCCTTACAATAGTAGCCTTGGTAAAGGCTATGTTGAAGTCTAAAGATGGGAAGTCTGGTCAAACAATATACTTTATCTCTGCCCTTGGGTGGAGATGCAAAATTTCAAATTAACCAAAACAGTCCAGTTAAACCAAAGACCCCAATATATCACCTGACCAAGGAACTCTACCTTAGGAAGGCTCAATCTCCTAAAATATGCTAAGGATATGGGAGAAATACTTACCACTTTAACTAGATAAACTCTCTCCAAATACTACTTCCTATGCAATATATTGTGGAAATGCCACCATGTAGCAAAAATGAGGCTGCCTTGTATTTGAATTTCTCATAAAATTTCCTTTTTCTTCTTCCTGTTTCTTTCAGATACTGGACATAGTCTGGGTTTAACTTCTAGACACTCTGGGCTGTCTCACCCTTTCTCTGAAGCCTTCTCAACTCACCCTGCCTCCAACCTGATCTCTGAACAACCTTCAAATGCCAGTCATGACTTTTCTCTGTACATCTTCTTCATTTTTCTTGTCCCTGAAGCTGCTGAGATTATTATGGCTTACCTTCCCTGAAATTTTTCTTTTAGACTCTAGTAAAATCATCTTCAAATTTCTTTCTGAGTCTGCCCTTCAATTATTTTCTTAACAAGATTGATAAACTTTATAAGAACCCTCGACTTCCAGTATATTCCAGATGAGATCCCTCAAAAGTTTTGGTAGCACTAGGTAAGGTGTTGGAAACTATGTCAAGGCCTTCTGTTTCATAAATTGAGCTTCTATTTACAATAATGTGATATTATGAATGTTTTTATATTGTTTTAAAATAAATATAACATACACAAAACAGATCTATTTTGAAAAGCAGTGAATAAAAATAGGGATATGCATAAATTATATTTATATAGTTTTCATTTGAATTCTCTATTTCATACCTACATTCCCTCTATCAATACTCAGAAGAACCCATTCAGAATATAAACAACTGTGAGATTAGCTAGATGCTTAGAAATGAGTTTTTTTCATTCTCTTCAGATTGGTTATTCCCAACTGGAACACACTCTATTGCATTTTTATATTAGCTTTCTGGTAATACAAAAATTATTTTATATGACAGATTGGTGTGTAGGACCTGTGGATAGTAGTAGGTAGTGATTCAATCCATTTCAGCTATTAATATAAATACAATAGTGTTATTCCCTCCTTAAAAGTACAGAAATTAGTCCCAATACAAACCTATATTAATAGCATTAATACTGATGACTTAAGTTTTAAATAGTTTAGTTTATTTTCATTCACTGCTATCATAAGGCAGGCAAAGGATAATTCTAATTGTTTCATTCATTTTATTAGTTGATTATGTAGTACTCTAAGCCTCTTTTTTCTTTTTCTACTTTTCTTTCTTTTATTTTCTTTTCTTTCTTTATTTTTTCCCCCTATGGATTTCATCATTTAAGAGTTGCTTTCTCCCCTCCTCCTGTCACTCCTGGAGGCCAACATGCTCAGAAACCTCTATGTTGAGTTTCTCTTTTGGAATGGCTCATAATGAGACTTCTGTATTTCTGAGTTTGGTCAAATGTGCTGAAATTGAGAGGAGAGCTGTTCATAGCAGGGCATGCTGCTCAAACACACATCTGTCTGCACAGCTTTCTCTGCATCTGTTTGGATGCAAATGTGGGGTGTCAAGTCTTAGTGCATTGATGAAGATACTCATGTCCTACTTTAGGCTTTCCAGGAGAGATAATAAGACTGATTACCTGAACCTTAATTTGCAGAGAAAGAGTATTTAAATTGTGGATATAGAGAAAAAAGTTAGAGAAACTAACCTAAATCATGCTTTTAGCATTGATTTTTAAAGACTGCTAAAAGTTTTAACTGAGGAAATTCTATCTTTAGTTTACTACATTTTAATTGAGTTGTGTGATAAAGAAGAGAAGCTTTTAAAAACTGAAGTCATCTGTAACAGGCAATCATCAGTCTATCTGGTTGTTACTGTTTCATATTTACTAAAAATTGGTTCCCATGAAACTTGTCTTAAAACATTATAATATTTCCTGCAAGGAGAGCAGTGAGTATTACAATAAAATGTCAATGAACAGTTTGTCATTTATAATCAAGGATGTTCAGGTATAAACCCAGCAACAGACTGCATATTCAGTTAGAATGCCTAAAGTGAGGCTTGTACTATTTTGTACTATCCTTGAACTTGGACAAACTGATCTACGTAACTATGTCCGAAAATGTGGAAAACAAATACATTCGGTACTGTAAGCATACCAGTAATACAGACTTTGACATATAAACAAACAAAACAAGCAAATAGTATTAAATGTGTTTTTAAGAATATAGAAAATATAATCTAATTTTAAAACTAATCAACAAATATTGATTATTCTTATTTTTAAAAATAGCTTTATTGTTTATTATTATTTTTTCTTTACTTTCAACTGTTTTTAAATCAATTATGTTTTTATTATTAATTAGCTGTTTCTTGCACCAGTGTTTGGGGTATGTTATTATATCTTTAATTTCCATTTACCTATGATAATGAATACATGTTATTATGGCAAATGCTTATTATATGTGTCTTTCCAGGATTTAAAAAAACTTACATGTTAGCAGTGGCTTTTTGTTATATGTTATTCTAGACATGTTGTATTTTAGAGTTTTGATATATGAGTGACGTTTCCTCACTACATGCACAGACTCCTGGAAAGAACAAATCAGTGATTGTATTAAAATCCAATTTGGGTTCCAACTGAATGTCTGGGCTTAGAAACAAGGGTATGGGTGAGGGACAAGTCACTGGAGCAGAGAGATGCAAAACAGCAGCTGCATCACCTAGAAGCTGACCCCAACACTCATGAAAGCTGCAATTCTGAAGTTTGCAAAACTGGCAGGCAGGTCTATAGGAAGGAGGAGTCTCTCTGCAGTGGTGATGCTCAGGCTTCGCCCCAGCAGTCACTCATTTACTCCCACTATGATGCTGGATTCTCACCTTCCAGAAGAGCTCAATTTTCCACGTTCTCAGATATATAATATTTATTTCCACCTCCAGAGTCTCATCACCACTCACTTCTCAGGGAACAAATGTTTCAGTGCACAGAATATTTCCATGCAATGATTTCTCAGATATATATATATATCTGAGATATATATCAGATAAATATATATATATTTAATTCAGATGTCTTTAATATATTTTGTATATACATAGTAGATAATTAAAGTACCAGTTGTTGAAATGGTATTTCATACCATTTCCAAAAATGTTATTTTAGATATATGAGTCTATTTATGAACAGTCTCTGTTATTCATACTTAAGTTTTGAAATTGTCATCAAATTATCTTCTCTACATTTTTCTTGCATTTTCAGTTTTGGTTAAATGCATTGAGTTCTTGATTGGACATAGGATAATAATGTTTGGATGCTCAGTTGACATTCATAGTAAGATATCACAACTAAGTGCTAGTTATGAAAGATTATTCACATTAGTTTAATGTTTTAGAGATGTTAGTTACTGATAGTTTTGTAAACTTGTATCATCATATTTTGCAAAGTGAAAGATTTTAATATTCTATCCTAGAGGTTTGTTGAATACTCAAAAATGTTTTCACAATGCTTGTATTCATTAAAATATATATTAATTCTCACTAGAAATATAATTAGAAACAATAATTAATCATTTTTAATATTGGATATTATATAATAAGCATATCAATATATCAGGTCATTCTAGGAAATGCTCACTAAAATTATAATGGGAAACAATAATTAATAATTTCTAATGTTGGATATTATATAAAAAAATCAATGTATCAGTCCATACCAGGAAATAAGACTATTGAGATTTATAGCATATTGAAAAATGTATTTTTTTGTATTGGTGTTAAGAAGTCAACCGAGGCAGTTATGAGGTTGCCATGTCTCTACACACATGGATGAAAATAACACCTGTCTTAGTTGGAGTTTTACTGTTGTGAACAGACACCATGACCAAGGCAACTCTTATAAGGATAATACTTAATTGGGACTGGCTTACAGGTTCCAAAGTTCAGTCCAGTATCATCAAGTTGGGAGCTTGGCAGCTTTCAAGTAGTCATGGTGTAGGAGGAACTGAGAGTTCTCCATCTTTATCTGAAGGCTGTTAGGAGAAGACCAGCTTTCAGGGAGATATGATGAGGGTCTTAAAGCCCACTCCCCAGTGACACACCTACTCCAACAAGGCCACACCTGTTAATAGTGCCACTCCCTGGTCCAAGCATATACAAATAATCATAACACCTTTATGAAAATGGCAGGAAAAAATTTGTATAGCCCCTCTATTGTTTCTGACATTCATTTTTACTTCCCATCAACCATTGTCATCTTAAAAGCACCAAATCTGCTGGCATGTTATTGTTGAATTTTCTAGATTTGACATACAAAACTATAGATATCTAATGTTTATAAATTGCCTAAGATATTCTACAACAAAAGTAATTAAAGAACTTATATTACTTCAAGAAGTAAAGAATACATTAGTGGCAAATAAATTGAATGAAACTGAATTGAAGCATACTTTGAAGGAGAGATTTGAAAAGAAGACATGCCAATAATATAAATTGTGACATTAAGATAAGAACAACTGACTGCACAAGAAAATACCATCAACAAACTGTAAGAGTTCAATTGGTTCACCATTATCACTCTTATTATCTTCCTGGTGTCATTGTGTTAAGAACAGAAGAGCCATTATCAGCATAGAAAGCAGACATTTAGAATTGTGTTGTCTCTATGAGGTGGAAATACTGAAATACACAATAGCATATTGCTCATTGAAATTATATTTTGCTCTAAATTATAGTTGCTACAACACTATGTTTACTCATAATCTTGTGGAGTTCCCTTAATGGGACTTCTAGAATATTAGCAAGAATATTTACACTGGACTAGGAGGAAAAGGGAGTAAGCTCAGATAAGAATATCTAAATTTGGGTTATTACAAATCTCAAGGTAAACACAGCCAACTAAGTGTGGTATTACTTTTTTTTTTTTTTGGTCATCCAGATAAGCACCTAGACACAGTGAAAACAGGACTTTGTTTATTGTCTTGTTTGACTATGTTGTCTTTGATCTAAGAACTGACCCTATCCTTTGCATGTACCTAAAATGGTATAAAAGCAGACTGGGAAAAAATAAAGGTGCTTCAGTTTCAGCACTAGCTGGAGTCATGTTATAATATTTTCTAATTGTCTTTTCTTTCTTTAATCCACACTCCCTCCCTTGAGACCCTGTTGACTGACTGATTTTAATATTGTTCAATTCATTTTTACTTCAACTGTCGCTACCCACGTCCGACCCGCGGAATAAGGCAACGGCAACCATGTTCTTCAAGCAGTTTATTCAGCTATCCCTGTACAGCGTGCTTCCTCACTCTTTCTCTTCTCCTCTCCTCCTTTCCCAGCTCCTGCAGCCCCTTATATGCATTGCCTTGATCCTATCAGCAGCTGCCACGAAGTCACTAATTGGCCACTCTCAATCATGCGAGGTGGGGTGATCGGGTAACCACACCTCTCAGTGCATACAACTCCATATATGGAGTTGTCTTTTCTCTCAAGCAATGCTTATGCCAAGTGCCACTTTGTAATGGTGAGAGTGGAGCCACTTCCCACAGCTCCTCCTTTTTTGTTTTATGCGAGCAGAAGGACATAAAGGTCTGATCCCCTGTATTTGAAGGGAGATTGTCAATCCCATTTTCACCACCTGCTGTCTACAGTATGGTTACCATGGGCGACCCAACAAGATGCTGTTTTCCAGGGGACAGGAACTATGGCAAAACCTGTATGCAGTCAGACATATGTCCGAGGATGTACAGCGCCCTCTGCAGTGCTATGCCCTACATCCTGCTACATGTTACAACTCAGAGCTCATCAAATAGCTTAGCCAGATTTGCGGGGACTGGCCTCCTTCAAGATCAGTAAATGCTTGAACAATCATGGCATTAGCGTTGCGCTGTTGCATACGCATCTTCAGAATGGACCATAGTGCTAGGCAACTGACAAGAACAAGGCAAAAGCTAAGGGCTGCAATTCCCGCCCATTCTTTTAGGTGGTTCATTGAAGATCGAATCCAGGAGGCCAGGCCCTCAGCAACAGACAGGTCAACACGGGTGGAATTCACGTGCACCATGGCTAGCCGCAGCTTCTGCATCAAGCCATCGAAATCTTCCGTCCAATTTCCTGTAAAATACTGAGACAAATTTCTAGACAAATGAGCTGCGTGACTTGCATTTTCATATCTTACAGATGTCAAAGCCTGTATACTTCCACTGACAGCCCAACTGAGCTAATTCCATAAGCACGTCTACTTGCTCCTGGACTAGATCCACTCTTTGATTCACCAGCATAATGCCGGCTCTCAATTGAGAACTAATCTGCCTCTGTGTATCCAGGGTCATAGCTGCATTGGCCTGCTGCAGTAGCAGCAGTAGCTGACACTGCAATAGGTGTCACAATGGCGGCAGTAATACCAAAATCCCTGCATGTCCTAAACAGGGTCATAGCTGATGGGGCCTCCACCGACCAAGGAACTAATCTAGGCATTCCCATCTGAACTCTTTAGTTTCTCCCTGCAGGGTCAGGATCTTTTTCCCCATCACCATCAGCATGAGCATCATCTTCACTAGCAACATCATGATAAGATAGGAGCTTCTGTTGTCAGCTTTGCACTGGACGAGTAAGTCTCTCTGGAACCCACAATGGCTGTTGCCCATCCTGTGGAAAAACACAAACAGACCCTCTCACCCACACCAACACTGGGTCTGGGACATTCCATTGACCAGTAAGGATATCCTTCTATAACACCTGTCCTTTATTTGCTGGAGACTGTTGCACATGTCACTCTGCCTCGAACTTACCCTCTTTGTCCAATTGAAGATAATTGAGAGTAAAAAGAGCAATAGCAAGTCTTTCTCTAGGTGTCTTTCCCATACCTACTCCCCCTTTTGTTTTATTAAACACTCCTTCAAGGTTCTATGGGCACACTCAACTATGCCCTGTCCTTGGGGGTTATATGGGAGTCCAGTGGAATGAGATATTCCCATGGCTTTGCAAAAGCTCTCAAATTGGGAGGAGGTGTAAGCTGGACCATTGTCTGTTTTTAAGGACTTTGGCATTTCCCAGGCATTCCATGCCTCAAAGCAATGCACAATGACATGTCTTGCTTTTTCTCCAGTCATTGCCGAAGCGGCTATGACTCCAGAGGCAGTGTCTACAGATACATGTACATACTTTAATTTTCCAAATTCAGAAAAGTGTGTAACATCCATTTGCCAAATATGCAAAGGGCATAAACCCCGGGGAGTAACACCCACAGTTGAGATAGCAGTATATGGCAGACAGGAATTACAGCTTTTCACAATGCTATGAGCCTCCTTTCAAGAGATCTTAAAGCGAGTAACCAATGCTCGTGCATTGACATGAAATTGTTCATGGAATGTCTTAGCATTTTGAACAAGAGTATGAGCAGAGAATATAAAGACGGCTCTGGTAACCTTATCTGCCAAATCATTTCCATCTGCCAATGGACCAGGAAATCCAGTATGAGCTAGAATATGTTGTACATAAAATGGATTTTTCCTATTTAAAATTTTCTGCTGTAATTGAATTAAAATTTCTCGAGTTGTACTTTTAACATTTATTTTTCCTACTGCTTCCAATATTTTAAGAATATTTACCACATACTGGGAATCAGAAATTAAATTAAAAGATTCTTTAAATTTTTTTAAGTACCATTACTACAATTTGTAATTCAATTACCTGAGGGGACTCTATGGCAAACTGGACAACTTTGGGGCTATCACCAGAAACCACATATGAGCCACAGCCAGTTTTAGATTCATCAGTAAATATTATTTTTACATCTTTTAATGGAACAGTGCTAGTCATCTTTGGAAAAACCACTGGATGTTCTTTTATAAATTGTAATAAGGAATCCTTGGGTAAATGATTATCAATAATACCTAAAAAGGAACATCTCAATATAGCCCAATCATCCATGGTGGAACATAATACCTCTTGTTTCTGGGCTGTATAGGGCACCACAATTTTTTGTGGCTCACTTCCAAAATATTGTATGCTTTGTTGTAACCCTTGTAAGGCCAAAGCAGCCACAGCACTTGGATAATACTCCAAGATCTTTCCAGGTGATATTTTTGGATGTATCCAAAGCAAAGGTCCTCCCTGCCAAAGAATTCCAGTGGGCTGCTTTGGGGTAGATAAGATACACAATTCTAAAGGGGCTGTTAAAACCCTCCTACGCAAGTAAGAAGTCGACGGGGCCTTTTCTACCTCATCCAGGGCTACTTGAGCCTCAGGTGTCAAACTTCTAGGAGACATCAAATCAACATTTCCTGGCAATATATCATATAGTGGTTGTAATTGGCTATTAGACAATCCTAAACAAGGCCGAATCCATTGAATATCCCCTAGCAATTTCTGAAAATCATTTAAGGTACATAATCCATCCTTACGTACTTGAATTTTTTGTGGCCTTATTTCTTTTGCAGTAATGACAGATCCCAAATAATTAATTACTTTGTCTTGTTGTACCTTCTCGGGGGCTATAATTAGGCCAAAATGTCTCAATTCCTCAACCATCAATGTATATGCTTCTTCTAAAATTTGTTTACTCTTTATAGCCAATAAAACATCATCCATATAATGATAACAATAAAGCTTTGGGAATTTTTGTCTAACGTTAACTAATGCCTTATCCACACAGAGTTGACACATGGTAGGACTGTTGGCCATACCTTGAGGCAAAACAACCCACTCATATCTCCAGTCTGGTTGGGCATGATTAATGGAGGGAAGAGTAAAGGCAAAACTCTTGGCATCTTGTTTGCACAACAGAATGGAAAAGAAGCAATCTTTTATATCTATTACTATAAGCAGCCATTCCTCTGGTAAGGTAGAGGGCAATGGTAAGCCCCTCTGAACAGGTCCCATAACTTCCATCTGGGCATTAATGGCTCTAAGATCATGCAATAATCTCCATTTTATTCCAAGGAGATGTGGATGATTGAATATGTCCTAAAGCCAATTGCTCATTTACTAATTCTGTGGCTGCCTGTAGCTTTTCTGAGGAGAAGGGCCAATGAGGAACCCAAACTGGATCCTCAACTTTCCATGTTATGGGTAATGCTTCCTCAGCGGCCCCTGGGAAAAACCCAGCCCTGTTCTTCCCTTTTTCGAGTTTGGTAGTATAGGAGATTTCCTGCCCTGTAGGTACTTTCCCAACCCATGTTCAGGGTGGTGCCCCATGTGTTTCATAAGCTTTGGGGCAGCTGTTCCATAATCTGTTTCATTAGTCAATATAAAACCTATGTCTTTTAACAGATCTCTTCCCCACAATGACACAGGAATTTCTAAAACATAGGGTTGCATAGTGCCAGAATGACCTTCTCGATCCTTCCATGTTAAAGATCGGGCACTTATATCAGGGGATTTGCTATATCCTAGCCTTTGTAATAATTGTTCTGACTTTTGAATAGGCCAACCTTTAGGCCAATCTTTTATGGCTATAATACTTTTGTCTGCTCCTGTATCTAAGAGGCCAAGAATACTTTTTCCTTCTATCTGTAACTCAGTAAGGGGTCTCTGTTCTAAATCTATGGCATAGCCTATATAAGGCGTGCCTGAGGATCCAAACCCTAGATCTTGCCACTCTTTATCAGCTGAGGGAAACAAAGAATGGCAGCTTGGTAACACAAGTAATTGTGCAATTCTATCCCCTGGGGAGATTGCAGCTATTCCCCTGGGAGAAGATACCGTGATTTTTACAATGCCAGTATAGTCAGAATCAATTACTCCAGAGTGAACAATGACCCCCTGCATAGTGGTAGAGCTTCTACCAATCAAGAGTCCCACTGTTCCTTCAGGCAAGGGTCCTTTGAAATCTGAGTCTACCAACTGGGGTCCTATTTGGGGTGTTAGTACAAGTTTGGTGGTGGCACAGAGGTCAAGCCCTGCACTTCCTCTTGTTGCCCTTCTTGCTGATTCCATGCCATTGGCCTTCTCAGGGATGGCCAGGATCTCTCCTCCTCCATTGCCCCATATATTTGAGGGCCCTGAGGATGGGGGCCCCGTGCCCCATTTTTTGGCTTAGTGCCACCAAACCCGGGAGCAAGCAGTTGCCCATTTATGTCCTTGACTGATCTACACTCATTGGCCCAATGGTTCCCTTTTTTGCAATGAGGGCAGAGCCCTGGGGAGGGTTTAGAAACTCTCCCACTCCCTCCTTTTTGGGGGCAGTTCTTCTTAGGTGGCCGGGCTGACCACACCTAAAGCAATTCCCAGAATTGGTTCCTTGCTTCCTCGTAAGTTGCATGACTGCAGCTGCTAAACCAGCATTAGATAGCGGTCCACCTATCTCCCTGCATATCTTCATCCAGACCTCCAATCCCTTACTTTTATAGGGGTTGATAGCCTGTTGGCACTCCTTGGTGTACTGTTCAAAAATTAGCTGTTTGATTAATGGCATGGCTGCATCGGGATCCCCAAAATTTCTACCAGCGGCCTCTACCATTCTGGCCACAAAGTCAACAAAAGACTCAGCCGACCCCTGGGTTATCTTTGTTAGGTTCCCTTGTACTTCTCCCCTATTAGGAAGGGCCTTCCACGCCCTGGTGCCTAATTGATTAATTTGCTCATATACCTGCATTGGGTAATTAATCTGTTGGTTGGCAAACCTACCCTGTCCTAGTAGCATGTCTTGATTCCAGGCCTGTTGGCCTGCAGCCGCATTAGCAGCAGCCTGCTCTGCTGAGAACTCTATGAAAAATGCTTTCCAATCAAGATATTGGCCAGGAGTTAAGCAGGCCTTGGCTAGGCTCATCCAATCACTTGGGGTCATGCAAAATCAATGAAGAGATTCTAATTGTGCTATGACAAAAGCTGCACTAGTGCCATAAGCACGGACCCCCTTTGCGAGCCGTTGAATTATTTTAAATTCCAAGGGCTCATGTACTCTATTTCCCCCTCCATCCTGAAATACGGGGAAGCACTGCTGTGCCCTAGCTTCTGTCCAGGCCTCTGGACAGAAACTTCATCTGCTAGACATAGCTAATTCCGGGACATAGGGTGGTGGCCGCGGCAAATTTGGCAGCCCTGGGGCAGAAGGTTCCACATTAAGTTTTGCCTTCTCCAGCCTTCTTACTAATTTTTCTAGCTCTTCCTCAGTATTAGTATCCTCCCCCTCCTCATCTGTTTCTTCTTATTCCTCTGACTTTGCCAATCTCTCCTCTTTTAATTGCTCTAACGCTTCGGATACTTTTTTAAGTTCCTTCTGACATCTTCCTTTTTTATCCTGGATGCAGGTACGCACCAACTTCCACAAAGGGTGGACACCACCTTTTAACTCTCCTTGCTCCCATACAAGATCAAGATCCCTCCCAAGCTTATCCCAGCTTCTAAGTGTCAAGAGACCTGAAACAGCAAACCATGGGGCCACATTATCAATATCTTGTAAAAAATTTTCTAATGTAGAGGACTTTATCCCCAGCCCTTTGGCTTTTAAAAGCTCCTTCAGGGCAAAAAAAATTGGGTGACTTTGTGAAGTTCCCATCTTATAAGAAACTTGTCCGAAAACCCAGAACTTTATTGGCTAGTTTCACTTGAGCACTTTATCATCTCTTCCAAGAGCCTGACTTGTTTCACTAATGGGGAACCTACTTTCACTTTCAACTGTCCGTTTCAACTCTTGCTGTCAACTCTCACTGTCAACTCTCGCTTTCAACTCGTCCCAATACCGGGAACCTATCTTGTCTCCTACCCGAGACCCTAACTTGTCCCACTTACCTGGAAACTTACCCAGTCGACTGTCCTGAAGCCACAAGAAGTTCTGAACACGTCCCGAGAGGTTTCGGTGGATCCCGGGTTTCAGCACCACTTGTCGCTACCCACGTCCGACCTGCAGAATAAGGCAACGGCAACCGTGTTCTTCTTCAAGTGGTTTATTCAGCTATCCCTGTACAGCACGCTTCCTCTCTCTTTCTCTTCTCCTCTCCTCCTTTCCCAGCTCCTGCAGCCCCTTATATGCATTGCCTTGATCCTATCAGCAGCTGTCACGAAGTCACTAATTGGCCACTCTCAATCACGCGAGGTGGGGTGATCGGGTAACCACACCTCTCAGTGCATACAACTTCATATATGGAGTTGTCTTTTCTCTCAAGCAATGCCTATGCCAAGTGCCACGTTGTAATGGTGAGAGTGGAGCCGCTTCTCACATTCAACCTCAATTGCTTTCTTTTGTATTGCTAATATGAGTGGTAACAACAACTGAGTAACCAATGAAGTGTGATTGACAACACTAAAAGTCTCTAGGAAGACTAACCAAAATCTCCATAACAGGGTAACAGTTGTATTACTTTAAAAACCATTCTGAAATCAAAAGCCCTGAAAGTGACAAAATTAATAATTATTTAAAATTATTGATGACAGACATGTAATTATCTGAGTTAGTGTTACCTCAAACACATCATTTTTGGTCAAAACTTCTATATAATATGATCAATTTTTAAAAGCATATTAATTGTTAATATACTCAATTTTTTAAAGTCAAAGGTATAGGGTACATATTTCAAAATATATAATAATAAAAAATAATAGAAAAATAATAGTATAATTGATAGAAAATATTTGTTCATTATATATATTTGATTTTGGAGATTATGGTCTGATATGAGGTATTTTATGTTAAACATTTTATGTATTGTAATCAAATTTTTATAAGATTAAATTTAAATTTAATTTATGTTGTAAAGATACAGTAAAATTATTTTGATTCCTTAAAACCTTATAAAAGACACATTTCTAAACTAAGTTATACACATAATTTTGTCAACTAAAATTAGAAATTCAGTTACTCAAATGAGGGTTAAGTAAAACACACTATTTTCTCATTAAATCCTTGAACAGATTGTTGCCCTACTAACAAACCGATCTATCAGAGGAAAGCCATTCAAATATATATTTTTACAAGTGACTCCCACTCAATATGGAATCCCTTTCAAAGAATTCCATAACTAGTTGTAAGAAACTAAACAAATATTGTTGAGAAAAAAGACATTCATTGGAAAGGAATTTTTTGTCAAATTAAATAAAACAGTTTACATACAGTCTGTGTGTTGATTGCCACTTACTTGGAATGAAATGCTAGTATCTGTCAGTCAACTAGAATGGAATGTTACTCTTATTTGATCTATTTTCTCTTATCTCATAGTTACCTCTCTCTGATCTTTATACTTTGTAGAAGCTTATCTAAAGTGTGTATGAGGAACACTTAATGAAGCCAGATCCAGGCTGTGGGGATAGCTAAATAGAAGAGGGTGTTCATAGCAAACATATCCTGAGTTCAAATTCGAAATATAAAATACTTTATGTAGAAGACCAAGCTTTGACTGCAGCATCTTTCAAAATAATTTCTTAGATAATGGGATAATATAATATTTTTGAAGGAAACTTTAGAATTTCTTTTATAACATATATGTCAAGATCTCTTTAATTAGAAATTGTATCCCTGGTTCTTGATCATCATATAGCCTCTGTAACCTTAAATGAATTGACACATATTACAGATAGGAATTAGTATGGCTAGAATACCAAAAGGTACCTATGAAGTCAAACATTGAACACTTTCTAGAAAATAATTCTGTCAAATAGAAGAAAATTGAACACATAACCTTCTAAGAGGTAGTGGCATAGATTTTATTTCCATTGAGCAAACAACTTCCTTCACATGTTAATATAAGGATCATGCTCTTCAATATTTGATAATGACATGGCTCATTAGATGTTCTTTTAGTTACGATCTGTCATATGATTAAATTCTACATAATAAAGAATGGAGTGGCATGACAAAATTGGCTATGAGGTTTTTATATTGGATGATAGTTTTCCAAAGCTCTTTTCTTGTTCTTATGGATTCACAGACAAATATGGGCAGACCCAACTTACATTAGAAAGAACTTGCATTCAAGTTTGAGCAATCTTTGTGTTTTGCTGATCATGGGGGTGCACTTGCCAGTTGTCATAGTATATGCCTAAACCCCCAAGGAAAGAAACTGTTTTCTTTCTTATATTTGTTGCTATATCTTGAGATTTCTTTCTTATTGAAGGTTTAGTTATACCATAAGTTATATATATATATATATATATATATATATATATATGTATATATGTATATATATATGTGTGTGTGTATAACTTACATCATATATAACACATCATATGTCATAAATCATACATCATATATCATATAGCAATCATATATCATATATAATTATATTATTATATTACATATAATGTATAATTATATAAATATATATATAATATGATGCATATATATGCTGAATAATAGCTTGTTTTCTTTCGAGTTCTTATATATAAAATATACCTTTCATTCACATTATAAGTTTTAAGAAACTATTATTGGTGTGACTACACTTGTATCTTAATTAGTAGTAAATAGAAAGACATTAATAATAATATTTTACAAAATAAAAAGTATTAAAATAAACCTAAAGTTGAAAATCAATGAAGAGTCCCATTGCAACCAAAGCTGACAACGAGATGCTGTGCATCCCCCAATTTACATCACTGATAAATGCAACAAGATGGACTACCAGAAATGACAGTGATTCTGTGGGCTTAAAAAGAATGGAAATTACTTATCCACTTATATGATTATTTATACTGGTGATAATTTAAAATATAAACATTTTTTTGAAAAACATTACAAAATTTAAGCACAGGTGGAGAATATGCAGCTGTTTCTTCATTCTTAGAATAATGAAAACACACTTGTGAAAATATAAGTGTAAAGTCTTCTCAAAGTGGAGTTAACACATATCACAGACTGAAGTTTATATGTTTACAGTCTCAAGCTAAGTTACTGGATTATACTCACATAATTAATGTATTACTTTTGCCATACATGTTTATTGTATTACTTTTATATTAACTATTTTAATTGCTTGAAACTCAGTCATCAGTAAGTATTCAATTAATATCAAAAAGAAAATATTATTACTTTATAATTGAATTATAATCTGTGCATTAACAGGATCAAGTGAGAAGCAAAGGAGACCTGGTATAGAGAAATCTGCCATGGGGCATGCACATCTTGAGGATTACATGTGAGGAGCAAAGCAAAGCTGAAGATAATTAGAACTATATTTAAGATTCATTATCTCCTCTCACAAAATTCACCTGGTTTTGAGTAATGAAACCAGATGCCTCTTGTTATTTGTGGAATCTCAATTACTAGAATAATTGTATTTCATTTTATTGTTGCAGGAAATATCAAAGAGTATTGTCTCAGAATAACTATTTTATATGATCCTCTTAGCACTGATATTGCAATGACATTTTTTGTTTTTTAGAATAGTTTTGTATTCAAGGTTTACTGGTATCTACATAACTTGCATTTTAATATGTAAAAATCACTAAATTCTGTGAGAACCATCTCTCAAAGAATGCATATTCTAGTCATTATCAGGTCGAATGACAATTTTAGTGACAGGATATCTGATTTCTTCTGTTGTTCATCCATGCTCAGACTAATAAAACATCTCATGAATTATACTCATGAAAGCTGCCTTCATTTTTAGTGCTGTGCCCAGGGTACAGTTTAAATGTGTCTCTTATGTTTCATGTGTTGTGAGCTAGATGTCCAGTGTAGTGATGTGTAGTGCTTTATGAGGTGGGGTCTAGTGGGAGATTATTAGGCTACTAGTGACACAACCGCAAAGTGATAAATTAGTTCTCAGGGGACTCTGAGTTAGCTCAGAAGTTCTTTGCCCCTGCCTGTCCTCTGCTCTCTGTCTTGTCAGGGAGATGACAACTTTTTAGATTTGACACATTTCTTGATTGCATCATCAGGTAGGAGCAGGCTTTTACAAGAGTACAGCTGCCTGGAAGTGGGTGCTTTTCCGACAGTCCTCAAAACATATGGACTCAGTCTATTGTGGTTACTCAGCCTTAGGGATTTTTGTCATATTTAACCCAGAACACAATAATTGTATTTTTTGTATTATAATAAAATGTCTCAACTCAATTTATTCATAAATTTACTTTGGAAAACATTGATTGTATATTTGATAATTTTAGGATTATAATATAATAGACATTTGTGAATTTTATGCAAAACCTTCATGATTTAGGGATTACAGTCATATTCATACTAGTTTTTCAAAGTCTAAAAATTGGTGTGCTCCCTTACTTTTTGCTTATTTACTTGTTTTCAATTTATCAATTGTATTTTCTGTAAAGACATCCTTCAAATGCTTTTCTACTTATTATTACTTTAGGAGAATATATGATGAGTGTTGATTTTTTCTACAATGTTTGTGAATATTTTGTTTTGAGAATTTGAGTTTTTTCATAAATATCTTGATGACATATTAATATTCTTTATAGTATGTTGAGATGAACATTTATTTAACTTTCAGTTCAAATCTTAGGCTGTTATGCGCATTCAGGATCATGAATCTCAAAAGACCACCAAGGAGGCAATTCAGATGCATTTGCACTAGGTTTTCTTTTATTCAAGCTGCAGCCTGGGCTCACCACTGACCCTGCTACAGCATGACCAGAGAGTAAATCCCCAACCCTTCAGCAGGACTAGGCTTTAAAGGAAAAAGGAAGCTAACCAGGGGGTTTCTAGCCTGGCAAGCATCTAATTTGAATGACTATCTTAAACTGACAGGTGAGTGTTCTGAAGCAAACCATGAAAAAATCACAAACAGTTTGAAAGTACATCTGGACCCCTTTTGATTGGCTGTTGCTAGGGAGTAGCTAGAGAGTAACTCTGGGTTATGTGTCAGAGATAAATCGGAACTTGGGTGCAGCTTGGGTTCAGCTTCAAGTTAAGTTCTCAAGTACTTGTTTCTTTTAAAATGAATGCTCATCTCAAGATGGAGTAGGTTTGGCCTCTCATTTCGCCCATTCACAATCATGGGACCTTCTGAAGCTCTTAGGCGTCCTCACAGAGGGACTGGCAGTGACTTTTAATTACCATAAGCTAAATAGTCTTAAGACTTTCTTTCATGAACTGAACCATTTTGTTTAAAATGCAAAGTCTGAAGGTAAGGAGCAGAATTTAAATCACCAAGTGGTCCTATAGGGTAGATATCAGGGTAGTCAACAAGGGAGAGCTGTTAAGGCAACTTGAACTTGAGTGGGTTGGAAGGGTGTCTGATAGCCTTTGTGTCCTCTGGTCCAGGTCACTCTCAACTGCAAACAGGTCTGCAATTGGAGTGTGAGTGTTGTGGATCCACACTGCAATCCTGTCAAGCTGTGGGGATGTTCAAAATGATGTCATAGGGGTCTTTCCAACAAGGTTCTAGTGACATCTCTTGGAGGTGTCTCTTGATTAGGACTGAGTCTCTGGGCTGAAATCAATGAGGCTCCTGAGGTGAACCTTCTTCATAGAGGGCACAAAGTTTAGGTCAGATATCTTTGTGGACCCATTAGACACCCTCAAGGTTGTCCAATAGTGCTTGGCCACCTGACTCAGTAATGACTTTTGTCTGAAGGTTAGGAATAATTGGAGGGGGAGAAATGAACATGATCTCAAAGGGGTTGAGTCCCTCTGTTATGAAGTGTTTCATACCCTGTAAAGAGTGAAGAGGCGGAGAATCACCAAGTCACTGCCAGTCTCTATGCTCAATTTAGTTAAGGTTTCATTTAGAGTCCAGTTCATCATTTCTACCTGTCCTGTGCTCTGGGGTCTATATGCAAAATGGAGTTTCTAATTAATCCCCAGAATATTTACTAATCCCTGATTTACTTGGGACCCAAAAGCAGGTCCACTGTCTGATCCTATAAGTTGAGGGAAACCACACTTTGGAAGACATTCTTGTAACAATTTCTTCACCAACTGTTTGAGCAGTCTCATGTTTGGTGAAAAAGGCTTCAGTCTATCTTGAAATGGTATCTATAAACACAAGTAAATATCATATCCAAATTTCCCTGGTTTGAACTCCATGAAGTGTGTTTCCCAGAAGGCTCTGGGCTTTGTGCATCTGATCCTATTACTGAGTTCTTCTCAAGCCTCCAAATTAGTTATCTGGCAGGTGTTACAGTTCTCGATAATTTCAGCTATCTTCAAATTGGCATCCCTAACCCTGATGTTAGCATGTCATGTAAAATCCTGCACTTTCTGAAGGCCCATGTGGGAAGAGTTGTGGATCTTCTGAAGCATGTGTAGTCCCATTTTTTTTAGGCACAAGTTTGCAATATGCTGTTCTCTGCCACCCTTCATGAAATGGCAAAATCCTAGCCCAGGTTGTGTAATCCTGTGAATACTTAGGATGTTCAGGGAGCATAGGATCTCCTGGATCCAGGGAAGTCAGTAAAGGAATACCAGCTATCCATGTAAATATTAAGTCTCTTGTCTTTTCCCATCTCCAATGCTTTGCTTAGAGATATCAGTTCAGCTTTCTGGGCTGGTATTCCTGCTAAGATTGGCTCTGCCCAAATCATTTCGATGTTTGAGACCACTGCTGCCCCAGCATACTTCTGTCTGTCTTGAATGAAGCTGATGTCACTGGTGAAGCATGTTATCTCTGTATCCATTGAAGGAGTATCCTGAAGATCTGTTCTGGTCCCATGGAGGGCGAAAATGTCCAAGCAATCATGTAGTACCATATCCATTTCTGGGCCAGGCATCAGGGTAGTGGTGCTCAGGGAACTTTGGGCCTAGAAGGTTATCCAAGGGTGATTTAATAGAAGAGACTGGTAATGACTCATTCTAAGATTGGCAAGTCATAGATTCGGAGACTGTTTAAGTATCTCTTTGAAAGCATGAGGCATGATGACTGGCTTTGGCCCAGTGACAGTTCATTAACATCCTTGATCAGGAGGGCTGTTGTAGAAATTATACTAAAACAAGGGGCTAAACTCTGGCTACCGGTTATAAATTCTTTGATAGGCCACTGGTCGACACCAGGACCCAGGAGTCTGGATCATTATTCCTTTTGCTATTCCAGATGTCTTGTACACAAAGAGATGAAAGGGCTTAGTCATATCTGGGAACCCCAAGAATGGTGCAGAAATTAGGACTTTTTTAAGTCATTGAAGGCTTTATGATGTGTTTTGGTTTAGGCAAAGCTCTCAGTGTTAGTATTCTGTCTAAACTCCACCTCCCCAGTTACCTGGCAACAGCCAGGTATGCTCCTCCCCAGAGTTACCTGGCAACCGCCAGGTAGGCCTGATCCACTATAAAAGGGGCTGCTTGCCCCCTCCTCACTCTCTTACTCTCTTACTCTCTTACTCTCTCTCTCTTACCCTCTTGCCTCTCTGTCCCCTCCCCCACCTTCCTCTCTCTCCACGTGGTCATGGCCGGCCTCTACTTCTCTCTTACCTTTCCACCTTCTTCTCCCCACCTTTGCCCTATCTCCTGAATAAACCTCTTCCCCCTTGGAACCGTGTGGTCTGGAGTGGTCTGTTCTGAACTGCGGTCGGACTTCTTAAAACAACTAATACTCAGGAGGCCCTTTGGTAGCCAAATATAGTAGCTTATCAAACTCTGCAAAGCCTGACATCCATATTCTGCAGAATTCTGTGGAACTCAAGAATTCCCTTACCTGGAGGGGAGGCTTGGGTGTTGGAAGGCATAGGATAGTTTCTTTCCTGGCTTCAGAGAGCCATCTCTGACCTTCCTTTAATAAGCACCCTAGATAGGTAACTTGTCAATGGCATAGTTGAGCTTTCTTTCTTTTTATTATTGAATATTTTGTATATTTACATTTTAAATGTAATCCTCTTTCCTGGTTTCCCCTACCCCCCAAAAACCCTATCCCATTCCCCTCCCACAACTTCTATGAAGATGTTCCCACACCTAGTCATCCACTACCACCTCCCTGCCCCCCTCATTTTCCTACACTGGGGCATCCAGCCTCCACAGGATTAAGGCCCTCCTCTCCCACCAATGCCCAACAAGGCCATCCTTTGCTACACATGGGCTGCAGCCATGGGTTCCTCCATATGTACTCCTTGGTTGATAGTCCAGTACCTGGGGGCTCTGGGAGTCTGGTTGTTCAACATTGTTATTCTTCCCAAGGGGCTACAAATCCCCCTAGCTGCTCCAGTCCTCTACCCAACTCAGTCCAATGGGTAGCAGCGAGCATCTGCCTCTGTATTTGTCAGGCTCTGGCAGAGCCTCTCAGGAGACAGATACATCAGGCTCCTGTCAGCATGTACTTCTTGGTGTCCACAATAGCATCTGTGTTTGGTGACTCCACATGGGATAGATCCCCAGGTGGGGCAGTCTCCGATGGCCCCTCCCTCAGTCTTTGCTCCACACTTTGTCTCCTCATTTAGAATCATGAAAATTTCATTCTCCCTTCTAAGAAGAACCAAAGCACCCACACTTTGGTCTTCCTCCTTCTTGTGCTTCATGTGGTCTGTGAATTGTATCTTGGGTATTCTGAGTTTTTGGGCTAATATCCACTAATCATTGAATGAATACAATGTGAGTTCTTTTGTGATTGGGTCACCTCACTCAGGATGATATTTTCTAGTTCCATCCATTTGCCTAAGAATTTCATGAAGTTATTGTTTTTAATAGCTGAGTAGTACTTCATTGTGTAAATATACCACATTTTCTGTGTCCATTCCTCTGTTGAAGGACATCTGGGTTCTTTCCGGCTTCTAGCTATTATAAATAAGGCTGCTATGAATATAGTGGACATGCTTCCTGTTTCCTTGGTATACATTGATCTGTATGCCAAGAACTTCAAGTATCTGAAGAAAGATATCAAAGAAGATCTCAAAAGATAGAAAGATCTCCAAGGTTCATGGATTGGCAGGATTAATATAGTAAAAATGGCCATCTTGCTGAAGAAAATCTATAGATCCAATACAATCTCCATCACGTTCCAACTCAATTCTTCTTAGAGTTAGAAAGAGCAATTGACAAATTAATTTGGAATAACAAAAACCTAAAATATTCTATTCTCAACAATAAAAGAACTTCTGGGGGTATCATCATCCCTGACCTCAAGCTGTATTACAGAGCAATAGTGACAAAAACTGTATGGTGTTGGTACAGAGACAGGCAGGAAGATCAATGGAATAGAACTGAAGATCCAGAAATGAACCCACACAACTATGATCACTTGATCTTTGACAAAGGAGCTACAACCATCCAGTGGAAAAAAAGCATTTTAAACAAATGGTGTTGGTTCAACTGGTGGTCAGAATGTAGAAGAATGCAAATTGATCTATTCTTATTTCCTTGTACAAAACTTAAGTCCAAGTGCATCAAGAACCTCTAAATAAAACCAAATACACTAAAACTAATAGAAGAGAAAGTAGGGAAGAGCCTTGAACACATGGGCACAGAAGAAAATTTTCTGAACAGAACACCAATGGCTCATGCTCTAAGATCAAGAGTAGACAAATGAGACCTCATAAAATTGCAAAGCTTCTGTAAGGCAAAGGACACTGTCAATAGAACAAAACGGCAACCAATACATTGGAAAAAGATCTTTACCAATCCTACATCTGATAGAGGGCTAATACCCAATATATATGAAGAACTCAAGATATTAGACTCCAGAGATTCAAATAACCCTATTTAAAAATGGGGTACAGAGCAAAACAAAGAATTCTCAACTGAGGAAACTTGAATGGCCGAGAAGCACTTAAAGAAATGTTCAGCATTGTTAGTCATTAGGGAAATTCAAATCAAAACAGCCTTGAGATTTCACCTCACACCAGAATAGCTAAGATTAAAAACTCAGGTGACAGCTGATGCTGGAGGGGATGTGGAGAAACAGAAACACTCCTCCATTGTTGGTAGGATTGTAAGCTGGTACAACCACAATGGAAATCAGTCTGGCAGCTCCTCAGAAAATTGAACATAGTGTTACCCAAGGACCAAGCTATACCACTCATGGGCCCAAAAGATTCCTATACCCAAAAGATTCTCCAATGTATAAGAAGAGTTGAGCTTTCTTAGCAGAGAATCTGCCACCCATATTCCTGAGGGCCTCCAAGAGATGCTGGGTTTCCTTCAGGCATTCCTGTTTGGTCTCTGCTGCTATCAGCAGGTCATCTTCATTCTTCGAGAAAGTCAGGTTAGGGTACTGGTTTCTGTACTCACTCAGGTCTTCATGGAAGGCCTTATCAAAATGGTAGGCAAGTTTTTTTTAATTTATTTATTTTTAAATTAGGTATTATATTTAAATTTCAGATTTTATTCCCTTATCCCACTTCTCCACACCACCCAGAAACCTCCTATCCCATCCCCACTTCTCATGCTTCTGTGAGGCTGTGCACTCACCTACCCCCCACTCACACCTCCCCACCCTCACATTTCCCCCCACTTGGTGTTTGTCCTTCATGGGACCAAGAATCTCCTCTCCCACCTATTCCTGACAAGGAGATATATATATATATATATATATATATATATATATATATATATATATATATATATATATATATATCTAGCTAGAGTCATGGGTCTTTCCCTATGTGCTCCCAGGCTGGTGGTTTAGACCCTGGGGTGCTCTGGTTGGTTGGTATTATTGTTCTCCTCATGGGGTCACAAACCTTTTCTGCTCCTTCAGTCTTCTCTCTAACCTCTCTATTAGGAAACCCTTGATCAGATGAGTGGTTAGCTGTGAGTGTTGTCCTCTGAATGTGTCAGTCTCTGGCAGACCTCTAAGGAGACAGCTATATCAGGTTCTTGTCAGCATGCACTTCCAGCCATCCACATCAGTGTCTAGCTTAGGTGACTGCACATGTGATGAATACCCAGGAGGAATGGTCTCCAGATGGCCCCTCCTTCAGTTTCTGTCAAAAGTTTTGTTTCCATATTTGCTCCCTTGAGTATTTTTGTTACTCCTTCTAAGTAGGACAGAGGCATCCCCACTTGGTCTTCCTTCTTCATGAGCTTCATGTGGTCTGTGTGTTGAGTCTTTGCTATTCCAAGCTTTTGGGCTAACATCTGCTTATCAGTGAGTAAATACCATGTGTGTTCTTTTGTGATTGGGTTAACTCACTCAGGATGATAATTTCTAGTTCCATCCATTTACCTAAGAATTTCACAAATTCATTATTTTTAATAGCTGTCTAATACTCCATTATGTAAATGTACCACATTTTTTGTATCCATCCCTCTGTTGAGGGACACCTGGGTTCTTTCCAGCTTCTGGAATTATTAATTAATTATAATTAATGCTGCTATGAACATAGTAGAGCAAATGTCCTTGTTATATGTTGTAGCAACTTCTGGGTATGTGTCCAGGAGTTGTATAGCTGGATCCTCAGGTAATTCTATGTCCAGTTTTCTGAGGAACCACCAGACTTATTTTCAGAGTGGTTGTACCAGCTTGCAATCCCACCAACAATGGAGGAGTGTTCCTCTTTCTCTGCATCCTTGCCAACATCTACTATTACCTGAGCTTTTGATCTTAGCCATTCTGATTGGTGTGAGGTGGTATCTCAGGGTTGTTTTGATTTGCATTTCCCTGATGACTAAGGATGTGGAGCATTTCTTACAGTGCTTCTTGGCCATTCGAGTTTCCTCCATTGAGAATTCTTTGTTTAGCTCTGTACCCCATTTTTTAATAGGATTAATTGGTTGTCTGGAGTCTAATTTCTTGAGTTCTTTGTATATATTGGATATTAGCCCTCTATCAGATGTAGGATTGGTAAAGATCTTTTCCCAATCTGTTGGTTGCCTCTTTGTCTTATTGACAGTGTCCTTCGCCTTACAGAAGCTTTGCAATTTTGTGAGGTCCCATTTGTCAATTCTTGATCTTAAAGCATAAGCCATTGGTGTTCTGTTCAGGAACTTTTCCCCGTGCCTAGGTATTTGAGTGTCTTCCCCACCTTCTCTTCTATTAGTTTCATTGTATTTGGTTTTATGTGAAGGTCTTTTATCCACTTGAACTTGAGCTTTGTACAAGGAGACAAAAATGGATTGATTTGTGTCCTTCTACATGTTGACCTCCAGTTGAACTAGCACCATTTGCTGAAAATGCTGTCCTTTTTCCACTGGATGGTTTTAGTTCCTTCGTCAAAGATCAAGTGATCATAGTTGTGTGGGTTCATTTCTGGATCTTCAGTTCTATTCCATTGATCTTCCTGCCCGTCTCTGTACTAATACCATGCAGTTTTTATTACTATTGCCCTGGAGTACAGTTTGAGATCAGGGATGGTGATTCCCCCAGAATTTTTTTTATTGTTGAGAATTGTTCTTGTTATCCTGGGTTTTATGTTATTCCAAATGAATTTGCAAATTGCTCTTTCTATCTCTATGAAGAATTGATTTCTAATTTTGATGGGGATTGCATTGAATCTATAGATTGCTTTTGGCAAGATGGCGATTTTTCTACATTAATTCTGCCAATCCAGGGTCATGGGAGATCTTTCCATCTTCTGAGATCTTCTTCTATGTCTTTCTTCAGAGACTTGAAGTTTTTGTCATACAGATCTTTTACTTGCTTGGTTAGATTCACTCCAAGGTATTTAATATTGTTTGTAACAATATTAATAATAATTTAATATTAATATAATAATATAATAATTTAATATTATTGTGAAGGGTGTCATTTTCTTAATTTCTTTCTCAGCCTGTTTTCCTTTGAATAGAGGAAGGCTACTGATTTATTTGAGTTGATTTTATATCCAGCCACTTTGCTGAAGTTGTTTATCAGGTTTAGGAGTTCTCTGGTGGAAATTTTAGGGTCACTTAAGTATACTATCATATCATCTGCAAATAGTGAAATTTTGACTTCTTTTTTTATTTGTATACCTTTGACTTCCTTTTGTTGTCTAATAGCTCTGGCTAGGACTTTCAGTACTATATTGAATAGATAGGGTGAAGAGTGGACAGTCTTGTCTAGTCCCTGATCTTAGTGGAATTGCTTCAAGTTTCTCTCCATTTACTTTGATGTTGGCTACTGGCTTGCTGTATATTGCTTTTACTATGTTTAGGTATGGGCCTTGAATTCCTGACCTTTCCAAGACTTTTAACATGAAGGAATGTTCAATTTTGTCAAATGCTTTCTCAGCATCTAGTGAGATAATCATGTGGTTTTTTTCTGAGTTTATTTATGTGGTGGTCTACATTGATGGACTTCCATATATTGAACCATCCCTGCATTGCTGGGATAAAGCCTACATGATCATGATGAATTATTGCTTTGATGTGTTTTTGGATTCTGTTTGAGAGAATTTTATTGAGTACTTTGCATCAATATTCATAAGAGAGATTGGTCTGTAGTTCTCTTCGTTGGGTCTTTGTGGGGTTTAGGTATAAGCGTAATTGTAGCTTTATGGAACAAATTGGGTATAGTTCCTTTTGTTTCTATTCTGTGGAATAGTTTGAAGAGAATTGGTATTAGGTCTTCCTGGAAGGTCTGATAAAATTCTGCACTAAAACCATCTGGTCCTGGACTTTTTTTGCTGGGGAGACTTTTAATGACTGCTTCTATCTCTTTAGGGGTTATGGGAGAGTTTAGATGATTTATCTGCTCCTATTTTAGATACTTGGTATCTGTCTAGAAAATTGTCCATTTCATCCAGATTTTCTAATTTTGTTGAGTATAGGCCTTTGTAATAGGATCTGATGATTTTTTTTAATTCCCTCAGTTTCTGTTGTTATGTCTCCTTTTTCAGTTCTGATTTGTTTTTCAGTCTGGTTAAGGGTTTGTCTATCTTGTTGATTTTCTCAAAGAACCAGCTCCTGGTTTTGTTGATATTTTGTATAGTTCTTTCTGTTTCAACTTGGTTGATTTTAGTCCTGAGTTTGATTATTTCCTGCCATCTACTCCTCCTGGGTATATTAGCTTCTTTTTATTCTAACTCTTTCAGGTGTGCTGCCAAGTTGTTAGTGTATGCTCTTTCCAGTTTCTTTTTGTGGGCACTTAGAACTATGAGTTTTCCTCTTAGTATTGCTTTCATGGAGTCCCATAAGTTTTGGTATGATATGTCCTCATTTTCATTAAATTCTAAAAAGTCTTTAATTTTTTTTCTTTATTTCTTCCATTACCAAGTCATCATTGAGTAGAGCATTGTTCAGTTTCCACGTGTATGTGGACTTTCCATTGTTTTTTTCCATATTAAAGATGAGTCTTAGTCCATGGTGGTCTGATACCATGGACTAAGGGTACAAGGGATTATTTCAATTTTTTTTTTGTATCTGTTAAGGCCCGTTTTGTGACCAATTATATGGTCTACTTTGGAGAAGGTATCTTGAGATGCTGAGAAAAAGTTATACTCTTTTGTTTTAGGAAGAAATGTTCTATAGATATCAGTTAAGTCCAATTGGTTCATAATTTCTGTTAGTTTCATTGTGTCTTGGTTTAGTTTTTGTTTCCATGATATGTCCATTGCTGAGAGTGGGGTGTTGAAATCTCCCACTATTATTGTGTGAGGTGCAATGAATGCTTTAAGCTTTAGTAAAGTTTTTTTTATGTATGTGGGTGCCCTTGCATGTGGGGCATAGATGTTCAGAATTGAGAGATCCTCTTGGTATATTTTTCCTTTGATGAATATAAGGTGTCCTTCTTTATCTTTTTTGATTACTTTTGGTTAAAAATTGATTTTATTTGATATTAGAATTGCTACTCCAGCTTGTTTCTTGGGACCATTTGACTGGAAGATTGTTTTCCATCCTTTTACTCTGAGGTAGTGTCTATCTTTTTCACAGTGGTGCATTTCCTGTATGCAGCAAAATGCTGGGTTGTGTTTATGTATCCAATCTGATAGTCTGTGTCTTTTTATTGCAGAATTGAGTCCATTGATATTAAGAGATATTAAGGAAAAATGAATGTTGCTTTCCTGTTATTTTTGTTATTGGCGGTGGAGTTATGTTTGTGTAGCTATCTTCTTTTAGGGTTGTTGGAAGATTACTTTCTTGCTTTTTCTAGGTTGTAGTTTCCCTCCTTGTGTTGGGGTTTTCCACCAATTATCCTTTGAAGTGCTGGGTTTATGGTAAGATTTTGTGTAAATCTGGTTTTGTTATGGAATATCTTGGTTTCTCCATCAATATTGATTGAGAGTTTTGCTGGATATAGTAGTCTTGGCTGGCATTTGTTTTCTTTTAGAGTCTGTGTGATCTCTGTCCAGTATCTTCTGGCTTTTATAGTCTCTGGTGAGAAGTCTGGTGTAATTCTTATAGGTCTGCCTTTATATGTTACTTTACCTTTTTCCCTTACTGCTTTTAGTATTATTTCTTTGTTTTGTACATTTGATGTTTTGATTATTATGTGTCAGGAGGTATTTCTATTCTGTTCTAAACTATTTGGAGTTCTGTAGGCTTCTTGTATATTTATGGACATCTCTTTCTGTAAGTTAGGGAAGATTTCCTCTATCATTTTGTTGATGATATTTACTGGCCCTTTAAGTTGGGAGTCTTCCCCCTCATCTATACCTATTATCCTTAGGTTTGGCCTTCTCATTGTGTCTTGGACTTCCTGGATGTTCTGGGTTAGTAGCTTTTTGTATTTTTATATTTTCTTTGACAATTGTATCAATGTTTTCCATGCTATCTTCTGCACATGAGGTTCTCTCTTCTATCTCTTGTATTTTGTTGGTGATACTTGTGTCTATGACTCCTGATCTTTCTCCTAGGTTTTCTATCTCCAGGGTAGTCTCCCTTTGTGATTTCTTTATTGTTTCTATTTCCATTTTTAGATCTTGGATGGTTTTGTTTAATTCCTTCACCTCTTTGGTTGTCTTTTCTTGCAACTCTTTAAAGGATTTTTGCGTTTCCTCTCTAAGGGCTTCTACCTGTCTACCTGTGTTCTCCTTAAATTCTTTGAGAGTGTTAGTTATGTCCTTCTTAAAGTCCTCTATCATCATGAGAAGTGATTTTAATTCTGAATCCTGCTTTTCTAGTGTGATAGGGTGTTTAGGGCTTACTATGATGGGGGAACTGCATTCTGATGATATCATGTAACTTTGGATTCTGTTGCTTAAGTTCTTACACTTGCCTTTCACCATCTGGTTAACTTTAGTGCTACCTTTACTCACTGTCTCTTACTGAGGCTTGCTTTTCCAGTTATTTTGCTTGGGTCTGATCACCTTGGGGTCCAGATGTCTTTGTAATCTTTTAATCCTGAGCTCCAGCTGCTCTGAGTACAGTGGTACCTCTAGGATGTCTCAGGATATGGTGTCTCCAAGGTAGCAGACCAGCTAGGTGTCTGCTGTTCTGGGTGCAGTGTCTCCTCTAGGATGTCTCAGAATATGGTGGCACTCAGATAAGTGGCTTCTCTAGGATGTCTGGGGATATGTTGTCTGTTGCTCTGAGTTCAGTTATTTCTCTGCTGCTCTGGTTCAGTTGTACCTCTGCTGCTCTGGGTTCATTGGACCCTCTAGGATGTCTTAGGATCTGGTGTCCACACAGGAGCAGACTGGGCAGAGGTCTGTGCCAGGCCTGAGATCTGGGAGAGGGGTGGAAGGGAGGTGCTATTCCACAGGGGCATAGTTTGGTTGTCTGCTGGAATCTGAGCGCTCCCCGCACCCAGCTATGAGTGTAGGGCAGTGTGGGGGTGTTCTTACCTACCGCTCTGGGTTCAATGGACCCTCTAGGATATCATGGAAGGGATCTGGTGTCCACACAGGAACAGCCCAAGCAGGGGTCTGCACCAGAATAGGCAAGTTTTTAAATCCTGGAAGCAGTCGGGTCCAAGTCAGCTGTTGTCTAATTTTGAGTTATAGATTGTGCCATTTAAAGGCAGAGAGGTCTCAGCTCTTGGATGCCAAGGGTAAGCTGAAGAAAGCAACCTTTTAATCCAGCACCATAATGGTAACTGGTGCTCAGGAGGAATAATATTCAAGAGGTTGTAGGGATTAGGAACTGATGAGTGGATATCCATAACCCATTTGTTTACCTCTCTTAGGTTTTATACTGGTCTATAATCATTAGTTCTTGGCTAATTGCCTGTCAGGTGGGGGTGTTTCAGGCATATTGACATGGTCTCAGGATTGCTACATTTACTAGCTTCCTAATATGGGGGGTTGTGCCTTCCCAGTGGCATGGGATACTGTCAGACCTGTACAAGCCTGACTCCCAGCTTGAACTCAATCCAAATTGGGGTCTGATATTTTGCCATCCTAACTCCCCCTGTCTCTGCCAACACATTAAAGAAAGGATATAGCCAAGTAGTAATTTCATTCTATGAGGTGGGAAGAATCTCAAACAGTTGGTAATCTTCAACTAGAGTGAACGTCAGGACATAAATTGGCTTTCCCTCTGAATCTAATACTTTGTCTCTTTCTGGGTAGAAATGCAGTTGTGCTATCCTTTTTGTGAACAAATCTCTCCCAAAGAGGGGGTATGGGCATTCAGATACACAAGGAATGAGTGGGATATCCTGCCCACTCCCAAGTCCACTGTTTTTTGGGTAGTTCATGAGTATTATCTAATTCCCGTTGCCTCTTGGACCCACGATTTTTTTTTGAAGAGACTATTTTCAAGCTTCAGCACAACAGAATGTTAAGCTCCACTATCTATAAGAAAGCTGGTGGGCATCTCCACCACTTATAGGGTTACAGTAGACTCAGGGAGGGGGGGTCCAAACCAGGTTCCCTATATTTAGCATCTTTAGTTTGATCTTCTAAGGTCATGGTTTGAATAGGCTTCTTTTTCTTGAGGTACTTTCTGGCACAGTTGCCCTCTTCCTAACAGTAAGCACATTGGTTCCTTCCACAGCAGGGGGATTCTCAATCCTTAGGGCCCCCTTTACCTACTTCCCCAGAAGTCATCTGCTTTAGATGTCTCCTCTGGTCCTTTGGTTCAGCCTTTGCTGCTAACAGGATCCTTGCCAGAAGGTGAGCCTGTTTCTTCCACTACTTCCCCCATCTTTACTTCATTCGTTTCCTGCCTTCATCTGCTTCTCCTCTGCACTTTCTCTTCCATTAAGTATTTCTCTTCCATTATCATTAAATCCTTTAGACTATTTTCTTCTATTCTCCCCACCCCCTAGAGCTTATTCCTAATATCTGGTGCTGCCTGGTTAATAAAGGTTAGAGCTACTGATGTTCTGTCTCTGGTAATTTGAGGTCCATTGGGGTATATATTCTGAATGCTTCCATGATCCTCACTAAGAAAGCTGTGGGGCTCTCATTGTCTCCCTGACTAATATCATATACTTTGGCCAGATTAGTGGGCCATCATGTAGCCACATGGAGACCATCCAACAAAGCCTGGTGGTTGACCAAGAGTCTCCCTTTACCTTCCATGAGATTAAAATCCCAAACTGGAAAGGTTAAAGGAAAACCAGCAACAATAGCTGCTTGGCTATTGGTGGGTTCTCTGGTGGGGAATAGGAACCAGTTTCCTGATTTCTACCTGGATTCTCTTGCTTTCTTCTGTGGGGAAGAGAACCTGCAAGAGCTGCTGGCAATCTTCCCAAGTGGATTCCTGGGTGAAGAGTAATGTTTCTATGAGCCAAATTAAATCTTGGGAAGTTGTCTGAAAAGGAAGAGTTCTGAGTTCTCTCTATGATATATATCTATCATCTATCTATCATCTCTCATCATCCACCTATCATTTATCTATCTTTATCATTATAATTTAAGTGATTTTGTATAATTCTGTTTTAATTAAAATATTTTGTCACACCAAACCATATACTACATAGGTAGAAATTTGTAAAGCAGGGAGTATTGATTCATAACTAAAACATTTTGAGAGGTATTTGAGAGACAGTTTTAACATACACTATATAATTTTGAAGTTTTATGATTATTTCCATAATAATAATTGTGATAAAAGGTCTGTGCCACCACTTGGCATTATTACATTGTTGCATTAATATTATACTTAATTTCTTATAAATACTTTTAGGTATCATTGTATATCATTGCAAATGATGCTAAACAACCTGCAACTTTTCATTTTGAAAATACTTATGTTGTACCAAATGTACTTGCTATAATGGGCATCATAGTTGTACACCAAAAAAAAATAATGAAAAAGAATAGACAAGGGGAAAGACAGACAGGAAGAAAGAAGAAAGCAATGGTTCTGTCCCACATTTAACAAGGGTATGCTTTATTACAGAAGCAGAAGTAATGCTGGCATTAGAATCTCCAAGGATCACTACAAATAGGGAAACACATTTATATTAAAGACATTTATATAATTTTCAGACAGCTGCAAGGGCTGTAGATATTTTTTTTTTTTTTTTTTTTTTTTTTTTTTTTTTTTTTCTGGGAGACAGTAGATTTGTGACCATCACTACATCATTATTTAAATGGAGGCTGTCTTTTATACTTCTTGGCTTTACAATAAGTTCATAAAGTTGCCATAATTTGATCTAAGCCATTTGTGAGTAAATTAAGTAATCAAATAGAATAAATAGAAAAATGAAAGAGAAATATTGTCATTAGCAATACCATGTAGTAAAGCATTCATTTTAGAGACAGATTTCAGTAGTAGTTAATGGTAAAATTTCCTATCTATACACAACATATTGCCTAAAACTATGATTTCGATTGATATGAAAAGGTCTATTTTAGATGCTTTGTAGGTCACACAATGAAAAATTTGAAGTAAGAAATAAAGTTCCAAGATTAAAATGTACTCACAATGGAAATATATACATTATTTCATAATGTTGTCGAATCATAATTAGCAGCGAACAATATATAGGAAAATGGTAAAATTTAATCAGTCAATTTAATTTATTTTTACATGAAGCATTTTGATTTTTAAAGAATTATGACAGATAGTATTCAAATGATGTTACTTTCTGGAAATAGTCCTTTAGTAAAGAACTTAGTCCGTGGCATATTAATGAAGTCTACTGGTGCAAAATTCATTCATCTACTGATGATGCCTCTTCTGGAAAGCTGCATGAATGTGTGTGTGTGGTGGTGGTGGTGGTGGTGGTGGTGGTGGTGTGTGTGTGTGTGTGTGTGTGTGTGTGAGAGAGAGAGAGAGAGAGAGAGAGAGAGAGAGAGAGAGAGAGAAAGATAGAGATAGATAGAGAGACAGAGAGGGAGGAGAGGTAGAGAGAGGGGGGAGAGAGAGGGAGAGAAAGAAATAGGCAGAAAGAGAATCTCCTCACGCATTCAAAACATGTTTTTAATATTCTTTACATATTAGTCTCCCATTAGTATTAAATCATTTTAGTTTCTAATTTCTGCATCCAGTATTCACTATCATATACATGGAATATATTGTATATCTTGTTTAATGTAAAGATGCAAATACAAAGACTTACTTTAAACATAAAATAAACTTTAATCATGGAATGTAATGTATTTAGTTACTAAGTATACTACCTTCAAAGGGAGTAGTGTTTGGACATAATAATGGATAATTGCATAAAAGCTAGTCACTATTTCAACAATATTTAGCTGTATATTTGTGAAAAAGTTATATAATTATAATACAATTTATAGCTAATTAAGTCATGTTCATGCTTCGGTAATTTATGAACAGAATTTATTTCTAAATATATGATTTAATCTGAAAAGAATTTGTTAATGTAAAAGTGACCTCATTCTTGAAGAATATATTTGCCAATCAAGACAATAAAAGGATAGAAATCAATAAATTTTCTAAGTGGAGATGTGAAGAAGATTTTGGAGGATTTGCAGAGGAAAAACTGTGGTAAGATATATTGTATAAAGTTTTTGAAAAAGAGAGAAAGAACTGTCAAAATGATAAAATTGAAAATAAATATGTACTCATCATTAAAACTTACAAATACTTTGTAAAATGTCTAAAGCATGCCAATATGAAAATTTCTAACATTATTTATATGGAAATATTTACTTTGCCTATTGAAACCAAATAAAAATAGGAATGATGAAGTTTCAAAAAAGCAGAAGAGGATAAACAAAATATCTAATGTGAGTTTGTGATGATTTAGCAACAATTGTATTTGCCTGGCAGCAATAAATGTGTATGAGTAAAGGATAACAAAATTTAAATTTGGAGATATGCTACGCATGTATACACCAGAAGACTAGATTAATAATACCATTTTGTTCATATATGTTTAAATTTGTCTCCTGTCCTTTTGGCACTTCCTACTTTTTCAGCTTGCTGTTGAGATCTTGATGTAGTCATTTCTCCAAATAATTCATCTACTTGGACCTCATTGGCAAAGGTTGTAACAAAACAAATATATTAAAGAATACTGTTTTGAGAGGATAATAAACAACTAAAACAAATACTTTTACAAGACAAGGCTGTCAGTATGAATAGTTTCCATACATTTATTCATGATATTATAAGTTGTCTTCTAAATTCATATTTTATAGCCATCAATAGAATGTATCGCTGTGTGTCTCATTCTTATTTGAATGTATTTGTTTTCATTAACACATTAAATTATTTCAAAGCATTGACCTGAATTCCACTCTTGTATTATTTTTTTAAATCTCATGAAATCATTAAAATTATAATATAATTATATAATCAAGCAATTTTCTATAGTTTTACAGTTATTTAAATGCTTAATACAATATATTCTTTCATGTTGAAAATCCTCCAAACCTCTTTGCACACTGGTCAGTTTTGGTCTCTGTATTTGGATATATCTATGGAAGCAGGTAATATCATTCTACTGATTATAAATAGTAATATGCCATTCGAAGTCATTTTATTGTTGTGTCCATTTTATCAGGATAGTAATAGATTTTCCCTAGGAATTATGACCTCTTCACCTTGAGGCTTTTTGTCTCATTAACCATGTCAGTCATGATTTTTTTAAAAGATTTGGTTACTTACTCCCATAACATTTGTACCACTATTACAGCAGTGTATCTTAAGAGCAGGTCACTATTGTTGGTCACAGGGCTGATAGCAGAGTAAGATTGATGAAATAATTTTGTAAAGACTTCTGGGATACTGTAATTTACATTCAAAATCAAAAAGGGAAATTTTGTGGACAACACTGTCAATTTCATCAAAGATAGAAACAAAGAGGTGCTTAATGTCATGTCTAGATTTAAACATGAAATATTTAAGACAATGAGATATCTAGGTATAATTTGTAATATATGCTCAATATTTATTAAAGTACAGTTTTGAGGTAAAATAGCTCTGCATTTCAGTATTTTTTTGTTTTTTTTTTTTTTGTTCTTTTTATTTTTACTTTCTTTTTTGTCAGTATTTTCTATTTAAAGCAATAAAAGCATATTCCCGTATTTAGTTTGCTTTATATTGATATTTTGGGAGCCTAAACAGTGTATTTCAGTGCTGAGTAATATTTATGCTATGTTTATCTTCCCTGTTAGTCAGGACACTGGTGAAATTGTAAATCAACATTTTTCAAATTCTGAATATACAAGTACATAGAGATGAGTATAAGTTTCAAGAAATGTATTCTAGATTTTATTTTGCCAAAATGATAACAGTTTTGTTAAGAATTCAGAATTCATTTATTTCCAGGAAAGACAAAATAGTAAAAATTTCACTTAACCTATGGCAGCAGCATATCCAGGAACAGCAAATTACATTTTAAACTACTTTCATCTTCTAATTGAAGAAATCAAGATCTTTTCTTAATGATATTCACTACAGACAAGAAAATTGTACTTAGTTTATGATAATTTTCTGTAGAAAATTTAGCTTTGCCCTAAGAAATCTGTTGAGGATACTCATATAGCTCAGGAAAGACTGCACCACATGATTAGCCTGCTGTCCAGGAAGTTAAAAGAAGGAGGCAGGACTGCCAGTTTCACCCATTCTGACCAGTGATTATCAACACTGCCACCATGTGGTGTTTGTGTCTGTGGTGGGCACAATGTAGGTTTTTATTCCCCTTTGAGTAAGTATATCATTTGAATTTGAATATGTAATGGTTAATGTAGTCTTTCATTTTTTCTTTTTTTAGCCATTTTGTGTTCCTTTCATTTGCACAAGACTGATTTTTTTTCATCAAAATTAAAATAGCTATGTATACCAATGAAAAAGATGCAGTTAGCCACAGAGAAGATGCACATTAATAGTTTTAACTCATTGTTATATGCATAATAGAGAGAACATTATTCCCCATCCAAAGTCATTTTTTTCTTTAGTTATTTTACTATCACTAAACCTTACGTTATTATATTTCTTGACACTCATATTTTTGTATGATCTGGAATTTTAAACCCTTCACTGAGTACAAAAATACTCATATTTCAAAAAATACGCATGGATACAATTTACAAGTAAGAAATTCTCTAGTGTATATCTGGTTATCAGTACAGGCCATATTTGTCATTTACCAGGTATTTTCATTTGATGTACAATATCGACAATGTCTAATGAAATGCAACTATATTTATATCATGCCTTTAAATCCTGTTTGCTAAAACATCCTGAAATGAATCTTTTGCTCTTCAAACAAGGTATAAAAGTATTTATCTAATAAGTTGACTGCAACCTGGTACCTCTAAGTATATGTGTAAAAACTGAGTATTAAACAGTAAGTAGAAAGCCCAGTTATAATCATGTTGTGAACTAACAAAAACTTATGATGGTTTCCTTTTTCTACTTTGCAAGGTATTCTTGGTGGCCAGATATAGAAAGAGTGAGAGGAAGATCAGAAATTTAAAAACACTGAAATCCGTCAATAGACAATCTTATAATTTTAAATGCATTATATTACATTAGTCTACATGTTATCATTTATGAAATATGACTAGTTATTCACCTTAATGTCTCTCTTTTTAAAATGTTCAGAAATTTATTTTTTTATTTTATTTATTTTATTTTTTATTAGATATTTTATTTGCACTTCAGATGCCATCCCCTATCCCCATTCCCCCCCTTAGAAAATCCTATCCCATGCCCCCTTTTCCTTTTTGCATTTATACATTTTTTAAAATGTTAATCATAGGCTTTATAAGTTTGGTATTGTTTAATCAGAGGTGTAACCCACTACCCAACCTAGATATAACAACTATCTTTGACTGGTGGAGATACATGAACATCTGCCTCCCTGTCTCCCCCCTCTTTCTCTCTTTCATCACCTAGTTTCTCCTCTCCTTCTTCTCCTCTTCTTCTTACTCCTTCTCAGAGATTTAATGCCCTCTGAACATCCATTTTACCTATAACACTATCTAGGTGTTTCTTGTATCTTTTTATAGGTGCCCAATGTTTAAAAATTGCTTTGAGATCCTCTCAGCCTCTGGTTTGCATAAGTAGCATCTTGGTTTAATTTAAAAAGCATATTTTAAAGAATAAGACCTATTTATTTTTAGGACATATTTTGTCAAAATGGTAGTTAATTGATTATAGTTCCTTATATATTGAAAAAGTGTAATTATATGTTCTGATAGCTGGAAATAAAGAAATAAATAAAAAGTTTATTTTCATTTTATTGAAAAATAATATATTGTAAATACATAATAATTTATAATAATTGAAATCAATTTTATAAATTAAATAACTGAAGAATTCAGTTGAAAATAAGAGATTATTTGTTGTTGATGAAAACTAAAGCTTATTCATGTTCTTCAGTGACATTGAACTTCTGTCGTATGCATATTTCATATGCAACTTGCATCTTTCCAGTTAATATTAAATAACAGCTTCAAACACTTTAATTTATTTTCTTTTAGGAGACAAAGTCTTTAGATGGTATTGAACTCCCTATGTAGACCAAGTTGGACTCAAACTCATAGTCATTCTCCTGCTTCTGATTAATAAATGCTGGAATTAAAGTCATATTTATCATGACTATAAAGAATTACAATTTTTACAAATTTTTATATGTGCATCAAATTAAACATTAACTGTAATTAAAAATGATTTCCTAGTTAATCATTAATTAAATAAAATGGACAAAAGGTATGTCTTGTGAATTATTATGCAAACAAAAGTACTTGTTCAACAGTTTGGTTTTTATTATCATTTTAAATCCTTTCATACAATATGTTTTGTTCCTATTTTTTCCCTTCACTGAGGTCCTTCCAGATCTATATCACCTTACTAATTATTCAATGTCATGACATTTGTTTCCCTTCTCTCAATGAAGAAAATAGGAATATCAAAACAAGCACAACAATTGTGAAAAAACAAACAAGTTCCCAACTGAAAAATTAACAAACACACACACACAATCTTGGAATTCATTTTGTGTTGTCAGTGAGCCTACCTGAATTGAGGTTGATATACCCAATATTACTTCACTGGGAAAAAACAAAGGTGATTTACCATTTTTAATTATGCACCAACTGCATATAGCCTTTTGGTTAGGGTGTGAAACACCCCCCAAAAAAACTCTTGTGTCATTCCTTTGGTATGAAGCTGCACCCTTCTTGTTCAGGCTGCTAAAGTATGTGGGCTCACATGTGTATCAACCCTGCAGTGTCAGGAAGACACAGTTTCCTAACAGTCATCCACTACTTTTAGTTTACAACGTTTCATTATCCACTTCTGCACAGTTTTCTCAGCCTTGAATGTAGAGAGTTTTAGTTGTAGTTTTGTTGCTGTGAAAAGACACTATGATTAGGAAAATTTTTATGAAGTGAATCATTTAATAGGGTTCTGACTTATCCTTCAGAGGCCCATTATCATCTATCATCATTGTAGAAGCATAAGATGCAGGTAGACACCATGCTGAAGAAGGATCCAAAAGTTTACATTTGTATCACATGCAGGCAGCAAGAAAAGAAAGACACCCTTGGCTGGAGCTTTTGAAACTTCAATGTCCATCCCCTGTGACACATTTCCTAATATAAGGCCAAAACCACTTTAATAAGGCCATACTTCCTAATAGTATCAACTGTTATGAGCTACTACAAAACACTTTGACATCTCAGTTTTGGCTACTTGCTCCAAAGTCTCTCATAATCTACATATTCTCCAGATGTGTGTATCTGTAGTAATTATCATTGGCTACTAAAGAGAAACATCTAAGATCCTTCTGGTTTCCATCGGTGCCACCGCTATCTGCACCCCAATCCTGCCCAGAGAGAACTTGTGTCCCTGGAGTGCTGACACACATAAGAACACAGGTGAGACCACCACTACTGCCCCAATACATAGCCCAAGTAGGACCCACAGAGAGCCCACAGAAACCAGGAACTGCAGAGCAGCCAGCGGCAGGATGCTTCCGATTTCCATCTGCGCCCTGAAGCTGACCCTGTGCTACAGCTATCCATACCTCAATTCCACCAGGAGAGAATTTGTCTCTCAGGAGCGCTGACACACATAAGACCACAGGCTCACAGGCTACAGGAGGGACAAGCTCCAGTCAGAGACATCAAGACCAGCTAACAACAGAGATAACCAAATGGCGAGAGGGAAATTCAAGAACATAAGCAACAGAAATCAAGGCTAGTTGGCATCACCAGAACCCAGTTCTCCCACCACAGCAAGCCCTGAATACCTCAACACACCTGAAAAGCAAAATTCTGATTTAAAATCATGCCTCATGATTCTCCTTTTGTTGAAAGATAATCTTCTCCCACATGGTCCCTTATTAGCTGTCTAAGTTCTCTGAATATTTTAATTAAAACACTCATCTAAAATTTAAATGCTCATAACCACATATATGAGAGCAAATAATGTTTCTTTTTCTGAGTGAGTAGATCTTCATCCATTTAGAAGAGTATTTTAAATTTTGTTTCTGAAGAGCTGAATAACATTCTAATTTGTGAATATGATACAGTTTTTCTATCCATTTATCAGTTTGTGGTTATCTAAGCTGTTTCCAATTTCTGGGTATTAGAAACAGAAGTAAAGAACAAGGATGGACAATTATCTCTATAGTAATATAAAAAAAGTCTTTAGTGTATATATCCAAGAATAATATAGCTGGATCTCATGTCACATCTACTTTTAGTTTTTTGAGGAGCTTTCACACTTATTTTCACAATGCCTCTACAAATTGGTACCCTCACCAGCAATGAGTAAATGCTCTTCTTTCCCTACATTCTTGCCAGTATCTTCTATTGTTTTCTTTAATTTATCCTTCAATCAATGTATCCTGAAAGCAAAATTAATGAAAGACAGATTAGCTTAAACTTTTATTAACATTGCATAATATCAAATGTAAGTAAAAGCCTAAAAAATATGATTTCCTTCATTTAGTGCTGTATTCTGCTTCTTGGAATCATTTCAAGTCTTCTATTTAATCAAGCAGCCTTCTCTGGAGGAATTAAAGGTGGTGAGTATTATCATTGAATATTAGTGAATAGAAAACAGGAGAAAACTAATTCACAGACCTGCAGTCAGCAGTAAGTCCATGTCATTTACTTAAAATAATTATGAGTGATACAGAGAAAATTGTTAAAAGTATTGAATCAGAAAAATTAAAGTTATGAAGTACTATTAAGTGTATGTGTGTAACTTAATTATTTGAAAAAATAATTTGTAGTAAATATCTGGGTTTTTTTTTTGAAATCCTAATTTACTATTTCTCCACATGTGTCAGTTGTAACTGTTCTTATATCATCATTTTATACTTTTAAGTTTGTACCATACAAGTTTTTGTAATTCAGTGATTGATGATTTACATTCCTCATTACCACATCAGCTTCCCACAGACTCTTATAAATGATTGCTGACAAATACCTTTAGTTAAAAATACAATTACAGAAGATGGTGAGGAGCCCATTACTGTATTTATGTTCAAATGAACAATTGCAATAAGGCCAATGCCACCATCAGATGTCTCCAGCATAGTCATTGTGGATGAAGTAACTCAGACAAAATAGAGTGATTATTTTTCTGCAAACAGAAGTTATACACTAATACTAAACTTGCTTCTGCCCAGGATGCTAGTCTCTTAAATAGTTTTAGTGAAGGAAACTAAACATATTGAGTACATTGAATTAAAACTAGAGCTTTTGTGTTGTTGCTGTCAGTTGTCTTCATTCACAGTCCCACCTGCTCTATAGCATTCCCTACTTTCTTCTTATTTTGATTTAACATTCACCCACTTGAATACAAGAGTCTTAATGACAGCATGTATTCCTCTCTCTGATACAGGAGAGGGTCACCAGAGAAAGATGCCTCAATTTTTTGAGCTTTTTTTCTTCTACTTTCAGACAAATATGACCTGCAGCCCAATGTCAACATCTGCCTGACTCCTACCCACAAGATGCAAAATTCCAGCTGAGCAGACAATCATAAACTAACTTTAAATAATAAGAGAGTTTTATAGCCATTTCCTTTTTTAAAAGTCAGTTGTGTGCCTTTCCATTATAAACTTTAAGGATAAGAAGACAATGTTCCAACATCAGAAATCTTGACACCATTGACAGATCATCAGACATATTGATATGGTACATTGGTAATGCTAGCTGTATTTTTTTAGGGATACATCTTTCTGTGTAAGCAACCATTCAACTCTATCACTGCTTTTCCAGGAGTTGGGTTGGCTGATCCTTTCTTTCAGGTGTCTCATGCTTGAGACTTATCAAAAATAGAATAAAATTATGATGGTACATTCTATAGATACATGGTTTTAAAGTTATAAAAATATTATAAATTACGTCTCTGAGATATTTTGTTTGTTAAACGTGATATTGAAATCCGTGTTTTCTTTAACTTAGTACAAAATACATATCAACTATTTGTATCGATTTAGAAAAGATTTAGATAGGTTTCTTGAAATCTCAAAGTTAAAAAAAATGAGGAGCACACCCGTGCTCTCTCTGTGCTGATGATTAGAAGCTAGGATTCTCACAAAAAAAAAAAAATGCCTAAGAATAGACCAGAGGCATTTGAATTCTAGCTGAAGAATTTATTTTCCAATGTGTTTCAATGATAAAATAAATGAAAATGGATTGTGCGACATTGTTCCAGTAATGATAAGACATATTAAAATTTTAGATGGGAAGCTTCTACTTAATGATTCCTTTTTCGGACATGTAGGTAAAACATAGAACCCATTTGTATTACACTAATATGTTAAAAATATGTCTTGAAATTTTCCACAATTATTGTGGAGTTATTATTCAATTGCTTTATAAAATTCATCAGTAGATATGTTATTTATACATGTAAGCAATGCAAAGCAATGATTCATATGTGAATTTATTCCAATATGCAGATTTTATATGGTAATGGAACAATATTCTTTTTCAAAACATACGAAGCTTATATTTCATTTTCAAGTCTTACTTTGTAAAACCCTTAAAGATAAAACTAAGGTGGTTGTGGAGATGTATCAGAACAGCAACATGCAGAATGTGAAAGTCTTTCTTAAAAAGTCCATTCCATCCCTGAAGAGAAAGAAAACTGTGATTCTATTTTAAATATTGTATACAGGGTTGTATGATTTGCCTGATTCAAATGTGGCAATTGCAAGTTTAAAAATATAAACTTTAAATTGTTAGACTCAAATTATAAATTATCTAAGTTTAAATATTAATTTAAAATTCTAGAAAGAAGTTGGAATTGATAATTGAATCCCAATGTACAATTAATGCCTTGTCAGATCATATAAACACAAGGAAAGAAAAAAATACAGATAAAGACATTGTATTCATTATGGGTGGCCTTTTTGAAAGAAGTTTGTTGTGTTGCTGTATTTTCTAACTTGAAACAATTTTTTAAAAACCACCATATGTTAACAATGAAGATGATGTGTCTAATATATTTAGGAATAAATGTGTATTTAAATTGGTTTTGCCTCCTCAGCTGCTCATGCCTACTTTCTATTCTGATTTATTAGATTATAGAGTTTTTACCACTGTTTATAAGATAAATAAGCAAGGCAAAGACAATCACAACCTGTGCTATGTATTACTAACCTATGTCTATTTGTCAAATATCAATGGAACACAATCAGCAAATGTTTTTGAACACCATGTTATGATAGCACAAAGAAGAATAAACAAGAAGTCCCATGAATTGGCTGAGCTGGTAAAGGTGATTGTACTGGGTTTAGTTCTGAAGTTCTACTGATGAAACTTGAGAAATGACACCTAAATGTTGTTCTCTGACCTAAGCACACACTCACAGACAAAAGCACACATACATAAACACACATGTGTGCAAAGGCCCAAACATACACCCCACAAGCACACAAACATGCACACATACATACACACATACACCATAAGTACACATGCATGCACACACAAACACACACATACCACACACACACACACACAGACACACACACACACACGCAATTTTGGTATACGTTTCTCCAACCACACATTCACCACACATAAAGAAATAAAAATGTAACCAAATTTTTGGCAGAAACAGAGTAATAGAGGGATGGCTTCTCATTTAATTAGTCATAACTCCTCAAAGGAACAGGATCAGCATAATATCTATTTACATTATCACTTCTAACCATATTTGAAACACACACACACACACACACACGTGTGTGTGTGTGTGTGTGTGTGTGTGTGTGTAGTTATGTAAAAATGAAATAATGAGAATTGGTCCAAGTGAATATGAGACTCAGTACTTTATGGATATCATTTCTGGAAATGCAGACCTAGAAAAGAGAGTGGTCTCATGAAATTGAAAGCTAGAGACTTGGCAACAGTCATTGAGTTCTAAAATACAAAGGACCCCAAGATCCAGGAGTGTGCCAGTTATCCAAGACCTAGCGATGTGTGCCTGAAGGGTAGATGGGAATTCTTTCCTATTTCCTATTTCTGTTTCAGGCATGGGATACAGTATTATGCCCTCTATAATACTAAGGACTTTTTTTTCCTTATTTAGTCTCAAATTCAAGTGTTAACCTCTTTTAGAAGCACACTCAGAAGTTATGTTTTACCAGTTATCTGGATAACTATTTGTTGGGAGCCGACATTTAGCAGAAAGCAGCTAGATTATCTTTGCAGCCATCTGGAACCATATACCCTGATAAGAGATTTGGTTTTCAATAGCCTACAACAGCTGAAGCACACTCTGATATCCCACATATTTTGTGTTGCTGTTTACTGCCCCCAGCTGCAAGGCACACGTGGTAGCCACGCCTGCAAGGCATGCAGTTCACGTGCTGTCCACGTGCTATCCATGCCATACATGCTTATAAGGCACACGTGGTATCCAAGCCTGCAAGGCGCACGGTGGATGTGCTATCCATGCTATAGACGCCTGTAAGGCTTACGTCATATCAACACCTGCAAGGCACGTGGTATCCATGGACCTACAAGGCATGTGGCAAAAGCGTATAAATACCTCAGAATTCCCTTCAATAAGAGAGACTTGGTATGAGACTTGAGACTTGATCAGACTTTCTGTCTTGTCTCCATTCTTCATGTCTCTTCCCCTTTATCCCCATTCTCTCTCTCGCTAGACCCTGACCCTCAGACCGGAGCAGCAGGTTGGGCCAAGACACAGTGGCCACCAAGTGTGGAGTGGAGCAGGCTGCAACATTTTGGCCCACAAAGCCGGGCAGTACGGGCCGCGACAACTATTATTTCCCTGAAGCTGGTGTTAACATTAATACCATATTTGAGCTATTAAAATGTTTAGATATCCAGAGAGACAACTAATAGTTCTATTAATTTCTCATGTTGTAGTTCATTTTTAATTCTAGCATAGAGCAAAGCATAAGGATCACAAGTTGATTTATATAGTAATAACCTGCTGCTGAAATAGTTAAATAGCTAAATAAAATAAATAATTTTATTCAATTTATTTTAACTTTCACTTATAAAAGTGTTTCACTATTTTACCTTTGATTCTGCTAAAGTTCTACCTTTGTTATGCATTATTCACTTTATGGAGCAGAAACACTAATCTTTGCTCTAATTACCCTCCATTGGGACTCTGCTATAAGAACAATGATGATATAAGACTGGCTTTTAATGACAGAACAAAATAAATCATGGAGTCTATGGACCTTTATATTATTTCTGTTCCTGGAGTGAAAATGTCTCTTTCATTCAGCAGATGTAATTGTCACCATGGAGGTTTATTGCTGAATGAGCTCACAATTTCTTACTCATCCTGAACTTTGGCTGGCTGGTTCAACTCAACTCTTTTGGCTCAAATGTCTTTCTAAGCTGATTCATTAAATCTGGCTTCTCTCAGCTTTTCAATGAATTGTTTTGCTGGCCTCAAACTACTCTGGTAATTTGTTCTAATCTTCTTGGAACCTTATTATTCTCTGGCTTCAACTCTCTCTGCTGACCTGCACTTAACTGCTTGAACTTACAAACCCAACTCCACTGCTTTCCACTCATTGCTCTGACTCTCAACTCACTCTCTCTTTCTACGCTACTCTTAAATACCTGTTCTTTCCCATGCTGTTTTCATGAAAGTTGGGCTGGGTATATTCTATCTGTAACTTGGTCTTTCAAATTTTTCTCTGATTCATCACTTTGTCTGTCCTTCAATTACACCTCATTTTCAAACATGGATACCTCATTCTCCAAAGTAATTTTACCATAAAGATATGTATTAAGGTTATGACTCTATTCCAGCCAGAAAGATTAAAGGTATGTGGAATATCTGTATTCCAGGTGGATCACTCAGGCCTAGGTGTTTGCATGCAATCTCTTGTCAGATTAGCCATGTTGTTGGATTAAAATTTCTTTCCACTTCCAGTTTGCATCTGCACCCTGGAGCAGATCCTATATACCAGCCTCTCTATTCCACCCCTACACAGATAGCTTAAGACCCAGGAGTTCTGACACCCCCAGGCTGACAGGTGATTCACTCATACTGCCCCAATATCTGGCCTTACTAGGACCCCTAGCACAGAGGACACAGTTCCTCCTACCCTGCCAGAGACACACCTTCCTTCTAATTCACATCTGAACACAGGAGCAGATTCTGTGCTCCAGACCCCCACCACACTGCCCAGACCCAGAGACATCTTGAACCCCAGGAGTTCTTACACAGCCAATCTCACAAATCAGGCACTACCCTCTCCCATACTCAGAGTGAGCCTGACACAGGGAAGCTCAACATTACCAGACTCACAGGAGGAAAAGGCTCCTGTTAGATACAGCAGGCCAGTTAGCACCAGACATAATCAGATGATGAGAGGCAAGGACAAGAACATAATCAACAAGAACATAATTCTATTTGACAACATCAGAACTACTTCTTCCAATACAGAAAACTCTAAATATCCTAACACACCTGAAAAGCAAGATTCTGGTCTAGAATCTCATATCATGAAAATCATAGAGTACTTTAAAAAGGACATAAATAGTACTCTTAAAAAATACTGGAGAACACAGGTAAACAGATAGAAGCACTTAAAGAGGAAACACATAAATCCCTTAAAGAAATAAAGGAAAACACAAGCAAATAGGTGAAGGAATTGAACAAAACCAGCCAAAATCTAAAAATGGAAATAGAAACAATAAGAAAATCACAAAGGGAAAAAACATTGAAGATGAAAAACCTACAAAAGAGATCAGGAGTCACAGATACAAGCCTCACCAACAGAATACAAGAGGTAGAAGAAAGAATCTCAGGCTTAGAAGATGCCATAGAAGACATTGACCTAATAGTAAAAGAAAACACAAACTTCAAAAAGCTCCTAACCCCTCAAAAATGCAAGAAATTCAGGACACAATAAAAAAACTAAACCTAAGACTAAGGCTGGTCTTAATAAAAACAAAAATAACAGAAAGCCCACATACTCATGGAAGCTGAACAACTTTCTACTCAATGATAAGTTGGTCAGGGAAGAAATAAAGAAAGAAATTAAAGACTTTTTAGAACTTAATGAAAATAAAGGCACAGCATATCCAAACTTATGGGACACAATGGAAGCAGTGCAAAGAGGAAAAGTCAGCTCTGAGTGCCTTCATAAAGAAATTGCTAGTTTAAATAACTATGGCCCCCATAGACTCAATTGTTTGAATGCTTAGCTCATAAGGAGTTGCACTATCAGGAGGTATGGTCTCCTTGGAGGAAGTGTGTCACTGTGGGATGGGGAGAGCTTTAAGGTCTCCTATGTTCAGGCTCTGCCCTGTGTGATCTCCCTTTGCTGCCTGTGGATCAAGATGTAGAAGTCTCAGCTTCTTCTGCAAGACCATGTCTGCAAGCTTGCTGCCATCTTTCCCAACATGACAATGATGGGTTAAACCTCTGAAACTATAAGCCAACCTCAATTAAATATTTTTCTTTATAAAATGATACACTAGTAGCTTAACAGCATATCTGAAAGCCACAGAACAAAAAGAAGAACACCCAAGAAAAGGAGATAGCAGAAAATAAACAAAATCAGGGCTGAAATCAACCAAGTAGAGGCAAAAAGAACTATACATATAAGGTAATGAAGAACTGATTCTTTGAGAAAATCAACAAGGTAGATAAACCCTTAGCCAGACTAACCAAAGGGCACAAACACAGTATCCAAATTAATAAAATCAGAACTGAAAAGGGGGAAATAACAACAGAAACTGAGGAAATTCAAGAAATCATTCAATACTACAAAACCCTGCTCTCAACAAAGTGGAAAATCTAGATGAAATGATTGATTTTCTAGATAGATATCAGGTAGCAATATTAAGTCAGGATCAAATAAACCATCTAAACAGTCCAACAACCCCTAAGGAAATAGATGCAGTCATTAAATGTCTCCCAACCAAAAAAGACCCAGGACCAGAAGGTGTTACTGCAGAATTCTGTCAGATTCTCCAAAAAGACCTAATACCAATACTTCTCAAACTAGTCCACATAATAGAAACAGAAGGAAAACTATCTAATTCATTCTGTGAATCCACAGTTATGCTGATACCTAAACCACACAAAGACTCAACAAAGAAAGAAAATTTGCCTTACAAACACCAATGCAAAAGTACTAAATAAAATTCTCTCAAACGTAATTCAAGAACACATTAAGATTATCATTCACTATGATCAAGTAGGCATCATCCCAGGAATGAATGGATTATTCAATATATGAAAATCCATCAACATAATCCACTATATAAACAAATCAAAGAGAAAAAGCACATCATCATCTCATTAGATGCTGAAACAACCTTTGAGAAAATACAACACCATTTCATGTGAAAAGTCTTAGAAAGATCAAAAATTCAAGGCCCATACTTATACATAATTAAAGCAATATATAGCAAGACAAGATGTTTTGTATGACAGGAACATCAAGTCTTTGAAAAGGGAAAACAAAGAAGACCTCAGAAAATAGAAAGAGCTCCCATGTTCATGGATCAGCAAAATTAATATACTAAAAATGGCCATCTTACCAAAAGCAATCTACATATTTAATGAAATCCCCATCTAAATCTCAACTCAATTCTTCACAGAGATTGAAAGAGTTATTCTCAAATTCATCTGCAATGAAAAAAAAAAAACAGGAAAGTAAAATCTATTCTCATCAATAAAAGAAGTGCTGGGGAATCACCATGCCTAACATCAAGCTGTACTACAGAGCAATGGCGAAAACAAACAAACAAACAAACAAACAACAACAACAACAAAAATGGTATTGGTACAGAGACAGATAGATCAATGGAAGAGAATTGAATACCCAGAAATAAATCAATGCACCTGGTCTTTGACAAAGAAGCCAAAACCATCCAGTGGAAAAAAAGAGTGTTTTTAACAAATGGTGCTGGTTTCATTGGCAGTTGAAATATAGAAGAATGCAAATTGATACATTTTTTTCTCCTTGTATATAGCTTAATTCCATGTGGATCGAGGGCATCTAAATTAAACCATATACTCTTAAGCTAATAGAAAAGAGTGTGTGAAAGAGCCTCAAACACATCAGCACAGAGGAAAATTTCCTGAACACAACACCAATGACTCAGGCACTGATAAATGAGCCCTCATAAAATTGAAACTCTCCCGTAAGACACAGAACATTGTAAATAGGACAAAACAGCAACCTACAGATTAGAAAAAGATCTTTCCCAATCCCACATCTGATAGAGGGCTAATATTCAAGATACACAAAAATTCAGAGTTAGATTCCAGAGAAAAAATAACCCTATTAAAAATGAGGCACAGAGCTAAATAAAGAATTCTCAACTTACTAATACTGAATGGCTGAGGAGCACCTAAAGAAATACTCAACATGCTTAGTTGAAAGAGTTAAAATTTTTCAGAAACTCCTAGCAGGCTGAGCAGAACCAAGAGTGCAGGTCAGCTTGGTCGTGAGCTCTGTGTTTCAGGAACTTGGCTGACCACAAGATAGATGGTTGATTACAAATAGGCTCTTTGAGAATAGCCTATATAAAATGTTCCCCATGACTGTTCCTTGGACCCTGTCACAAACTGAATAATGGGCTGAGACTTTCCACACTCCTTCACTCCCCAGGGTTGTGGTTTCCCCCCATGAGTTCTGTTTTTTGGCTTTAAATTCTCTCTGTCTCCAAAGCCAGGGGGTCAGACCCCATTGCCCCTGTGTGGGATAAGGGTCTTGACCTCAACATGTTGATAAAAATATACCTCTTACTGATTACATCAAGTTCGGTGCCTTGTGAGTTATTGGGTGGCTATGAATTCCTGAGGCTTGGGTGAGGTCCTCCCTTCATGGGGCCTTACATAGTCATCAGGGAAATGAAAATCAAAGTGACCCTGAGATTCCATCTCATACCAATCAGAATGGCTAAGATCAAAAACTCAGGTGTCAGTAGATGTTGGCTATGATTCGGAGAAAAAGGACCACTGCTCCAATGCTGGTAGGATGGCCAGCTGATAAAACCACTTTGGAAAACAATCTGGCAGTTCTTCAGAAAACTGCAAATAGTTCTACCTAAAGACCCAGCTATACCACTCTTGGGCATATACCCAAAAGATGCTCCAACATATAGCAAGGACATACACTTTACTATGTTTATAGCAGACTTATATATAGTAGCCAGAAGCTGGAAAAAATCCAGGTGTCTCTCAAAGAAGAGTGGATACAGAAAATGTGGTATGTTTACACAATGGTTTACACTATTACCGAATAGTTTACACTATTCAGCTACTAAAAATTATGACTTCATGGAATTCGCAGGCAATTGGATGGAATGAGAAAATATAATCCTGAGTGAGGTAACACAGACACAAAATGACACACATGGTATGCACTCATTTATAAGTGAATATTAGCCCCAAAGCTAAGAATACCCATGATAAAACTCACAGACCACAAGAGAACTTCAGACCAATTTCTCTAAAGAACATCAGTGCAAAAATACACAGTAAAATTCTCCCAAACATATCAAAATGTCTATTGATTTCCAAAACACAACACTATGTTCTTTAAGTGTTGATAGAACAACTGCTAGAATAGCCATTTCACTGCCTCTTCAGAACCTTGAAAAAATTTTATGTATCACTTTTTTTCTGGAATTTATGACCTATTTGCAATTTCAGAAAAATAAAAACAAGACTTTTGAGTCTAAGAATGATTAGTCTTTTTTGTTTATTTTCTCTTTGATTAAATTTACTTAAAGAGTTTCTCTAAATTCTTTTACTCCTAGTCCAATTTACTCTACAAAATTTTTTTCACTGTGCTTCCTAAATTTTAGCCTTCTCAATAATTTGAAGAATTCAAGGGTCATCATATTGTACAATATTGTGTCATTACACTTAAAGAGTTTCTCTGAGAGGCTTCTTGGTGTGACCTATATCTGTGGGCTATTACCTGTAAATTCATTGTTTAAAAAAAATTTCACTGAAAATAAACAAAGCTTTTTGAAAATGTTACAAATTTTTTTTGAAAATTTATATGCTGAAAATACTTGATAAATGAACTTGGCAGTAATGTTATTAGATGATTTATAAGGGATGTGTGCTAAATTCTTTTTTTTGTTTGGCTTTCCCAAGACAAAGGCAGCATTACAGATCAACCAGAAGTTGACAAGCTTGAGGACTGCTTTCTACTCCAATGGGGAGGAATTTTATTTTATTTATTGTTTATGTGATACTTTATTTATTTACATTTCAAGTGTTGTCACCCTTCCCTGTCTCCTCTTTGCAAAGCTCCATCCTATGCTTTCTCACCTAAGCCTCTAAAATGGTCTTCCTCCACCCACCCACCCACCCACACCAGCATAGCTACTTTACAATCCCCCTACACTGGGGCATCAAGCCTCCACAGGACCAAGGGTTGAAGACCCCCAAACTCGGGAGACCCTTCCTCAAGTCTTAGGAAATCACGACCACCCAAAAATCACAAGAAACCATACCTAGATGCAATCAGCAGAGGTTTATTAGAGAAGAGAGCTGGCAGCCAGCGGTCTGACCACATACTTGTGCAGGAGTAGAGTCTGACCCCTGCCAGCCAGTCTGAGGAAGGTTTTAAAGGGAAAAACCACAAACCAGGGTAATGAGAAGGGGATGAGGGGTTGTCAAGGATACAAAACATAAAAATAGTACATTTCAGAGATACTCACCCTAAATGATTAGAGTCATGTGAAAATCATTCTGCATACTCATTCTTCTCAAAAATGTAGTCTTACCATGTCACTGTCCCCTATACCGTGACTACAAAATACAATGGCTTGTATTTTTTATGGTCAGGAATGTGTCTCCCTGCTTCGCCCCCCCCCAGGTGGGTCTACTGCCTGAGGCTTGAGGAATGTAATCCAGCAAGTGTCCTCTGATTCAGGGGCAATGTCCTTCACCCAGAATGTGCCCTGGGGTAGTGAAGACCTGAAATCTTATTTTCTGTTCCATGTTCTGGAATCTGCACTTTTCCTGTTCAGGTCTAAGGCAAAAAATCTACACATATTTCATAAAATGGCCTTTATAATTTTTCACTCTCCATCCCCACTTTTTCCAATTAGGTTATGTTTTTAATCATAAAAACTCAATTATTAATAAGTCCATTCCTACCCCACTTTTTCCGATTTGGATCTTTAGAAAAGTTTAAACTCCAGTGTTATCATAATTATCATTTTCTTGACCTAAAGCTCTATATTGGTGGCACAACACAAAAAACTGAACAGCACTTATCCTTTCTCTAGCAAAAGTTACTAATCTATTTAAAATTCAGGGCCCTATGGTTAAAAGCAAGAGTAAAATCACAAGAGGTCCAGCAAGGGAGGATAATAGGGTTGTCAACCAAGGGGACTTAATGAATCAACTTTCGAACCAACTTTGCTGTGCCTCTCTATCTTCCTGTCTCTGGTCTAACCTTTCTCTGAGTTTACTCATAGAGTCTTTTATCACTCCTGAATAAATAGAAGCAACATTCTTCCCTTAGAGTAGCACACAAACCGCCTTCCTTAAGAAACAGCAAGTCTAGTCCTCTTCTATTTTGTAGAACAACTTCTGAGAGGGAAGTCAATGACTCTTGTAACTTTGCTACTGACTGTTCCAGGGCTCTCAAATCTACATCAATGGCAGTTCTCAACTGATGAAAATAATGAGGTGTCTGTATCAATGCAGCAGCACCTGTCCCCACACCTATAGCCACTCCCAGGCCCAATATAACAGCTAGAGTCAAGGAAACAGGCTCCCTGCTGAAGCGTCTAGGGTATCTCTCTCTCTCTCTCTCTCTCTCTCTCTCTCTCTCTCTCTCTCTCTCTCTCTCTTTTTTTTTTTTGGTTTTCAAGACAGGGTTTCTCTGTGTAGCCCTGGCTGTCCTGGAACTCACTCTGTAGACCAGGCTGGCCTCAAACTCAGAAATCCGCCTGCCTCTGCCTCCCAAGTGCTGGGATTAAAGGCATGCGCCACCACCACCCGGCTAGGGTGTATCTCAAACCCACGTTCAAGAGTACCTGTGGGATGATAGTAAACCCAGGGGATTAACTGAACAAGTACACAATAATATTTGTTCTCATCAAAGATAGCAGTGGAAACACATAGAGCTGTTAGCCCAGAGCTGCAAGCCCACCATTTATCAATTTCAGGTACTAAAAATCTGTTAACAGAGGTCTTTAGGCTCCTAAGAGTCTGGTTGCATAGATGTTTATAAGCTTCTGGTGGGTTTCCTATGCAGACCCCTTGTCCTGAAACTTCAGTAAGGGTTAATCTACTTTTACTGTTCCATATACAAGCACTGTGGCTGGTGGTGTTGTTAAAAGCCCCTGTCATTGTCATTGCAATACCTTCATAATAAGGGGGTCCTGAGGAGAGGCAGAGCCAACAGGATTTAGTCATGTTAGGTTGAGATCCATTTAATACAGTAAAGGCTCCCTGAATTAAATGTAACTGTCTCTGTCCAGTGCTTGGAATGGATGTGGCTGGAGTGAGAATGGAACTGAGGATGTTACCTTCTGTGGGCCTAGGAGGTGCTACTGGGGCAGCTGGTGGGGGTGGTTTCTGTTCAGATAACACACTATTGGGGCCTAAAGATTGGGCTGGAGGGCTCTCTATTTTCAGGTGGACAAGAAGGCAAGATCCCACCCCACCTCCAGATTTATAAAAGACTATGCCCCAGGTCACACCATTGTACCATCTAGAAAAGTCTGTTGCTTTTCCCTTCTCAGTGAATTGCATCTTTATGTAGTCTAAATTGGTTGGGGAGCATGGCTTGTCTTTATACAGTCCCATTATCACATGTGGGCCTGGTCCTGAGTTAGCAAAAGAAAAAGTCAGTCTATCCTCAGTGGATGATGTAGCCCACTTCCAATCTCCATCATTTGAGGTGACACAGCTCCATTTCCCACAAAAGAAGACTTGGGGTCCCCCACAATATGTATCTTTATCAGACTCAGGACAACTGTAAATCCCATAGCTGCACACTAAGTTGGGGGTGGGGGAACTCCTAGCCGCAGGGTTGATCTTACGGAGACAGAAGTATAAGGCAGGCCACCATGTTCCCAGGGGGGCAACCTGTTGGGTACTGTTTATAATGGTGCCAGTAATTGGGTCCACAATTTGCCAGATGAGTTGTTGAGGGGAATGGGGATTGGGATTCTTACTCCGAGCAGCATTTATGACACAGGCGCAGCTTAAGAGGGTTATCAGTCTTTTCCAAGGCCCATTCATCTTGCTGAGAGTCTGGAGGTGCTCTTTTCACGTGGGAAGCGTGGGTCCATGAGGCTATGCCATCCACTTTCACTGCTGTAGGGGTGGTCAACAGGACCAGGTATGGGCATTTCCACTGTGGCTCAAGGTTGCCCGTCCGATGTCTCCAACCTCGAACTGGTGCGGCACTGGGTCTTCTTTTGGAGCATAAGAGTTCTTCAAAGCTCCTCAGATCTCCTTCTTTACAGTTTCTAAGGCCTTTAGTCGGGCTAGAACAGGCAGAGGGGGAATATAGCCATCATCAGAGCGTGATACACTCTCAAGGGTCTCTTAGATGGGAGATGGGGATCCATAAAGAGTCTCAAAAGGAGTAAGTCCCAGGAATCTGGGCGTATTTCGAACCCGGAATACGGCAAGAGGGAGCAAGGCTGTCCAATCACTTCCATCGGTCTCAATGGACAATTTAGTCAGGGCCTCCTTAATGGTTCTATTCATCCTCTCTACCTGTCCTGAACTCTGGGGTCAGTAAGAACAATGTAATTTCTAATCAAACCCCAATTGTCTGGCCAATCTCTGACTTACCTGGGCGACGAAGGCAGGCCCATTGTCTGACCCAATTACCTTTGGTACTCCAAATCTGGGTAGAATCTTTTCCAGTATCTTCTTGGCCACCACAGTAGCAGTTTCCTTTTTGGTGGGAAATGCCTCAACCCATCCTGAGAAAGTGTCTATAAGCACTAGGAGATATTTGTTACCATATCTGGCTGGTCTTACTTCAGTGAAATCAACCTCCCAATATGAACCAGGTCGGTCTCCCCACAGCCTGGTTCCTTTTACCTCTTGATGGTGACCGGCGTTTGTGAAAGCACATGTTTAAACTGTCGTACTAGCTTGTGAGCTAGTTTCTTCAGCCTTGGAATCTTATACCGAGACCGGGCCACTATCTCCATCATCTTTTTGGGTCCCAGGTGGGTCCACTGATGAAGCCCAGATAGATAATATAGGCTTTCTTCCTCTGATACGGGCACTGGCTCAGCCCATGGCAGCTTAATAGGGTCAGGGACCTTGAGCCTGAGTTTGATAGCTAAAATCATGGGTCCCTGAGCAGCCTTCTTTGCTTCAATGTCAGCCATCTGATTTCCTTTAGCAACAAAGTCAGTTCCTTTCTGATGGCCAGGACAATGGATTATAGCCACCTTTTTAGGAAGGTGGATTGCCTCTAAAAGGTTTAAAATCTCTTCTTGTTCTTAATGTCTTTACCCGCTGAGGTTAATAACCCTCTCTGTCTGTAGATGGCACCGTGTACATGAGCAGTAGCAAATGCATATCTACTGTCAGTATAGATGTTTACTTGTTGTCCCTCTGCCAGTTTTAGGGCTTGTGTTAGAGCCACTAGTTCTGCTTTCTGCGCTGAGGTTCCTTCTGGCAGAGCTGAGGCCCACACTGTCTTTTTCCCATCTACCACTGCTGCCCCCACCTTTCGCTTACCCTCAACCATGAAGCTGCTCCCATCGGTGAACCAGGTCTTCACCCCTGGCCAGGGCTTATCAGTCAAGTCCAGTCTTCTGGATGTTTCTTCAGCCAGTATTTCTTCACACTGGTGGATCACAGAGCAGTCAGCCTTGGGTAGCAGGGTGGCGGGGTTTAGGATGGCCGGTGGGATGAAGGTGATACACTCAGTCAAGAGGAGACTCTGGTAATGTGCCATTCGGGCATTGGTCATCCAGCGATTGGGAGGTTGTCTGACTATGCTCTCCAAAGCGTGGGGGGGGGCAGTATTGACAGTTTTTGGCCCAAGGTTAGTTTATCAGCATCTCTCGATAGTAGAGCCTTAGCTGCTATGGCCCTTAAACCGGCAGGCCAACCACTGGCTACCGAATCTAGCTTCTTTGAGAGATACGCCACTGGGCGCTTCCATGGTCCCAGAGTCTGAGTCAAAACTCCCCTAGCAACCCCCTTCCTCTCATCTAGAGGGTGAAAGGCTTGGTCAAATCTGGTAAGGCCAAGGCTGGGGCTTCCACCAGAGCCTTTTTCAAAGCACCAAAGGCCTTTTGATGTTCCTCTGTCCAGACAAACTCCCCTTGTTCTTTAGTAAAGGAGTATAACGGTGCTGCCAGGGTGACAAAACCTGGGATCCACAGTCTGCAGAACCCAGCTGTCCCAAGAAATTCTCTTACTTGACAAGGGGTGATTGGGGTCGGGATCTGCATAACAGTCTGCTTTCTGGCTTCAGTCAGCCAGCGCTGTCCATCTTTCAAGGTGTAGCCCAGGTAGGTCACCTCAGTCCTGCACAGTTGGGCCTTTTTCATAGATGCTCGATACCCCAACTTACCCAACTCAGTCAGGAGGTGTTCTGTACCTCTCTCACAGTCTCAAGCATTCTCAGCGGCAATCAGAAGGTCATCTACTTAAATTAAAAGAGTCACCTGAGGATTGTTATCCCTGAAAGGGGCTAGGTCCCGGTGGAGTGCTTCATCGAACAGGGTGGGGGAGTTTTTGAATCCTTGGAGCAGCCTCATCCAGGTCAATTGTCCTCTTCTGCCATTCTCTGGGTCTCTCCACTCGAAGGCAAACATAAGCTGACTCTGGGGATGAAGTCTCAGGGAGAAGAACGCATCTTTGAGGTCTAAAACTGAGTACCAAGTCCTATCCGGGGGCAGAGAACTGAGCAGGTTATAGGGGTTTGGCACTGTGGGGTGAATATCTAGTACCCGTTTGTTAACTTCTCGGAGATCCTGAACTGGTCAGTAGTCACCAGTGCCCGGTTTCTTTACAGGCAACAGGGGTGTATTCCATGGGGACTTGCAGGTGACTAGAATCCCTTGTTGTAGTAGTCTCTCAATATGGGGACGTATTCCCATCCTGGCTTCTTTGCTCATTGGACACTGTTTAACCCTGATGGGAGTAGCTCCGGCCTTGAGCTTGATGACTATCGGGGGTACATTCTTGGCCATCCCCATCCCCCCAGTCTCTGCCTATGCTTCAGTGAACCAGGACCAAGGCCCCATCTCTAATTCTGATGAAGGGTGCTTCTGATTACCAGATTGAAATAGTCTATATTCATCTTCTGGTTTTAGGGAAAGAGTTAACACTGGGGATGTGGTTGAGCCCCATGTCACAGCTGGCCCCTGGGAGGTGAAACTTATCTGTGCCTTTAACTTGGTTAAGAGGTCTCTGCCTAACAATGGGGTAGGGCATTCGGGTATTACTAGGAAGGAGTGGGACACCTGCCCCCTTCCCAGGTCCACAGTTCTCGAGGTGGTCAAGGGATATGAGTTTTGTCCAGTTGCTCCAATGACTATGCTTTGTTTATTTTTCAACTTCCCCAGGGGTTTCTTGAGTACTGAGTATTCAGCTCCTGTGTCAACAAGAAAGTCCATGGGGGTCCCCTCCACTCTCAGAGTTATCCTAGGCTCAGGGAGGGGGGCCAAGCCTTGACCCCCCTAATCTTCATTTTCACCAAGGGCCAGAACCTTGGGTCCCTTTTTCTTAGGACACTCTCTGGCCCAATGACCTTTTTCCTTGCAATAGGCACACTGGTCTTTGTCTAGGGTGTGGCTAGCTCTTCTGAGTCTCCTTGGCTCCTGCCTCCGGTATTTGCCCAGGTTCCCTACCTGTATAGTTCCTCTAGTTCCCTGGCGCCTGCCCTCATCTACAATTGTGGCCAGAATCCTAGTCAAATTCTTTTCCTGCCTTCTCTGTCTTTTATCTTCTTCCTTATTCCTTTCTTTCTTCTCTCTCTCTGCCTTCTCTTCTTCAGTCTCCCTCTTATAGTATACTTTCTCTGCCTCTTTAATCACATCCCTAATTGTATAATCCTGTAATCCTTCAATACGCTGTAACTTCTTTCTAATATCTGGAGCAGATTGTCCAATGAAAGCCATAATAACAGAAGCCTTCTGTCCCTCTGAGGAGGGGTCGAAAGGAGTATATCTACAATATGCCTCCATGAGGTGCTCTAAGAAGACTGAAGGGGCTTCTGTGGGTCCCTGCATAACCTCTCTTACCTTGGCCAAATTGGTGGGGCACCTTGCTGCCCCTCGGAGGCCTGCCACAAGAGCCCGGTGGTAGATAGACAGATGCTCCCTACCTGTGGCCCAGTTATGGTCCCATTGGGGTTGAGGGGAAAGGCCTCATTGATCTCTGCTGGAGTCTGTAAAAGTTGACCCACAGCATTCCGAATATTTTTCCGGGCCTCTAGGGAAATTCTCTCTCTCTCCTCTGTTGTGAAGAGGGTTTGGAGGAGCTGCTGGCAATCATCCCAGGTGGGCTGGTGTGAGTACATCACAGACCCAGTGTTTATCAACTGTTTTCATGATTAATTTCAGTGAAAATTTAAACTTTATCTATATAATCCATAAGAAATTTTAATACCATAAAGATCTTGCATATCTATTTATGTGTGTTTTCTTAATAGTGTTTTGTATATTAGTCAAATAAGATCATTTGTACCCAAAATAAAATTTTTTTACCTGTCTGATCATGACAAATTCTTCACTCAGAATTCCTGCTGTGATGAACCAACAATAAAATATGATAAAAAGTATTTTCTTCAACTATGACTTAACCTAATGAAACTCTTAAAGCTTGTAAAAATGGAGTACAAGAAACTCAGCAACTACTTGGGTAGAGTGGGCCATATGGCTTAATTCTTTTTCTTGGTTTTAGAAATGTTTTGGTTAAAAATAAAACAATTGACAAAAATCATAAGAATTAACCTAATATAAAGCCTGTTTGACTGCATATATATGATTAGTTTTATGTCTGAGGATTTAACTAGTATACAATAATAAAAAATAAAATTAAAATAAAGAGGAATTTCAATGTATGTCTGTGGAAGAATTTTAATTCAGCAATATGGCTGCTCTGACAAGGGATCATATATCTGGCTGTGATGCAGACATGCTACACACCTTCAATTCTACTGGCTTGAATACTGGCATGTCCTTAATTTGCATTTTGTGTCTCAAACAATGTCTAATTGAGGGGCAAAGTGACAGAGTGAATCAGAGATAGGATATACCCAACTCTCAGGTGGACAAACAGGAAAGAGAGGTTACATAAAGAACAATGAGGGAGAAAGAACCTCAATTCAGTTTGGAGCAGCTGTACTGGAAGCTGGTTGTCAATTACAATGGCTGACATGATGGCAAAAAGAAGCTGTAATTATGGGAAATTTAACAGGTGTAAATGTATTAATATCATGGAAAACCAATTGCTAGGTGAAAATCAATTAGCTAATTTAAGAAAGCAGATGGAATTTGATGACTCTATTATTATACAATGTACTTTAGTATATTTAAGAACCTGAGGTAAGGTGGAAGAACAAGGAAAATGGTCTATGTCATTCACAAAGATTATGCAAACCACAGAGAGACTTTTACTGAGTTTTTACATACATTAGCATCTGGTATAAACAGAGCAATCTCAGATCCATATGCAAAACAGGTACTAATTGAAACTTTAGCAAATGCATAGTATGAAAGTATGCTTAAACCTTTAAAATCTAAATCCAGCAATTATGGATGAATGGGTTAAAACATTTTTTGATATTGACCCTAATGATTATGTAGTCAGACCAATGGACAATAATCTTAGATATTAATGTCTATTGTTTTACATATGGGAAAGGAGGTCCTTTGAAAATGGAATTGTAAACAAGGTATTCTTAGACTCTTCTCTAGAAGACCTCAGCCTTCTGAGACTTATGGAAGGTGTGGTAAGGGTAGGCATTAGACTAATGAATACAACTTTGCAAGAGATATTTGAGGTAATCTCTTATGGATGAGAAACTCCCTATCAGATAATCCTGTAAATACAGGAAACTCTCCAAAGAAGTGAATTCATACCCTAGCAATAAACAAAACAAGCCAATTATTTCCTATCAATAAAGTATGGAGCAACTAGAGAAAACTAAACTAGATATTAGATATCTAATGCATGATACAAAAGGAAGTGCTGCCCTAGACTTAGCCATAAGTAAAAATTTCACAATATCACCAAAAAATTCAATGCTAGAAAATACCCAGGGTAGTTCATAGACCTCTACCCCACAAAGACAGCAGAAATAGCTTCAGTAAGAATTAGCCTAACATTTCAAGGATTCATTGTACATCCAGGAATTATTATTATTATTATTATTATTATTATTATTATTATTATTATTAAGATTTCAAGGGAGAGATTGAGATTATGGTTTTTGTAAAGGAAAATATGTAGTTTTAAGTGGAATCCAGGATTGCTCAGCTTCTACTGATTCTATATGTGACGTGCAACACAATTCCACTAAAAGAAAAATTAAAAGAGGATTTGGAGGTACTGGGAGAACAATTTTTGGCAAACTTTTATCCATGACCAGAGCCTGACATGCATTGTGAGTACCCAAGTGTCTGGTATATGTGTGGATTTATAAAGATCTAATGGTAACTTAGTAAATACAAAGGAGTAATAAGGTTAGCTGAAAGACACTAGATTGTAGAAAAAACTTCTGGATTAGATCAACCTGTTTTCTTTAAATATGTTTTAATATCAGAATGGAAGTCAGAGAATGTGTTACATTGGAGAAGAGGTTTGGTCTATATTTCCACAGATAATGAAACACTATGGGTTCCACAAAAACTCATAAAGATCCAATCTGAATACAAGAAACTTAGAAGAAAAATTATTCCCAAGAATCCACATACATTTGTAAGTAAGCAATTTGTTATAGAATAACAAAGCTGCAAGTACTGCAAACAACTAGTTTTCTCAGCCAGTCTCTTTCACTGCCAAGCAGCACTTTGTGGTTACAAGAAAGGATTAATTATTGTTTTATTATCTTTAAATGTAATTTTATAAGAATCGTAAAAGAATCGCTAAGCTAAACTTTAATATAATAATCAATTATATCTACTTTAATCCTCAGAATGCATATCTACTCATCAGCAATTTTTATTAAGCCATATCAGGAAGCTGAGGGCAAAAATAGATATAAGAAATCAATTATCACCAGTCCAGCCTCAGTGAGAATTACATCAGCAGGTGCTGCTATTGTTATTGTTCCTTGAACATAAAAGGTCCCTAGCTTAACCAATAAGAATAAACCTTTCTGAACTTCAGATTGTTCCCTAAGATTCTCTACATTTTGTCCTGATTTCACTAACAATGTTATTTTTCCAAAAACTTTCTAAAGGAGGTGGTCATTGCTGATAATCTACATCTCTAAATCTTTCCTTGGATATTGATTGAATTATACATGAATCTGCTCCATCAGCAATCCCTGAAAAAGATCAAGCACTATTATTGTTACTGCCAGAGATATGGACCAGTGAGAGGCAGAAAGCCCCCTTAGAGTTTTTATACAATTCTCAGATTAAGAGGGATGTGAGGGCAGCAAGCAGAGTAGATCTCCATAACAGCATGAAGTCCTCAGGAACACTTAATCCACAGGCCTGTGCCTCAACAGAGATGCACCCATCATGGCTGTGTTAACCAGTGGACCACATTCCATGAGTTCTAAAGCCATTTGTTGTTCCTCTTCCTCCTGCCTGGCCCACAGCAGAAACAGAGGAGAAATAGTTCTAGAGTGAGAAGGAGGTAGAAGGGGGCTGGAAGGAATGGATGGAGTGGAACTGTGGTCACTATGCATTGTATAAGAGAAGAATCTATTTTCAATAAGAAGTTAAATAATGCATGACTAGGAAAACTGTATTCATTATTACTATTGGACTTAATTTATACTATAAAAATCTGTCTAAGTAATTTCCAAGAGCTTACTCTAGGAAATATTTTCCAATATTGTTAGAAATGCACATCAAAAGTCTTCTCTTAAACCCAGAGGCTCATTAGGAGACAGAAAAGGTGACTATTTTCTGCCATTAAACTAGAACTATGTTAAGAAAATTGAAAAGAAGAAAAAAGATATCACTTCTTCATGGTGAAATATGTTTTTCAGTAAAAGGAAAGTTCTGAGAATTTTTGACATGTATCTTACTCATTTCATTTTTACCAATTTAGTTTGCTAATAGCAATATATCCATATTAATGAAAAAATCATTGAAAAGGTTCATGACAGTTATTACCTATTAAGGAAAAATTTAAGATATTCATTCAAAGCCTGCTCATAGATCACAATTAAGGAAGTAAAAGTTGGATTGCTCCTGAAGCAGAAGGCAATATTCTAAATCCAGTCATTATTAATCAGAAAAAAATAAAACAAATATAATAACTTTGCTTGGTTATGAATACTGGAAAAAATGTTGAGCACTGATGTTTATGAAAAATTATATTGATAAATCTCTTTTCACATTGAGATCTGAATTAGAAAAATTCAAAAGATTCAACCAATTGTCAAAGACATTCTAAATTATTTTACATTGAATTTGAATTTACTGGTATGCATTTTATTATTCCAATTGCCTGGAATATATTTATATTTCAAGACACAATTCTCTTACTATATTATAAAAAAGTTAAAATAAAAGATAATAAAATAATTATAAAATACAGTAAAATAAAAAAAAGATAATAAAAATAAATGGTAAATGGTCAGAACTCAAAACACATGTAAGCTACTTCAAAAATATAAAAAGGAATATTAAAAGCAAATGTTCTAGCCCACAAACTCAATTAAATCTTGCACCCTGAGTCTTACAAAAATGGAAGTGGAAATCATGGAGCCTGCACTTGTTTGACCTAGTTTCCTTGAAGATATGGTTGTTAGCTTGATGTTCTTGTGGGACTGCCCACAGTGGGAGTGGGAGTATCTTTGATTCTTTCTCCTACCTTGGGACTACTTTCCTTCTATTGGGTTGCCTCATGCAGTCCTGATATGAGGGTTTCTTTCTAGTATCATTGTAACTTGTTATGCTGTCTTCCATTGATAACCTCCAGAGGCTTACTGTTTTCTCAAGCACAAAGAAGGAGTTGATCCAGGTGAAAACAAAGATGGTGCTGGGATTCAGGGGGGTAAACTGTTGCTGGGATGTATGGTAAGAGAGAATTAAAAAACAGATTTTTTTCTCATTGCTTCAAACTTCTTGTTGATTCTTTGTATATTTTACATGATGTACCCTAATCCCACTCCTCTCCCTTATACAACACTTCCACCTTTGCCACCTTTTCTCTAAAATAAAATAAACATCTTCTGTGGAAGCTGCAGTATATCACAGTGTATCCCACAGTATACCATTTGTCTACACATCTTTGCTTCCAAATTTCATTGCAATGAACTTTGGTCTAGTTCAAGACCTCTAGATCTTGCTAGGCTATCAACACTGGATCCTCATTGGATTCATCATGGACATACTCTTGTTACCCTTTGTCATGAAGATCCTGTAGCTTTTGATTTGAGGATTGGCATAATCCCGATACCTCTGTTAACTTTTTGGTGGGATGATGGGTATGCTCTGCACCACCGAATGTATATTTTCTTTTCAAGTATATTTTTCTGAACTATAAATTATCTGAAGTTTGGTGACCTAACATTTACAATTTTTATCAAGACTTTCTTTCATTCACAAAGATATTTACTAACATGTTCCAGGGAGGATTGGAGATAGCTCAGTTGATAAAAGGCTTACCATAAAAAGCTCTGGGTTTGAGTTTGATCTCCATGCTGCTTAGGGGATGCAGAATGCAGTTCTTAATGGGGGTCCTCAGTCCATGTGTGGTAAACTGCAGAGTCAGGGATGATTGCTGTGGTTTCCAGTCTCCTGGGTACCTAAACACTGCCTATATATTACTGAGAGTTGAGAATGAAGATCCCAGGTCCATCTTTCCCCTAGGCTGTCTGCTGGCCAGGCAGAAGAGGGAAGGCAGAACCAAGTTTGGTTCTCAGTGAGTGCCAAGAGTACAGAGGGGCTGAGAAAGAAAGCCTTCTCTGGAAGATTTAAGCACAGCTCTCTATGAGGAGGAGATTCCCGTGTCTCCCATAGGGATCCTTGGAGAAGTAGATAGTCCTTGCTTGTTCAATGTGTTTTATTTGATGGCAAATTTGAATGCATACACATTACTTAGGGTGAACCATGAATTAAAAAACTTTTGCTGGAAGGAATGCCCAGGAAGGAAAGCATATTGGCTGAACACTGGGGCCTACCTAGATACCTCATTAGCATGAAGAACTCCAGGTGTTCATGCTACATGACTGATTGCCATAGTCCTCTCAGTGAGGTGTTGTGGTTACATGTTCAACAGTAGGTAGTTTGGAAGAGAGCTTGCTCCAAGCCTACCATACTCACTCAATTCTGAGTTTCATATGGTTTGGCCTCACTCAACCTTACCAATTCTTCTGTCTGGTGGCATGGTCCACCAGACACATATAGATAAGATTTAAGTAATAGATGAATCAATCAAAGGATGGGTATTTTGGTAATAAAAATAGGCTATTTGGTAGAAAATCAGCATTAAATTTTTTCAAGTGTTTGCATATATACATGTGTATGAATGGGATTAAGTATGAACATGTCTGTGGGTGTATGTGTACTTGCATGCATATATACTTAGGCAAGAGGTATATATAAAGTACCTTCTGGGGTCATCCTTTTTAATTATAAAATTTAATTAAATTTGTTCTTTGACAGATTTATACATATGTAAAATGCATTCTAATTACTTCTTCTCTACGTGACCTTATTCCTCCCACCTTGTCTAATTTCCATCTTTTCTAAAAATATCCCTTTTCAAAATCAATGTTTTTATGCTTGGGGAGAGAGTGTCTTTCTGTGAACCCGTACTTCCTTGATTCTATTAAACTTAAAGAGATGTCTCCAACACCACCCCCGGGACATTGACTTATAGATACTCACTGACATTCTCAATTTTCACATGGCTTCTGAGAGTTCCTTATATTTGCATGGCAATCATTTTACTGACTGATTATCTCCCTGCCATTATATTCTAGAAGATTTGTTTAATTGTTGAAGTGTTTAGATAAATATGTTTTTAAGAATGGTATTGCATTTATCAGCTTAAGGTATATTTCACCTCATATTTCCAGCATACTTGTTCCCCAGCCTTATATTTCTAGTTTTCTTGTTAGAATGGCAAACTGATTAATTTATTCATTAAGAAAACAAGTTATTGTTGCTTTAGTGTTAAATCTGTGACTTGTCTTATGAATATGTCTGGTTTAGTAAAGTTCAGGCTTTGTAAAGCTGGTCTGATAATTATAGAGAAATTAGGGATTAAGATAAATATAAGTGCTAGGTAACTTTAATAAATATGAGAAATATAGGAGTTCAGAAAAACAATTGTGTCAGAATCTCCATGCATATAATGTTAAATGTGCAGAGTATATTGTATATTTTCCCTATAGTCAAATCAATTCAACACATCAGTCAAATGCATTATTAAAATTAAGAATTTAATAAAATTAAAATTTTAAGTATTTCCTGAAATATTTAAATGTAAAGATTTGATAATGAAATTTGAAATTATTATAAATATACAAAACATTATAGACACTACAATATGTAAAAGAAACAAGGTAATCTTTGTTGTAGCAAAATATCTCACAGCATTAAGTTACCACTGACTTTGAATTAATGACTTTCACATTTGTTTTGTCTGGGAGACAAGTCAATCAAGCTGAGCAATACAAAATTCATTAAAACTATCTGCAACCTACCATTATTATCTCAACCTTCTCCTTTAATCATTTAATTATAACCTTTTCGTCATGTGAGTGTACATCAGATGTGCAGACTAACTTGTATCCTATGTTTTGATTTGTTTCTTTTCTTAAAGTGTTATAACTGTTATGGATTCTGAACTAGAGTATAATGATTCTCTGATTAAGATGGTTTCTGTATCTACTTCTAGCAAAACTGCAGCAGATGTGGAGTAAAATATACTCTGTGACCAACTGTGGCCCATTTATTGCTAGCTGTTATGAGTAGAGGTGTGTCTGATGTGTAACTGTCACAAAAAAAAAAAAAAATCTAGAGATTGTCCATACCCCTGTGTGGAACTGAATATTCACAGTTCTTTTTTTCTGTGGTTGGCAGGGAAACCATAATCATATTCTTTTTTTTATTTATACCTTAGAATCATTTCTATTTATGTTACTTCTTATAAAAAATCAATGATCTCTTCAATATGAATATTAGCAAAAATATACTTTACCCTAGTCTTTGAAAGAAAAAATATATATGGTTATAAGTTGCTCTTTATGTGAATTTTATATGCTTACTTTATATATTTGGCTCAGAAAATTTTGGCTGGCTTCAAAAGGCCACTGAGTTGCATGTGAATACTTCCTTTTTTTTTCTTACAAAAAACCTGTATACATAAGTTAACAAAGCTGTCATGAATTAATAAATATATCACAGCTAGTTTTAATGATTCAGTTACAGATTTTGCAATCAAATTAATCCACTGTGTTAGTTAAGTGCTGGATTTGAGTCTGAATAACACAGGGCAGAATGGTAATTTCTCTGTTTCCCAACCATACTCACTGAAGATCTCTTGCCAAAGATATACAGTACTTCAATAATAATTTATAAATTTGTAGTTTATAAATTTGATCCTAAGCAAGCCAGTAACATTCCTCCCTGGCCTCTGTATCAGCTCATGCCTCCACCAGGCTCCTGACCTGTGTGAATTCCAGACCTGACTTCCTTTCATGTTGAACAGCAATGTGGAAGTGTAAGTTGAATAAACCCTTTCCTTCAAAAAAAAAAAAAAAAAAAAAAAAAAAGAAAAAGAAAAAAGAAAGAAATTATTTAATCCTTCTGTGATTTTATTTGATCATGTTTTCTGTTTCCTGATTAATTCCAGATCATCCTGACTTTACCAACTTTACCACTGTTATTTATATCTTTTTTAAAAAAGAAAATTAATAATAATAATAATAATAATAATAAACAACCCCACATACAAAACCTGCAGCAAAAATAGAAATTGGTATAAACAAGCAACAGAGAACTGAGGCAAAGTGTACTGGTAGTGAAACCATGCAAAATAGGACAGGATATATGCAAAGACACCATTGAGTTCACATGCTTAGAAGTGGGGCCTGCCCTAAAGGGTGAGAAAATATCCAGTGAGATGCAACTGGAGGTAGCTGGTTTTTGTTTTGTTTTGTTATAATTTTGTTTTAGTTTTTCTTTGTCAGCAGGTATTATTTGCAGCTTGGTTAGATGTGAGAATACTTCCAGGTCTCAGTGCTAGGACCCTGTCTGGCTTCAACTTGTTTTGTACATTCTGACACAATATCTGTGAGTTCATATGTCCATTACTCTTACTGTGTCTGGAAGATGTTGTTTCCTTTGAGTCACTCATTGTCTCTGACTTTCAGCTTTTTGTTTCCTTTCACTCATAAATTCATGAACCTTGAGTAGAAGCTTAAATGAAGGCATCTATTTTAGGATTGAATGCATTGAAGACTAATTCTATGCATATTATGTAGTTGCTTTGTCTCTGTGTTAGTTTCTAGTAATTGGTTAGATGTACTGCAGCAAGAAGCATCTCTCACATTTGCTGGGATTCACTGATATTTGTGTATATCATAATATTGTTAAGAGTCACTGTACTGCTATGCTGCTTTACCAGAATAATATTTGCAGGCTTTCTTCTAAACTAATGACCTCTCTAGTTGCAGGTTCTTGGCCACTTCAGAAGTGTAAGGAGCAGGCTCTATCTCATGGAATAAGCCTTAACTTCCATCAAAGAGTGACTAGTGACTCTAATAACATTTGTATTGCTCTTTCCTCAATATATCTTGCTGGCAAATCACAGTTGTTGATCAAATTATAGCTGGGAGATATAAATGATTACCTTTCTCTTCCATACCACACAGAATATTTTCCAGTAACATAAATACTAGTCAATAATGGTGAATATATTAGTTAATGACCAGTATGACATTTTTGTATTCGATGAGGTATAAAAGTATCTTCAGCAATAGGGCCGTACCTTCATTTTATGTAAAGTAGTACATAGACTTGACAATAGTCTTTGATTCTTGGACATTTCCATGTAACTTCTTTGTTCAATGGCTTAACAAAATACAACCTATTCCTGGCATTGGAAGTTTTACTTGGTGTCATAAGATCTATAGCAAGGTATTGTCTTCCATATTATTTTAAGTGTCCATTTAGAATCCTTTCATGTATGTATATATTTTAGAAAGCTTCTACAATAGTAGGTGCTCATCTAATTTATCAAATGGCTTTCAGTGTTAGCTGTATCTCCCCAATTTTCCTCCTTTAACCTTCTCTCCCATGCCTCCCTTATTTAATCCTATTTTCTATTTTCAAAAAAAAAAAGTTTTTCCTCTTTTTCTCTTTCCTGGACATATACTCTCCCATACTTACCTTACAGATGTGTGTTTTGAGTGAGAGAATTAGAAATCTATTGTGCTTTGTAATTAAGATCACCATATATCATCTCATATTGACACAACTTAGTAATGGATACTACATGTTATATTGTATAATATCAGCTTTGAAGTGAAAATATAATTTCTCATAATTACTCAGCTATTAAAAACAATGAACTCATGAAATTTGCAAGCAATTTGTTGGAATGAGAAAATATAAACCTGAATTAGGAAACCCAATCACAAAAGAATACATATGGTATACACTCAAAAGCTCTCAATACCCAAAATACAACTCAGACCACATGAAGCTCATAAAGAAGGAGGAGCAATTTTCTTAGAGGGAATAACAAAATACTCATGAGAAAAAATATGGAGACAAAGTGTGGGGCAGAAACTGAAGGTGGAGAAATGTCCAGAGACTCCTCCACCTGGTTTTCCATTCCATGTGCAGTCACCAAACTCAGACACTGATGTGGATGCCAGGAAGTGCATGCTGACAGGAGCCTGAGATAGCTATCTTTTTAGAGGTATGCCAGAGCCGGACATATACATAGGCAGATGCTCACAGCTAACCATTGAACTGATCATGGGGTTCTTTAAGAAGACTTAAGGAGCTGAAAGGGTTTGTGGTCCCATGGGGAGATCAACAGTACCAACCAACCAGAGCTCCCAGGGTCTAAACAAGCCTGGGAGCACATAGGGAGGGACCCATGGCTCCAGCTATATATGTAGGGGAAGATGGCCTTGTTGAGCATAGGTAGGAGAGGAGGTCCTTAGTTTTATAAAGGCTAAATGCCCCACTGTGGGGGAATTTGAGGGTGGGGAGGTGGGAGTGGGTGGATGGGTGGGGGCATATCCACATAGAAGCAGGAGGAAAGCGGATGGGATAGGGATTTTTCTGGGTGTGGTGGAAATAGAGAAAGGGAATAACATCTGAAATGTAAATAAAATATCCAATAAAAAACCTCAAAGTTCAACATTTGCCTGTGACAAAACTATAATTTTTATAATCTCAGAACTATCCTCATATTTTAAAGTTATAGAAGTTCTTTAATAAAATCTGAAAAACAATGTGAACTAGAGTTAAAGCAGAATATGGGAATAATTTTTATATTCTCAGTACACAATCATCAATGCAGTTTTGCTAATATTATTCAATACAAATCTCAGTTTTAAAAGTTTGAGACTGAGCAGATCACCAGCGGCAGCTCTGCACCCAACCTCACAAAACCCAGATGAAGCGGGGCTACCAGGAGCTCTAACCAGGTCAGTATCTCAGGTAAGGAATCAGCAACACTCAGCCCAAACAGGGAGTAACCAGGGCACACAGTGACCCAGGAATTCACTCCTGGCCAGGAGCACTGGTACCTTCCAGTCTGGGCCTGAGCACTCAACAAATCCCAGGAGATAGCTCTGCACCCAATCTCACAGAACTCAGAGGAAGCACGGCTCTCAGGAGCTCTAAGCCTGGCAGTATCTTAGGTAAGGAGGCAGCAACACTCACACCAAATAGAAAGTAACTGGGACCCACTGGGATGCAGGAATTCACTCCTGGGCAGGAGCACTGGTTCCTTCCTGTCTGGGCCCTGAGCACAGAGCAGATCCCAGGAGGCAGCTCTGTACCCAACCTCACAAAACCCAGAGGTGGCAAGGCTCCCAGGAGTTCTAACCTGGGTAGTATCTCAGGTCAGGAGACAGCAATACTCTAACCAAACAGGGAGTAACCGGGACCCACGGGGACCCAGGAATTCACTCCTGGTCCACAGTACTGATTCCTTCCTGTTTCCGCCTGAACACTGAGCAGATCTTGGACCTCAGCTCTATCCTCAGCAGCAACACTCATCCCAAACAGTTCTGACACAACCAAGATAATAAGAAGGCAAGGCTCCAGTCAGAGACAGCTCAGGTAGTACCAAGGAGATCCAGATGGCGAAAGGCAAGTGCAAGAACACAAACACCAGCAACCCAGAGTACTCTGCTTCATCAGAACCTAGTTCTCCCACATTAGAAAGTCCTGAATTACCCATATCGCCAGGAAAGCAAGAGTCAGATCTAAAATCACTTCTAATGATGATGATAGAGAACTTTAAGAAAGACATAAATAACACCCTCAAAGAAATTGAGGAGAACCCTGATAAACAGGTGAAAGTGCTTAAAGAGGAAAGACTAAAATCCCTTAAAGAATTACAAGAGAACACAACTAAACAGGTGAAGGAATTGAACAAAACCATTCAGGACGTAAAATGGAAGTAGAGACAATCAAGAAATCACAAAGGGAGACTACCAGGGACGTAGAAAACCTGGGAAAGAAATCAGGAGTCATAGATGCAAGCATCACCAACAAAATACAAGAGATAGAAGAGAGAATCTCAGGTGCAGAAGAAACCATAGAAAATATTAACACAACTGACAAAGAAAACACAAAATGCAAAAAGTTCTTAACACAAAACATACAGGAAATTCAGGACACAATGAGAAGACCAAACCTAAGGATAATAGGTATAAAAGAAAGTGAGGATTCCCATATTAAAGGGCCAATAAATATCTTCAACAAAATTATAGAAGAAAACTTCCTAAATCTAAAGAATGAGATGCCCATAACCATCCAAGAAGCCTATAAAATGCCAAATAGACTAGACCAGAAAAGAAAAACCTCCAGTCACATAATAATCAAAATACAAAATGAACAAGATGAAGAAAGAATTTTAAAAGCAGTACGGGAAAAAGGCCAAGTAACATATAAAGGCAGACCTATCAGAATTACACCAGACTTCTCACCAGAGACTATAAAAGCTAGAAGATCCTGTACGGATGTCATAGAGACCCTAAGAGAACATAAATGCCAGCCCAGGATATTATACCCAGCAAAACTCTCAATTACCATCGATGGAGAAACCAAGATATTCCATGACAAAACCAAATTTACACAATATCTTTCAACAGACCCAGCACTACAAAGGATAATAGCAGGAAAGCACCAATACAAGGAAAGCAATTGTACCCCGGAAAGAGCAAGAAAGTAAGCCTCTTCCAACAAACCCAAAAGAAGATAATCACACAAACAATGCCTCCACTGTTAACAAAAATAACAGGAAGCAACAATCTTCTCTCCTTAATATCTCTTAACATCAATGGACTCAATTCCCCAATAAAAAGACATAGGCTAATGGGCTGGATATGCAAACAGGAAGACAAAAGAAAGCCTACACTCACATGGAAATTGAACAATACTCTACTCAATGATAATGTGGTCAGGGAAGAAATAAGGAAAGAAATTAAAGACTTTTTAGAATTTAATGAAAATGAAGACACATCATACCAAAACCTATGGGACACAATGAAAGCGGTGCTAAGAGGAAAACTCATAGCTCTAAGTGCTTACAAAAAGAAACTGGAGAGGGCATACACTAGCAGTTTGACAACACACCTAAAAGCTCTAGAACAAAAAGAAACAAATACACCCAAGAGGAGTAGACGGGAGGAAATAATTAAACTTAGTGTTGAAATCAACCAAACAGAAACAAAAAGAACTATACAAAGAATCAACAAAACCAGGCGCTGGTTCTTTGAGAAAATCAACCAAGATAGATAAATCCTTAGCCAGACTAATCAGAGGGCAGAGAGACAGTATTCAAATTAATAAAATCAGTACTGAAAAGGGGGACATAACAACAGAAACTGAGGAAATCCAAAAAATCATCAGATCCTACTACAAATTGGAAAATCTGGATGAAATGGACAACTTTCTAGACAAATACCAGTTACCAATGTTAAATCGGGAGGAGATAAACCATCTAAACAGTCCCATAACCCTGAAAGAAATAGAAACAGTCATTAAAAGTCTCCCCACCAAAAAAAGTCCGGGACCAGATGGTTGCAGTGCAGAATTCTATTAGACCTTCAAGGAAGACCTAATACCAATTCTTTTCAAACTATTCCACAAAGGAGAAATAGAAGGAACACTATCCAATTCATTCTATGAAGCCACAATCACACTCATACCTAAACCACACAAAGACCCAACAAAGAAAGAGAACTTCAGACCAATCTTACTAATGAATATCAATGTAAAAATACTCAATAAAATTCTCATGAACAGAATGCAAGAACACATCAAAACAATCATCCATCATAACCAAGTAGGCTTTATTCCAGGAATGCAGGGTTGGTTCAATATTCAGAAGTCCATCAATGTAATTCACTTTATAAACAAATTCTCAACTGAGGAATCTCAACTAGTTGACAAACACCTAAAGAAGCGTTCAACATCCCTAGTCATCAGGGAAATGCATATGAAACCAACACTGAGATTCCTCCTCACACCAGTCAGAATGGCTAAGATTGAAAACACAGGTGACAGCAGATGCTGGCAAGGATGTGGAGAAAGAGGAACACTCCTCCATTATTGGTGGGATTGTAAGCTGGTACAACCACTATAGAAATCAGTCTAGTGATGCCTCAGAAAATTGAACATAGTATTACCTGAGGACCCAGCTGTATCACTCCTGGGCATATACCCAAAAGATGTTTCAACATACAACAGGGACACATGCTCCACTATGTTCATAGCAGCCTTATTTATAATAGTCAGAAGTTGGAAAAAACCCAGATGTCCTTCAACAGAGGAATGGATATAGAAAATGTGGTATATTTACACAATGGAGTACTACTCAGCTATTAAAAACAATGAGTTCATGAAATTCTTAGGCAAAAGGATGGAGCTTGAGAATATCATCCTGAGTGAGTTAACCCAATCACAAAAGAACATACATGGCATGCACTCACTGATAAGTAGATATTCGCCCAAAAGCTCACAATACCTAAGACGCAATGCATAGACCACATGAAACTCAAGAGGAGGAAGGAAGACCAAAGTGTGGGTGCTTTTGTTTTTTTGGTTTTTTTTGTTTTTTTGTTTTTTTTTGTTTTGTTTTGTTTTTTAGAAGGAGTAGCAAAATACTCAACCAAAGCTCCCAGGGTCTAAACCTCCAGCCTGAGAACAGGAAGGGAGGGACTCATGGCTCCACTTGTATAGGTAACTGAGTGGCCTCATTAGGCAACAGTGGAAGTGGAGGGCTATGGTCCCTGAAAGATTGGATCCATAGTGTTAGGGAATTTGAGAGCAGGGAGGCGGGATTGGGAGAATGGTGGAACCACACCCTCATAAAAATTGGAAGAGGGGTATGAGATAAGGGGTTGTGGGGGAGAAAGGAAGAGGAGATAACAGTGAAAGGTAAATACATAAAATATCCAATAAAAAAAAACAATAATGGGTCTGGCAAAAAAAAATTAATATTCTCAAGAGAGATGCAAATCCTAATTTCCCACAACAATTAATTGACAAAAGAGGAGTAATTTTACAAAAAAGTAGAAGCTTTCATTAATTGAAATATTATATAGATTGATTAATTGTTGGCTGTTTTATAATAGTCCTTTGATAAAAGAAATTATTAATAAAGAATTATATTTCTTTAAATAGTGTCTTTATGACTCTTTGAGGGTGGAAGGAGCATGCCTTGTTTACTCTTACCTTTCTAAAACTGAAAGCTCATGGCAATTCTGCTGCTGATTGCCTCTGGCATCGCTGAGACCAATAAAAACTATGCCACAACTATGTGGAAGGACCCTTTTACCCTTAAATGAAATGGCCAGGACCCAGTTTCTTTATGGAGCTGAGGATTGATATGCCTGTTTGATACCACAGAAGGCACAGCTAAATGGCTGCCAAAAGATTAATGAATTAAATAGATACCCCCACAAAACCAGGCCCAATTATAAATAAGATGAATAACAACTGACATCCAGGGAAGAGAAATTTCCCTGAGAATTCCCTTCTTTTTTCCTTTCCAGGTAAAAACTAATCACCTGTGATGTCTGCTCTTAGGAGTTCTAATCCGGATGCTGGCCTCCGGACTTATAGTACTCAAACCTCCAATGGGCCTTTGACAAGGACATCAAACAGCGATAGAATGACATAACTACTCTGAAGAAATCCCTCATTTCGCTGTCTGATGCGATCCCCAAAATTTGCAAAGGACTTTATTAGACTTGATTTTCTCTTTTATAATAGAAGACTGTGTACAGCTCTAGACTGTGTACAGCCCTTAAAGAAGAATGCTGCTTTTACATAGACAAAACAGGGATGATTAAAGAGAGCATGAAAAAGGCCAGAGAAGGTCTTGAGAAAAGACAGAGAGAGAAAGAGAAAAATCAGAGCTTGTACAAGAATTGGTCTTCAACCTCTCCATGATTGTTAACTCTACTTCCTTCCATCTTGGGACCATTAATTAGGCTATTTTTGCTTATTTCCTTTGGTCCATGGGCCTTAAATAGGCTGACTAACTTTGTGAAACAACAGATAGATAATCTGATAGCAAAATCTATTCAGATACATTATCATAAGTTAGCTATGGAGGACCACGAGACTCTAGATGAGGTTGTTACTCTATCCAGGATGCTCCCAAGTCCCATCTCCACCCAACCTAAAAGAGGGGACTTCCACACCTAGATCAAGCAGAGAGAGGCTACCCAGAACCCCCTCTGTCTGGTGATCTGAATTCTTGCTTAGGCTGCGAGACTAAGCACTGCAAGGGAATATAAATAAAAGTTAAAAATATGTTTCTGGGTTCCCTGAGGGACAAGCCTGACTGCATAGGGGTTGATGTCAAAAGTACCCCCTCTACAGGAAGAAGACATCGGGATGGGTATGGCCCTCATGCCTCACTGGACAACGACAAGAGGACTGGAGCCATTACAAGGTCCCCTTTAATTACTGGAGGTCAGGCCTCTATCCCCTATCTCTGCCTTGGCAAGATTAGACTTGCCACAGCCCTTCTATACTTGGAGAAGGGAGGAGATGTCAGGGGCAGCCCTGCTTATACATTGAAGGCCTAAAATCAGCCATAAGCCTAAAATCAGCAATAGGCCTAACATACATGCCTGCTAACACAAAGTCTTGGGTCTCTATGGAAAAACACTGAAACAGATGTCTATAAACTATTGTAAACAGGCAGCTTTTGTGAAAATCTACCAGCCTGAGGAGTCATAGACCTTGTAAATAGGCAGCCTTGGCGGATAGTACCAAATTAGATAAGGACATGTGAATCATAGGCAGAGTCATAGTGACCTGACCCCTGAACCTTCACCCAGCTGATACCCTGTTCTGAAAGATATCTGTACTCCCCCTGAACAGCTGTGCTCCTGTGTCATCCCCTTCTCCACATCCTGCATTTTCGTGTTTATAACCCCTGTGTTAAAAACTAAAAATTATGATTTGATAATAATAAAAAAATAATCTTTTCTCAAGGTTTGTATTTTCAATAAGGTACATTCATATTTCTGGACAGCAACACAGCAAAAACTTTGAGCAACAAATCAGTATGCAATACTCTGTAATATACAATTGTAAGAATTTGTCACATGACATAAATATGTACAATAGTCAATATTTAGTTTAAGATGGCATTTGTATTATATGATCATGTCCACAAAATAAACTAAGTTTACTAATTGAATTCTATGTGGGATAAGTATTTGAATTCTATGTGGGATAAGATAAGTATTTGAATTCTATGTGGGATAAGATAAGTATTTACATTCAGTGGGTTTACATGGATTAAATACATCATCATAAAATGTTTTAAATTTGTGGAGAATTAAACAGAAAGTAATCTTCATTGTCAGTAAAAGTATATTTGTATGTGTCTTATAACATTTCATATGGTTGCCATTTGTTATTTTTTTTCTTACATGTTGTAGGATGATACTTTTCAGTTCTGTTGAGTTTAATTAATCCATGCTATTTTATGCATGTGTAACACATGAAACATTTACTTTGATGCAGCATTATTTTAGGTACTTTTAAGATTTCAGATTTGGCATTTATACTTTTGGCAAATGTTGCTAGAGGCATGTTTTCTGTTATATGGTTTAGACACACCTTCCCCAAATGAATACTTCAAGTTGAGATCAAAGTAAAACCAAGTAGAAGAGACATTTTGTGACTGTATGGTATAAAATTAAGTTTGATCACCACTATTAATCTCTCTGTCTTTTTATGTTCTGCTGCTGACCTTTTCTCCCTGTGCTTGTGGTTCATGGCCAATGTTAAGTAAAATAATGCTCACTGAACTTGAGCATTGCTACACATAGACTCCTGATCTGAAAAGTAAGAATACCAATAGGTAAAGAACTAATGGTTGGTGAGCTTCACAACATGAGTATGATGGGCAGAGAGACAATGCGCTAATGGAATGCAGCAGCATGTCATAAGATTTGGTGTTTGTACTTAGAGGAGCAAAGTTCAAAAACACAACTTTCTTAGTTTACAATCTCTCCTTAAATATTTTCAAACATCACTTATCTGGAACAACTAAATCTAAAAATCAGGAAAAGAAGAGAATAAAAGGAACTGTAAGTGATGTGGGGGAAAACAAATTGTGTTATATTTTGGAATTTTTGTTTTAATTTTTAAGATTATATTTTTCTGCCTGTATATCTCTTTCTGTATGTCTGCCTCTGCTCTATTTAAAATTGCAGGTTTCTTTTTTTAAGCATTGTTTCACATGGATGCATGCATGTGCACAAGCACTCACACACACACACACTCACACACACACACATTACTCATAATCATATATCCCTCAAACCATAAATAAATCCTGATAAATCTGAATACAGTTATTCATATGTATGTTTTAAGGCATGACCATTTGGAGTTGGTCTGACTTATTGATGTACTCTTCTCTAAAGAAGACTATACCATCATCCCTCCACATGTAGTGTTTTCAGCATTACTTAGTGGTCAACTGTTCTTTTAGTAGGATTGAGGCTTCTGAGTTGTCCACTACCACTCTTAGTATATTTATTTGTACTGTCTGTGTTCAATATATATTTAGAAAGTCATATAATTGTCCAGTGCATGACAATCATACATTTGAATGTACTTAATTGGTGTATGTATTTGTGTATATTCTATCCTTGAATACTGATGATTTACTTCACATTTTTAAAATAAAATTCATAATTTTTTAATATTAGTTTCTTAATATTTTATTATCAAATATATGTTCATCCAATTAATAATTTTCAGTTTCTGTCACATATTACATTAAATTTCAAATCATAACAAGATCAGAAAGCATTATATTTGGCATTTTGGAATTTTATGTGTATATTTAGAAGCATTTAAAAATCAGATACCACAGCTCTGCTACCAAACACTGAGCAGATGTCTGGCAGCAGCTCTGCCCCCAATCTCACAGAATCCAGAGGAAGCTGGCCTCCCAAGGCAGTATCTTAGGTAAGGAGAAAGCAACACCGGCCCGAAACAGGGAGTAACTGGGACACATAGGACCCGGGGAAGACACTCCTTCCTTCATGTCTTGCCTGAGCACTGAGCAGATCTTGGGCTCCAGCTCTCACCACAGTAGTAACACCCAGCCCACAGTTCTGATACAACCAAAAAAAAAAAAAAAAAAAAAAAAAAAAGGAAAGACAGGTTCCAGTCAGAGACAGGGCAGGTAGCACTAAGGAGATCCAGATGGCGAAAAGCAAGTGCAAGAACATAAACATCAGCAACACAGGGTACTTGGCATCATTAGAACCTAGTTCTCCCACACAAGAAAGTTCTGAATTTCCCATATCACTAGGAAAGCAAGATTCAGATTTCAAATCACTTCTAATGATAATGATAGAGGACTATAAGAAAGACATAAATAACATTCTCAAAGAATTTGAGAAAAACACGGGTAAACAGGTAGCAGCCCTTAAAGAGGAAACACAAAAATCCCTTAAAGAATTACAAGAGAACACAACCAAACAAGTGAAGGAATTGAACAAAACCATCTAGGACATAAAAACGGAAGTAGAAACAATAAAGAAATCACAAAGAGAGACTACCCTCATGATAGAAAATCTAGGAAAGAAATCAGGAATCATAGATGCAAATATCACCAACAAATACAAGAGATAGAAGAGAGAATCTCTGGTGCAGAAGATACCATAGAAAATATTGACAAAATTGTCAAAGAAAACACAAAATGCAAAAAGTTTTAACACAAAACATCCAGGAAATCAGGACACAATGAGAAGTCCAAACCTAAGGATAATAGGTATAGATGAGAGTGATGATTCCCAAATTAAAAGGCCAATAAATATCTTTGTAGAAGAAAACTTCCCTAATCTAAAGAATGAGATGCCCATAAACATAAAAGAAGCCTATAGAATGCCAAATAGACTAGACCAGAAGAAAAAATACCTCCTGTCACATAATAATCAAAACATCAAGTGCCAAAACAAAGGAAGAATATTAAATGCAGTAAGGGATAAAGGCCAAGTAACATATAAATGCAGACCTATCAGAATTACACCAGACTTCTCACCAGATACCATAAAAGCTAGAAGATGCTGGACAGATGTCATATACACCCTAAGCAATCACAAATGCCAGCCCAGGCTACTATACCCAGCAAAACTTTTATAGATAAAGAAACCAAGATATTCTACGACAAAACCAAATTTACACAATATCTTTCCACAAACCCAGCATTACAAAGGAAAATAGTGAGAAAGCTCCAATACAAGGAGGGAAATTATACCGCAGAAAGAGCAAGAAATTAATCCTCTTACAACAAATCCAAAAGGAGATAGCCACACAAAGATAATTCCATCTCTAATAAAATAAACAACAGGAAGCAACAATCACTGTTCCTTAATATCTCTTAACATCAATGGACTCAGTTCTCCAATTAAAAGACATAGGCTCACAGACTGGATATGTAAACAGGACCCAGCATTTTGCTGCATATAGGAAACTCACCTCAGTGACAAAGACAGACTTTACCTTTGAGTAAAAGTCTAGAAAATAGTTTTTCAAGCAAATGATCCTAAGAAACAAGCTGAAGTAGCCATTCTAAAAACTCCAGCCTATGAACACAAAGGGAGGGACTTATGGCTTCACCTGTATAGGTAGTTGAGGGTGGTCTTGCCATGCATCAGTGGAAGTGGAAGGCCTTGGTGCCTGAAAGTTTGGATTCCCTAGTTTTGGGGAATTTCTAGAGCAGGGATGCAGAAATGGGAGGATTGTAGGAGTACACCCTTATATAAAATCCCAGAATTATATGGATTATACATGACAGACACAGGCCACCAGAAGACTGGAATCCAGAATTCAAACAAAAAATTATCTTGATACTAAAATTTGTTTTGTGAGTTGTATATTGCAGAATACACAACCTTGGTGTATCTATTCATCAAGCAATCTGAGCAGAACTGCTCAAACCTCTGATGTCCTGGAATTCCAGCTGGATGCAGTTAAGACACATCATAGGAGGCTTATCAATTTACTCTTCCCCCTGCCCATCTGCTAATATCTCAATGCCCATAATCAGCTTGAAGAAGTTAATGTAGAGTTGGTGTCCCTATTCCCTCAACTTGGGGACTGAGGTGGTTAATATTGGGCTGTCTTTCTATGGAAAAGTATTGGTTTTGTTGGAACAGGGAGGATTAGTTAGGATTTATTGCATAGCCATAACCTATTGGTAGAAATATGTATAATTGTTATTAAGATGAAGTTATAATTTCTTAAATGGTACAAAATTTACTTTGATTTCAAATTAAAGGTTTTTATTGTTAAGAGCTTCTTATTAATATAAAAGTGAGATTAATATTGTTACTCTCATAGACATTGTGCCTATATAACACATTTAGGAATACAAGGCTTAGACCGAGTCATTCTTCAATTTTTCTAACTGATTTGAGATGGTTAGCCTGTGAGTTAAGGGCCTATAGTAAATTCATGGCTCTGAGTTTATTGTTAGGGTGTTTTCTATATTTTATTTAGAAATAGCTGAGAGGAGTTAACAGACAACAGTCCAGATTGACTTACATGATTGTTGGTTTTTAAAACATCAGAAGTTCTCAGAATGGACATTATAAACATTTGTGTATTAATGTTCATTTTGATTAGAGACCTGTCTGCTCTTGACAGCTTCCTGTCTTGGATTCTAAGAAGAAATTGAGCATCTTTGGAGTTACTCCTGTTGTGATGAGACAGCCATTAGGCAAGAATTGCCTCTTTTCATCTACAGACAAATCTATGTCCAGAAAAGGACATACTTGTGGAATAGTGGACTGATTATATCTGCCAAGACAGAGTAATCAGCCCTTAATAATTCTACATCACTAGGTCTGTCATATGATCCTGGGCCAGAAGGCTCAAGATCGGATGCTCCATGTTTTGTAGTATAGAGACTGTCCAGGTGTTCAGCAGTCTCTATAAATTGGCTAAGTTTTAGAAGCTATGCTTTCTGCTTCACAATAATTTCAGTTAACTCAGTTATTCTGGATTTCTGATGGGGTTGAAGACTTATAGTCTCATAGCCAATCCTGGCTATTTACTTTGAGAGAAAAGATTTGAGAGGATGGTTTTCAGCTGACATTCATTCTAAAGCCAAGAAATAAAAAACCAGATTCAGAACGAAGTCTTTTAGTTAGGAGGAATGACAGAGGTTCTGGTTAGTCAACAAAATGATGGACTGGGTATTAGGTCTATATTATACCTTACTAACACAAATTGTTATACTTATGTTCTAATTGTATCTTAAGAGTAAAGTTTTACTTTAACAGGAAGGGTGATATGTAGGAGGAGCTAAGGTGGGAGGAGTAAGAAAAGGAAGAGGAGGAGTAAGGAGAGGAGGAGGAAAAGGAGAGGAGGAGCTAGTTGAAGGGTTGGGGAACATGGAGGCAGATGAACGTGTGTCTCTGCCAGTCAAAGATCATTGATATATCTAGGTTTAGTATTGGGTTACACTTCTGATTGTATGGGCATCCTGTTAAGAGAATTACCAAACTTATAAAGCCTTTGATTAACATTAAAAAAAAATTGTATAAAAGCAAAAAGGAGAAGGGGGGATGGGATAGGGTTTTTTTTAGGAAGGGGAAGTGGGGAAAGTGGATGGCATCTGAAATGTAAATAAAATATCCAATAAAAATATAAAAAAAATCAAATACCTTCCAAGTCTATGAATAAAGACATTAATATTTATAAAATTCACTACATTTATATTTAAGTTTTCACAAAGTAGTAGTCTTGAAAATATTAAAATCTAACATTGTAAATATTTTTAATATTTGTTAGTATCATGAAATTAAATATCTTGATATATTTACTTATCTAATTTAAGTTGTTTTGGAGAATATTATTTGATTTTTCTTGAAGATGTATATTTGCTGCAAGCAACAATTCTGTGGCATCCTTTTATGGATTTCAAATAATTTTTCTCCAAATGTTAAGGTGTTACAATTTCTTTTAGGTAATACTTTAAAGTGTTTTTATCTTTTAAGAAATGCATGCTAAAATATTGTCAAAATAAAGGGTATGATGTAAAAATTAGCTCCATTTAGAAGGCCAAATATAAAATGATAACTATGAGAATGTATTGTGGATTCCTGCCTGTTTTTGTATATTATATCACTTTTTTATTTGATATTTTTAATAAACATTTGAAACTTTACATATCACAGTTTGAATCTTTCTCTATAGCTGTTTTTCATAAGTCACAGAGGTAATTCTTTTATAAAATAAGTAAATATATTTTAGAAATAGATATATAAGAATAGTTAAGGTAAATATCAATGTGGTGATAATGCAGTCAAATCTCACATTAAAAACATTCATGAAGTCAAAATAAAATAGCATAAATGTAAAGTATTACAAGTGAAGTACAGAAAGTAAATATAAGCATAAAATGAAATTGGAAAAGTGTAAGCAAATATGCTAATGTTTTATGGGATAATAGAAAATGCTACTCTACTGAACTCCTGCTGAGAACATTTGGTTGCCTCTCAAAACCATAAAACCAAACTGATGAGGTCCTTTAATCATTGAAGCAGGTTGCAGGTGGTCAGACTGCTGGGTGAGTCTGTTCTGAGTTGGCTTGTATTTGAGAGAATGGGGTTAAAAATAAAACATCTCGTTGTACTAAGATTTTTATGTGTTTCATGACAATAGTAAAAATATTCCTTACTCTCACTTAATTCCTTGTCATAGAGTATTTATATTTTGACTGGTTTTTTGTTTTTAGGTTGTTTGGCAAACATTGACTTTGATTATAGTTTCTGAATTTTATCTTACTAATGTTTGCTTTTAGCATTGTTAAAAACACAGAGTATTTGTCCTTGTTAGTTTCACCTTTCTGTCTACTTTATGATAATATTTGTATATATTCAACTGTCCTTCAGAAAGTTGGATGTACTTAGAGTTGGTTTTATTTTCATGAACTATTGCCAAGTCCCATGGGGTTTGGGTTGGCATGTTCATTGGAGTAAGTAATGATGTGAAAATTATTCTTCATTGTGCCAAACAAATACTACTTTTGTCAGTATCTAAATCCTGACTGAATTCAGAAAAAAAAAAATCTGACAATTGCACTTCTATAACTAACTTTCCTAGGTAGGAATAATATAAAATATAAGCTTTTACTAACATCACTACCTGGGCTGGTTTTATAATTTATATGAAAAATAAAAGTCAAAATGCTTATGAAGAAGCTGCAGAAATGGCTCTTTGGTGAAGAGAGTGGTGCACAGTCAAAAGAAGCAGAGCTTTGATGCAGAGATCACACAATTACGTATACTCCCAGACAGGCTGAAAAAAAGAAAAAAGTACTAAGATTATTGTATGTTGCTGCCTTCAAGAGTGGCTAGAAAAATGCAAAAATAGGTTCAGGGAGAAACTCTGCCTTAAAGGAACAGGCAGAAAATAATACAACACATACGATATTCTCTCCCGACTTTGGTACCTGCACAAGTGACTGCATGTGCACACACAGAGAAACACACCATTAGACATAGAAAAAAAACTCAAGGAAACAAATCATTTTTGAAACAATAAGGAAGATATTTGAACTTGTGACAAAATAAATAGTGTGAAAATGTCTATGTTTGAGATATTAAATAACAGATTTATCTAACACTTTCCATACTGATTAATTTTTGTCCACTGAAAGTAAACTATAGAATTCTGTTGTCTTAAATTTTCTCTGCTGGATCATACAGCATAAACATGCCTTAAAAACTCAAGACATGTAAATTTGATTTATTGTTTTGAAATGAAAATTAAAAAATGTAAAAAACAGGAAATAAAATCTATTTCTTTATCTATGAAATTAAATCATATGTACAATTCAGTACATAAGCCAGTGAGACCCTGGTATAGCAGCAAATGATGAACATGAAACATAACTCAAGAATTTGTTTTTCTTTGTCTCCATATTCCCAATGATCTAATTTATAAAAACATGTCTAAGCAAAAATTTCAATGATATTCAATGAATAAAAGGTCAGATAATGAAGCAAATTCACAAATAATATCTTGTTTTTTCTAAATGACACTGTTTGGCATTGAAATTTCTTTCTGAATCTTTTTTCTATTTATTACATGCATAGTATCAATGTGTAGCATAATCAAAGCTCTGGGAAAAGATACATGAATTTTATCAAAACAGGTTATAATTAAAATAGGCCATTCTTGATCATAACAATACTTCTCATATATAGTCACAATCTTAAATTTTTAAAAAACTTTGCTAAAATTCTTAATAGTTATATTAGACATTTTGTGATTTTTAGGTGGTATTTCTATAAACTGGTACTAGAATTATCTGGAGGTAAATTTAGACATACAAATGCATATGTGAGCTCTCATGCCACCTACATCCTAATAGCTCTCCTAGGGTAATTTCAAAGTATTGTATAGTAAAAATTTTGTAGCTATTCAACTCTATTCTGGAACTCTCACTTGTGAAGCTCTCTTTTGCTTCTCAGAACAGAAAACTCTTGGAGAGGTGACAACATGGGAAAAATTGTCTTCTCCACTGTACTTAAAATATAACTTAAAATAAAATATAAAATGTAAAGACATTAAGGTAAAATATAACTTAAAATAAAATATAAAGACATTTTAAAAAACAATCAAAAGTAAAATTAAAACTTTAGAAAACTTTGGGAGTACTCATTATGACCTGGTTATCAAAGAATATATTTATATTTATTTATTAAGTAACAAAGAAAATAGACAATGACCTTGGGTCCAAATACATTTCTGTTACATTTTGAGTAAATTACCTTTTGAAAGTCATTCATATTCTAAAATTACTAAAGTAAAACATAGAGGGCAATGATTTAAGTAACTGCTGCCTTTGTCATGCAAATTTTTGCGGATACTTTCTTCGTTTTCTGAGAGTGGAATGGTTCAAGCACATATATATCTGCCAATTTGAGTTCAAGTACAAATTTAAGAAGTAAAAAATAAAATATATTTCAGACTATTATTAAGGACCTTGACTTTAAGTAGGTAAAATTTCTTTTACTAAAATAAAAAGTAAACCTTACAAATAAAAGTATAGTTTAAATTCAGTCCCTCAGTGTGTTCTATGTTCTTGTACATGTCTTCCATCTTGAATGAAATTAAAGTTCTAGGTCCCAAACAAATTAAAACTTTAAAAGTATTAGTTATTGTAATATTTGTTTCCAACACTTATAACATTTTAACTAAAGGGAAATATGTATGGATAATATTTAGGATTTGAGAGTATCATCATGGCAGAAGAAAAATCTGGACATAGTAACTCAGAATTATAAACTTAGCACTATGGCAGCAAGAGGGTTGTCTTTAGTGTTAACATAGATATGAATGTATGACACATTACAAGCTAGACTGGATCACAGAATGAAATTTTTTCTGAAATTTTTTTTCTTGAATAAAATGAAACAAACAAAAAATCAAAATGAAGGGAAAAAATTTTTGAAACTGAGAGATGTTTTAGTACTGGGCAATAAAAGCCTTTCCTGGGGATAAAAGAGATAAGTAGAAATATATGCTTGAGAAAGAGATTAACAAGAAAGAATATTTCTTATGTAAATATTTACAATTTCTATACATACACATGTATAGCATATGTATATATATACATGTATATATAGTACATGACGTACTGCTGAATTAAGAAAATGTTGATAGTGACAAAGCATATTCAATGATAAGAAGCTCTGAAAAAATATTCTGAACAGAAGTTATACAATCACTGTGTGTGTGTTGTGTGTGTGTGTGTGTGTGCTTGTGTGTGTATGTGTGCTTGTGTGCCTGTGTGTTTCTCTGTTATGTCTCTCTGTGTGTATATATGTGCTATTGTGTGTATGTGTGTGTGAGTATGTGTGCTTGTGTGATGAATACTGACAGGGTTATAAGTCCTTTAGTACAAGAAGAGATTAAGGAGGCTCCCAAGACTGCAGCTTCAGCAGATGAAAACAGATAAAATTCTCCTGAGAAGATCCTTATGAAGATCAAATAAATTAATGACTAATTATCTATGTCAGTTATTTCATGAGTATTTTAGGCCAGAATTTTTCACACATCAGAACTTTTATGTGAGTGAATTTTGTTGAAAGGGAAAATTGTGACTAACTTTAAATGGAAAAATAATTTTGTGTCTTATACTTCAAAATTTTATTAAACATGTAAAAAATATATGAGTGCAAGATGCAATTATTTTGGTTATTTTGTAGCATCTTGTTGAGAACAAAATGATAAATAGTCATAGTAATTTCTCTATCGGTACAAAATATCATCTATTACACACATTAACAATTCACTCATTAGTCATAACAGCAGTATTCTCACTTGTAATGATCAATTACTAATGATTTCACAATTCAATCTTTCAGCTTCCACTAATTATCAAGAAAATGGTTGCATACTAATGATATATCTTACACAAGTATGAACTTAACACACCATTATAAAGGAATAATGTTTTAAAAGTTAATTTCTGTTTAAATATTAATAGTTAGAATGAGTTTAAATATATTTTGACATAAACAGTGAATTACAAATAAGTTTCAAAAGCTTTTATTTTTCAAAGCGAGTACAAAGCATCAAGCAAACCAGCATTTTGTTATGATGGACATTTAATATATATTAGTAATAATGAAATTTGCAAGTTTTTATTTCATTGTTGTAGTGTAAATATGAACCTCACTAGAAGCTCAAGTATTTAAATAATTGGTATCTGCTGCAAAAATTATTTGAGAAAGACATGGATCATTTAGTGAGTGAAGTCTTTCTAGAGGAAGTTAGTCATGAGGCAGGCATTGAGACTTAACAATAAATACCACTTTCTCTTCTTAACACACAGAAGGAAGATGCCACATGACCATAGATTACAAATAAGTAAGACAAAAAAATTAATTCTACATATGTCATAGTATAGTTAAAAGACTAAAGAACACAGAACAAAAAAAAATGTGTTGAAATGTATTAAAGATAAGTACTAAAGACCCGTCTATCAGAACACATCTAACTTCCTATCAGAAATGCTGAAATTCACAAGATATGGAACCACGTATTTCATATTGTGAGCCATAGGTGCAACATAATTTACTACATTTAGCACACATAGAGGACTAAAAACATTTCACTGTAAAGGGAGGCTAAACGAGTTCATGACTACAAAGCCAAGAAAATGTAACCAGAGAGCCTGGGGCATCATTTTTCTACTAGCTGATAAAGTAGATATCCAATAAAATCCACTCAGAAGAGAAAAAATAATGTCAATTCACACCGATTCAAAGAAAATCCATCATGAGAAAATAACAATACTAAATATATGTGTATTAGCACAAGTGAAACAAGTTTTATAAAACAAGAATGATTTCAACAGCACACATTCACCAATAAACAGTTGGGGGACAAAAAAATGGAGAAACTTAGATTGTAATAAAATAATAAATCACATAAAGTTAAAGAAATCTACAAAATATTACATCCTAAATGCAACATTTCTGAAGAAGAGAGTTGTAGCACTAACCACCATATACAAAGAAACTAAAATAACCTATAGTATTCTCTCTGTCAGCAGTTAAGAAAGGTTATTTGCAAACATAAGGGAAACCAAAGAAAATTTATAAATTCCTGGAGGTTAAAAAATCAGAAGAGTTTCAAATAACTAAGAAAATGATGCAGTTTAAGGACATGTGAAACAAGAACAAGTGAAAACTAAAAGCACCAGAGGTAAAGAGAACATCAGAGGATAAGTTAGTGAAATATAAACAAATAAAGTCATACAAAAATTCAGTGAAATGATGAACTAGTTGTTGAAAAAAAATAAGATAATCAATCTCCTAATCAATCTCACTAAAAAGAATTTAAAAAAAAAAGAAAAGAAGACTCAGATTAGGGCTGAAAGGGAGATACAAATGCAAATTAAATTATGACAGGCCATAACATAATTTACATGCCACTAAATAATATATATTTAATATATATTATTTATATAATTATATTGGCATGTAAATTATTTGGAATATATATGTATATATGTATATATACAATATATATTCCTATACATTGTGTATATACATATATATGTATATACATACATATATATTATATATGTATATATACATACATATACATTGTATATATTCATATATATGTATATATACATTCATATATATATGTATATATAGTTATATCCAAAATTAAATGAGAAGAGATAAAACATTTAGCTTTTCCATGGTAAAGCTACAATTAAAAATCTCCACAATACTGAAAACCCAATGGTGAGATATACTCCCTTTAGTATTTACATGACTAGACAGTAAAAGTAATAACATTCCTCCTCAATCTATAAATTATAAAAGGAAGAAATATTTCCTAATTTCATGAAGACCATATTACTTTGATAATAAAATCAAATAAAACCAAATAAAATAAAGGCACAATAAAAAAGACATATAGAACAATATCTTTCATGAACGTAGATGTAAATGTTCTCAATAAAATACAAGCAATTGCATTTTGAGCACCTAATGAACACCATTCACAATAATCAAGTTTCCTTCATGCCTGAAATACAGGGATGGTGCACCATGCACAAATAAATAGATATAGTGTGTCATAGAACTACGCTAAAGACTGTTCAGTAACCTCCTTTAGCACAGAAATGAATATTGAAACTTCTCTGTGATTTTATCTCATGATGTTTAGAATGGCTATTGCCAAGGGGGAAAAAAAATTAAGCCAAATGCGGCTGATGATGTGGGGAAGGGTAAATTTTGTTCTCTCCGGTGAGAATGTGAACAGTTGCAACCTATGCAAATGTATCCAAAAGCTATAAATAGAACTGCTATATAATACAAGTATACCATTATGAAGCATATGCCTTAAGGAACATACATATACATCATTGAAGAAATTCTTGTACAACCATGTAATTTTCTTCTCTATTCAAAATAGGTAGAGAAGTTTTAAGTGGTAATTGACTGGGCAAAGTGGCAAAGGTACTGGGGAGAGTTATCAAAACTCAAATATATTTTAAATTGCTACATATAAACCTATCATTTGAAAAGATGATTTGTTCACTTATCAGTGAGTATATACATGTCTGTTCTTTTGGGATTGGGTTACCTCACTCAGGATGATATTTTCTAATTCTATCCATTTGCCTGTAAGTTTCATGAGGTTGTTGTTTTTAATAGCTGAGTAGTACTCCATTGTGTAAATGTGCCAAATATTCTGTATTTATTCTTCAGCTCAGAATACCCACGATATAACCTACAGACTGTATGGAACTTAAGAAGAAGGAAGACCAAAGTGTGTATGCTTCAATACTATATAGAACAAAATAATCAGAAAAGAGAGAGGAGGGGAAGGGCCTGGGAGGGAGAGAGCAGGGGAAGGAAAAAAGAGGTGTAGGATCAGGTTTAAGAAGGGACAGGAGAGAGTACAGAGGGTCAAAAAATGGAACAGACATATGTAACAGTGGAGGAATGGGGAACTGAGTGGACCCACTAAAGAGTCTCAGACTCCAGGGAAGCTAGAGGATCCCAGGACCAATGGTGATGACATTAACTGAAATACCCAATAAAGGGGTAATATTACCTGTAGAGACCACTGCTAGTAGGCACAGCCCTTAGTTGAGAGATGAGGCCATCCACACATCTCAAAAAGTTTAATGATTCCTTCCAAAGGAAAGACAGGGACAAAAAATGGAATAGAGACTGAAGGAAAGGCCATCCAGAGACTGTGCCCCCCTAGGAATCCATCCCATCTGCAGACACCAAACTTTGGCATTGTGACTGATGCCAAGGAGTGCTTGCTGACAGGAGCTTAGTATGGCTGTTACCTGAGAGTTTCTACCAGCATCTGAGCAATACATATGCAGATACTCATAGCCAACCATTGGACTGAGCCAGGGGAAGAGCTAGGAGAAGGACTGAAGGAGCTGAACTGCGTTGCAACCCTATAGAAAGAACAATATCAACTAACTGGACCTCTGAGAGCTCCCAGAGTCTAAAACACCAACCAAAGAGTATATATGGAGGGATCCATGGCTCCAGATACATATATAGCAGAGAATGGCCTTATCTAAGATCCGTAGGAAGGGAGGCCCTTGATCCTGCAGAAGTTTGATGCACCAGCAAAGGGAGATGCTAGAGGAGTGAGGCAGGAGTAGGTGAGTGGGTGGAGGAGCACCCTCAGAGAGGCAAAGGGGAGTTGGGAGAGGGGGTATGGGATGGTAGGGTTTGTGGAAGTGTAACCTGGAAGGAGAATATCATTTGAAATGTAAACTAATAAAATGATTAATAAAAAAAATTCGTTTCATTGATTCTTTGTATTGTTTTATTTGTTGTTCTTGTTTGTTTATGTTTTTCTTTTTTATTTCAGTCTTGTTGTTTTGACATCGATTTCTTTTGGATGCGATCTCTTCTTTCAGTTGTAGAGCTTCCAGTTGTCTTTAGAAATTTCAAAATTCTCTGATTCAGTTTTACAGTTTTTACTTTATTCACTGACAAGTGGTTTGTATTTCAACACTAAATTCAGTAAGTAGGCCAAAGTTTCATCTTTTCTGAAACCAGAGTGTCAAGTTTGAACATTTTATTTTTGCCTAGTAATCAGATATCAGGTGAAATTACTCCAACTGTGGCTGAGAATTTATCTAACAATATTGCCACTAAACTGAAGAAAAGAAATTGCTATGTAAAAGAAAGATTATGCCCAGAGGGAAAACTTCCCATTACTGCATAGCTGCTGGTGCTAATTAAGGCCTTTTAGATCATTACATATTACCAGATGTCAAACCAGATAGTAAACCTAAAAGAAAAAAAATTGATAAATTTGTGGTGAACATTAAACTCTTAGATTTATGTAAGTAATTTTACCAAAATATAGTCATGTGTGAGTTATCAAGTCAATCTTTGGAAATAAGTAATGATATATGAGGCAACAACAATGGAGAGTGGACAAATGTTCCTGATTTATTGTTAACAAATGTTAAGTTAATGCATTTTATGAAGGATTTTGGTACTTTTGTGTTCTCCTGGCCTTGTCACAAAGAACTGGTAACTTCTCCAAAACTGAATAGCAAATAAAGACTGAAACTGGAATTTGGGCCATTGTTTGTCTGACTCTATGAGAAATATTTCAAGTGGTTGGTCAGTTCACTGTGGTTCAATATACTGTTGGAGCAATATTTAACCCTAGAATATAAGAAACCTCTTCATGAAGGTGACATAAGAAAAAACAGCCAAACAAGTTGAGATGCTGTAATGATAATGAGTCCCCATATTCTAATGCTATAATGGTGAGCTAATTCCATCAAAATACATGGACTATTATTCAACCCTCAGAATCCACCCCGCAGTTACCAAAGCCTTAGTCTCAACATTTTTTTCTTTTTTGTTTATTCTCTCATATATTTCAGCAGCAGTTTCCAATCCTTACCTTTCTCCTAGTCCCTTCACACCTCACACCTCCCCTCTAGTCCAGATCTATTCCATTTCACTTTAAAAAAGGAGCAGGCCTCTCAGGGCTATCACAAAACATATCATAAGAAGTTACAATAAAACCAGGCTCATAACTTCATGTCAAGACTTATGTAGGCAGCCCAGCAAAAGGGACAAAACCCCTAGAGCAGATGAAATCATCCATGACATACCAGCTCCCACCCTCAGGAGTCCTACAAGAATACCAAGGTACACACCCATATCATATATACACATAATCTAGGCCAGGCTGACTCCAGAATAGTTTATGTAGTTTGTGGAGACTAATATTCCACACACAGTGTTAATGAATCCTGAACATAAAACCAGGAATAAAGTAAAATGTTTTCTGCTAACATATTAAGGGCATTTCAACCTGCTGTGACAGGTTCTTTAAATGTTTCTGTTTTATGCTTCTTCAATCTCATACTTTATAAAATCTGTTTTAGAACAAATTCCCCACACTGCCATTTGTTTTTCTGTGTGAGGATTCAGCGCTGAGATTATACTTTAAGCCCTAGCCCAGGAGCAACCAGTAGTTAGTATAACAATGTAAATACTATTTAAATTGACAGTGAACATACAGAAATGTATTCATAAAGATACTTACTTCAATATTGTACTAAATGAAATAATTATTAGCAGCTACCATCACATACCTTATTTGGTTCCCTCATGTTAAATTTTAATAGAAAGCAAAATATGTCATTTTCATAAATTAGTGTAAGTATATAAATTGAGATGAATAAAATCAGTTTTGTAACTGGAAGTTTAAATATAAAAGGCCCCAACTGAAATTTTTTTGAAAATGTATATTCAAAATAGTTTCAAGCCATTAAATCTTTTAACTCTATTAAAATTACCTTACTGTTCTTTAACCTTTTCCACATAAACAACTCCATTTATTATATTTTATTTGTCAAATAGGCACTATTCCAATGGATCAGTACATTCTTGCAATTGTGTTCTTTTAAATCAACTATCTTTTGTTCTCCTTTCCCATTCTCCTTTGAAGTGGATTTAGTGAGCATTGTTATTTCAACTGCAGTCATCCTGAATATAGTACATCATATTAAAATGTATACAGAAATTACTAACCCCTTAAAGGTCATTTTGCCCTAGATTTGTGATTAATACTATATTCTACAGTTACTTACTTTTGAAATTGAATAGATAATACAAATGAAATCACAAAACTTAATCTTTAGACAAATATTAATTATATGTTTATTTTATACATAGTTCTAAATCTTTACAAATTATTTAATTGAGAAATATTTTGTAATCTTTAGTGTAAAATACTGATGACTTCTAGACAAAATAATCTTAAATCACAGTGATATGATTATATTTTATCTTCAGATTTTTGTTGTATTTAATAGTAAAAATATATACATTGTTTTATCATAAATTCTTTTGTATATTTAATTAATCTGTTTCTATAGCCAAGAAATTAACATTTTAGAAGCTATTTTCTACCTAATTTTGAGAAAAATATGTTTTTATTTCATACTACAAAGCTATTTTATTAATTATTAAGAAGCTTTAGTAAAGGGTTTCTTGTAAAGTTAGTAACATGCTCAGTGTTTCTTAATTATCAAATAACATATGCTAGAAGTTGGAAAATAAACTCAAAAGAATAGATATTAGTGTCCTATAATACTCAGTATGAATGACACTAGAACACAGTTGGATTTTGAGGTGTGATATTAATATGAAGAAGCATTTAATGAAATATTCACATGAAAATGTTCAAAACTGTAAGTCCCTTGGGATCTTTCTGCATAGATAAAATAGATGTCAAAAGTGACAAAGTAATGATCATGCTCCCAATGCCTGTGAAGTAACTAGTTTAAGGATACCTCATGAATCAAAATGTATTATTTGTTATTTGCACAAATTTGCACTTATGCATATTTGTATATGTACACATAAATATTTCATTTATAGGAATGTTCAGTATATGTTTGTCTGTTTACATATTTTAAATTTTGAGTAATTCAAATATAGTTACATATCATTCTCCTTACCTTTCACCTTTCCTACTTTTTTAAAATACACTTCGGTGATCTATTTTTCTTTGGTACTGTAAGAGATATCTACACAAATATATGCATAAATATATGAAATCAACCCCCTGAGTCTGTTTAGTGATATGGTTTGAAATAACCAATTAAGAGCTTCACTAATTATGCTGCTCATAACATTCCTTAATTGACTCCCTGTATTTATTTTTTTGTGTATACCTATAGCTATAGCGTAATCGAAGATGAATTTTTTAAGTAATTAATTTGGATATAAATAAATTTATTTATTCATCTTATTGCTAACTACATGAAATTAATCTGGTCAGTGTCTACCCTAATGCTTCCCAAATCACATCTGCAAATACAAAAATATGTAAAACGAATTTGATAAAATAATTGCAATATTATTCCAAGAAAGAAAGGTTTTTTCTAGAGTTCAATTTTAAAAAATGAAAAAGAAAAAGAAAAAAGCAAACCAAACGAAACCAAAAGTAATGTTGTTGAATATTGATTATCCCTGAAGAAATACATTAACCTTAGTAAGAATTTGTAACTCAGTTGCCAGTCTTTTCTCTTTTTTTGACCTTAAAATGTCAGTCCCTGCGTATGCAGATGAGGCATCTTCCAATACTCCTACCCTAGCCAATGATACATGGAAACAAAACCCACAGATCTTCTTCAAAGATCCCAATTGTGCCAGTTCCCTCCCTGTATCTGCTTCTCCCTGGGGTAGACTGCCCCATTGTGTAGAGGGCTAACTGGAGGGAGGGAAACTTAGCAGGCCATGGGTGAATGCAGTGTGGGATCTTGGTCATCAATGAATGGAGGGGTAAAGTATACACCTGGGAAGAGCTTCAGAGAACTATTTGGCTTATTGGGAGCAAATGAGGGTATTTATTTCCCTGGAAAGGTGACCAGGGTCTCTGAGACATCTACATGCATGCCTATAGGGTATATGCAGGGGGCATTATAAGGTCAAACAAGAAGTGAAGCCTTATAACTGTCAGAGTAATAAATTCTCACTAAGGTTGCTAGTTGGACTTTATGACACCAAATTGGGAGACAGAAGGTAGCCAATGTCTTTCAAGGTATTTGAAGTTGGTGCTCCATTGACCCTACAAACATAGTCCTGGCCCATTAGGTTTCCACCTATTTACCATTTTTAAACTTTCTACTTGGACTATTTCCAGATTACTAATTGGGAAATGATTGGTGTTTTTTTAATGTTATTATAAATTAATGTATAATTAAAATTCTTAATGAAAATTTTATTCCTGTTAGTACAAGCAGACAGTTTTTCAGAGAAACTTTTAAATTTTACATTATTCTTAACCTCTGCATATTATGTGTGTTTTTAGTACTGATCATATGTAAAATTGTAATTCCAAGTTTCTAAGCCTAGCCATTTAAAATTACCCATTGACAGGTTTCATGTTCAAATACATATTTCTATTAAGTGAATATATTTAGATAGCGGTGCTGTGATAAAATAAATTTCAGGTATAAACCTTGCCTAAAATATCACACATAGATCTGCATCCAAATGCTATTTAGAAGCAAACTTTCTAAACATGCAGATGTAGCTATAGTCCTAAATATTTTTGTTGATTTCCAATTGTAATGGTTGGGCTGCCATCCTTGTTCCAGCATAGCTGGGCATGACTGCTGTTCTGTAAAGCGTGCTGAGGTTTATCCTGGGAGAATATTGCCTTTGAAAAACATTGTGTGGTAGTTTAAAGTTAAAGATGTTCTTTAGTACTTTCTAAAGTACTCTTTTAATACCAGTTAGAATCAGTGGGTAGGTGGTGGTATTTAGTTCTAGAACCTCTCATCTATGTCTGTGTTTTGGCAGTTTTGGAATATGTTCAACCATTTCCATGAATTTATCTCCATAAGCAACTTAGGGGCTATGTCTCAAGTCCCTGATGACCTGAGATATTTTTATTTACAGACTATTTCCAGATTATCTGATATCAATTTTTGTATCTTACACTTAACTGACAATGTTCCTCTGTATCTAAAATTTATGCTGTAAAAAAGAACCTCACATTCTTACCATGGTATCTCTTTATGTGACAAATACTCTCTGTCTGAATCCAAAGGGCAAATCTATATGTTATGCTGAAGTTGATTTTCAAAAAAATCATTGAGAAGAATTAGCAAGGATGTGATTTTCTCATAATGTCTATTTCTCCCAACCCATTGCAAACTGTACTTTGAGGAAGAAGGCCTCTATCATTTCATTATTATAGAAAAAATGTATATTTAAGCCAGATTGCTAAAGTCTTATAAAGCATACATTTTATCATTTATCTCACTATGAATATCTTGGTAGTGTGACCAATTTCATTTGCTACAAATTAACTAAGGAAAACAAGTACATAGACTTATCATTCACAGTAGCTTCATATAAAAATATCTATTCAGAAACATTTCAAATATTAAACTCTGGAATGAAGAAGAAGAAACTCACTCAGGACTTTAGTTTTTGTTAGACTTATGACTAAAGGTCATATATAAATTTTGTAATAAGATTATAGCATTTATTCTAAAAAGTAAGTCAAGATAAATTTGTGATAAAATAGAGCATTATATGTATTCATTGAATGCATATTTATTTATTTTATTTTTTGTTTTGTTTTGTTTTTCGAGACAAGGTTTCTCTGTGTAAGCCTGGCTGTCCTGGAACTCACTCTGTAGACCAGGCTGGCCTCGAACTCAGAAATTCACCTGCCTCTTGCCTCCCAAGATTAAAGGCATGTGCCACCACTGCCCGGCTGCATATTTATTTCTATAGTTGATTGCAATTATACTTTAATCTAACATCAATAGCATCTATTAATGATGGTCAGTTTTAAATGCTACAATAATTGAAACATTTGGGTCTAGATAGATTCTGTCTTAAAAAATTGTTAACATAAAAAAAAAACCCACATCCTAAAAGCATTGCACCTAAATACAACATATTTTCAGAAGATGCTTTACTTATAAATTGTTTTTAGTAAATAAAATATATTTTTCTTTAATATACTACCTAACATTTTTTGCATTTACATTGCCCAGTCCTTTAGATATACAGAATATATTATTTAGATATATGTTGAAGGAGCTAAGGTGGGGGGAGTAAGGAGAGGAAGAGGAGTAAGGAGAGGAAGAGGAGGAAGAGGAGGAGCTAGGTGACAGAGAGAGACAAGACATCTTGTTATTGATCATTACCAAATATATAAAGCATTTGGATAATCTAAGCATTAGAGTCTAATTTGTACCAAGCCCATGTGGTTGCCGGGATGGTCTGGGCAATGCCCAGCCTTGCAGACCCAGCCTGGATATATATTTAGATATATTAGCTCTAAATTTATTTTGTTTTAAGAAAAAAATATTCTTCCAAACACAACAAATAATCTTTGTGTTGGATAAATTTTGTCGTGTATCCATGAAGAAAATGGTCTTGGTATTTATGCTTAAGGTATAGAATGCTTTTAATCACTTTGGGTATGTTTGTTTGAGTTGAAAACAAAACGTATATTGTCTTTGTTTTTCCAGTTCTCCAGTAATGAATTCTTTTACAAAATTCCCACTGAATGTGTGAACATACTTATTACTATGTAACTGACCAAACCTGTGTTTGGTAGCTTCTACAATTAGTTTTATGAATTTACATACTTATTCTCACTTCTCTATTCTCATTGTCAATTATTCAGAATCAGAATCTGCACTGTATACAGCTGTTTCATTCTCAAGGCTGTTTTAATTTTTTTGCTTCCTCTAATGATTTTTGTTTGTTCTCTCTCTCTCTCTCTCTCTCTCTCTCTCTCTCTCTCTCTCTCTCTCTCTCTCTCTCTCTGTTTTGCTGTCTGTCTCTGTCTCTCTCTGTCTCTGTCTGTCTGTCTGTCTCTCTCTCTCTCTCTTTCTCTCTTTCTCTCTCTCTCTCTCTCTCTCTCTCTCTCTCTCTCTCTCTCTGTGTGTGTGTGTTTTCTCAGCACATTAACATTTTCAAAGAATCCTCTGGGAATGATGTTATAGGGGTTGTTGAATTTTTTTAAATTAGATTTGGAGATTAAAATGTTTTAAAAGAGTCAAAACAAGTTTTCAGTATGTAAACATGAAAAAACATATATTTATAATTCAAAATTATCTTTAGTTTTTTTCAGATATTTTTATGGTTTCCAGAGTAGGTTTTATACCTTTTCTAAGTACTTTTATCCTATAAATTTACTTAATTTCCTTTGAAATTATTCATTGGAAGTACTTGATATTTTAATTGATGTTTAATTTGCTTTTATATTCCATAGTTTACTATCTTTTAAATTCTTCCTCCTGCTCTTCTTTAAGTTGGATGTTTTCTATTGATCTTCATTCAAGTTTGATATTTTTATACTACGTTGTACTCCTCTGATTACTTTTTTATTTTAATTGTTGTGCTTAACTTGAAAAATCACAATTTTAATAGTTTACAGCTATTAACATTATCCAGCTTATAAAACATATAAACATATTTGACAATATTTTGCATTAATCTTTAAACATCTTTCAATAATTTCTCTATTATAGTTAATAGGTTTCTCTATTAAATGCAACATCTAGCAGATTTTGCATTGTCTTTCAATTTCTGAACAGTATTTCTTGCTACTAAATAGCTCACATTTTTCCAATGCTTTTGTCCTCAGTACACCTTTATTCTTTAAAAAGCAAAAAACAAAAACAAACAAACAAAAAACTTTACCCAATATAACAATTCTCCTCACCATCATTTTAGTTCTCCTCGCCATCATTTTAGTATTTGTTATTTTTTGTTTGTTTCTGATGGTGTTGAATTAGTTCCCATTTTGAAATTCCCTGATGTAAAATTTAAAGTGTTTTGGAGTTGAACATGTAAGTGATATAAAAGTATTTTAGCTGTGATTACTGGGTGTCTCAATCTACCCAAATCCAGTTTTGCTATAAATCTTAAAAAAATTTTGTTTATTGTTGTATTGTCTTTAAGAACCTTTGGAGCACAAGGTTAGTTAAGCTAAAAATGAGTCTCTTTGCAGATTATATAAAACAATTCAAGGCTTGAGGTTTGCGTTGTTACTTAATAGTCTCTTCCTGGTTTTCTAGTGTGATATAGATTATACCTCTAGCAAATCTACAGCCAATGAACACAAAGGGAGGGACTCATGGCTCCATCTGTATAGGTAGTTGAGGGTGGCCTTGCCAGGCATCAGTGGAAGTGGAAGGCCTTGATGTGTGAAAGTTTAGGTTCTCTAGTATTGGAGAATTTCCAAAACAGGAAGGCAAGAATGTAAGGATGGTGGGAGCACACCTTCATAGTAATTGAAGGAGGGGGGGGTGGGATAATGAGTTAGGCATCAGTGAAAGTAGAGGGCCTTGGTGTCTGAAAGTTTGGATTCCTTAGTGTTGGAGAATTTGAGAGCAGGGAGGTGGGAATGGGAGGATGGTGGGAGCACACCCTCATATAAAATCCCAAAATTATATGGATTAGACATGACAGACACGGGCCACCAGAAGACTAGGTTCCTGAATTCAAACAAAAAATTATCTTGATACTAAAATTTGTTTTGAGAATTGTATATTGCAGAATAAGCAGCCTTGGTGTATCTATTCATCAAGCAAGCTGAGCAGACCTGCTCAAACCTCTTATATCTTGGAATTTCAGCTGGAACAAGTGAAGACACACAACATCAGAGGCTTATCAATTTCCTCTTCCCCCTGCCCCTCTTCTAATATCTCAATGCCCATAATCAACTTGAAGAAGTTAATGAAGAGTCGGTGCCCCTATTTCCTGGGCTTGGGGACTGAGATGGTTAATATTGGGCTGTCTTTCTAGGGAAAAGTAGTAGTTTTGTTGGAACAGGGAGGATTAGCTAGGATTTATTGCATAGCCATAACCTATTGATAGAAATATGTATAATTGTTAATAAGATGAAGTTATAATTTCTTAAATGGTACAAAATTTACTTTGATTTTAAATGTAAGTTTTCATTGGTATGAGATTTTTATTGATATAAAAGTCAGATTAATATTGTTACTATCATAAGCATTGTACCTATATAACACATTTAAGAATACAAGGCTTAGACCCAGTCCTTCTTTAACTTTTCTAACTGATTGAGATGGTTAGCCTGTGAGTTAAGTGCCTATAGCAAATCCATGGCTCTGAGTTTATTGTTAGGATGTTTTCTATATTTTATTTAGAAATAGCTGAGAGGAGTTAACAGACAACAGTCCAGATTGACTTACATGGATTGTTGGTTTTCAAAACGTTAGAAGTTCACAGAATTGATATTACAAACATTTCTGTATTAATGTTCATTTTAATTAGAGACCTGTCTGCTCCTGACAGCTTCTAAGAAGAAATTGAGCATCTTTGGAGTTACTCCAGTTGTGGTGAGACAGCCAGATTTGAACATGTTTGCATTAGAATTCTTAAAATATGTTGTTATATAAAATCTAAAAGCAATCAGGGGTTATTATAGTGCAATATTTATCTTAATATAATCATAAATACAAGAACCCAATTGAGAAACTTTAATTTCATTAGTATTCTGATAATTAATCAATTCAACCTTCATAGCCAAGAAAAACTCCAAATATTGTAAAAGTACTATTTATATTAATGTAGAGAATTTTATAATCTAAAATTATTTAACAGTTTATATGTTAATCTATAAATTTGTTTTTAATAGTTTTACATCATTATTATGGATGAATAATAACAACAAAAAACTTATACATCTTCCAGAAATAGTCTACTTACTTTAAAGTATTTTTCTTTTGAATACATTCAAAATACATTTATTTTAATTTTTACTTCTACATACTGAAATTCATAATGAAATATTTTTCTAAATATTCATCTTTATTATTATTTATTAATTATTTTACTAATTTACATCTCAAATGTTGCCCGCTCCTCTTGGTTTCCCCTCTCAATGTTCTTTATCTCCATCTCATCCTTCTCAGAGGGTGCCCCACTCAAGGGTTCTCCCTTCCCTGGGGTGTCAAGTCTCTACATGACTAGGCACATCCTCTTCTACATAGGTCAAACAAAGGCTGTCCTCTGCTACATATATTCCAAGGTTGTTGGACAAGCCCTGTATGGTCTTTGGTTGGTGGCTCAGTCTCTTGGTCTTCTTATGAAGTTGCTATCTGCTCTGCTTTCTTCAATCCTTTTTTTAAGATTTTTCCATAGGGGTCCCAGACCTCAGTCCAGTGCTTGGCCGTACCTACATCTGTTTCAATCAACTATTGCTAGAGGCTTATAGAGGACAACCATGCTAGGCTACTGTCTTCAGGTACGACTGAGAATATGTGCCCATCATAAAGAAAATTTCCCTTTGCAATATAATCTATTACTGACAATTACATCCAATCAAAATGTAGAATAGTGGATTCCAGTCTCAGTAGATATTGATTATACAAACAACTCCAGCAACTAAGTTTCAGGGGTCATTGCTAAAGAATGGGCAGAAAGATTGTAACTTTGATGTGAGAATGTATCACCTACCAATACAGAAACTACATTCATAAAGTCTCACAAAGATAAATGCTGAACTATGAGATGAACAAGAACAACAAATATAATCATACTTATATGACTAGGGTAATGTCATGATGTCTTAACCCAACACAAAAATATGTAAGCACTCAAAGAATAATGCTAAGTAAATAGCAAGTCCAAGATGCCAGAAAAGCAAAATGCTCCCAGGACTCAACAAGGATGAGATCAGCTGAAATGCCCAGCAAAGGGGAGGGAGGTAGAGATCATATCCAGAGGTTTGAGAAGGTTTCCAGTTGGGAGATGGAGCTACTTACTTACCTCCAAATTTTTGACACAGAATGGACCCGGTCTAAAGAAAATACAGGGGCAAAGTGTATAGTAGAGCATAAAAGAAATGCCATCCAGAAACTACCACACCTGGGGATCCATCACATATACAGACACCAAACCCAGACACAATTGCAGATATCAAGAAATGCTTGCTGATGGGAGACTGATATAGCTGTCTCTTGGGAGATTCTGTCAGAGCCTGAAAAATACAGAGGCAGATGCTCACAAACAACCATTGGACTGAGTATGGGGATACCAATGAAGGAGTTGAATAGACTGAGGAGCTGAAGGGGTTTGCAACTCCATAGGAAGAACAACAATATCAACCAACCAGATCTCCCAGAGCTCCCAGGGACTAAACCATTGTACTGGCTGGTTTTGTGCATCAACTTGATACAAGCTGGAGTTCTTACAGAGAAATGATATTCACTAGAGGAAATGCCTCCATGAGATTCGACTGTAAGGCATTTTCTCAATTAGTGATCAAGTGGGGAGTGCCCATTGTGTGGGGGGCCCATTCCTGGGCTAGTCTTGGGTTCTATAAAAAAGCAAGCTGAGCAAGGCAAGCAAGCAAACCAGTAACATCCCTCCCTAGCCTGTGCATCAGCTCTTGCTTCCTGATCTGCTTGAGTTCCAGTTCTGCCTTCCTTTGGTGATGAACAGCAGCATGGAAGTGTAAGCTGAATAAACCCTTTCCTCTCCAGCTTTCTTTTTGGTCATGATGTTTTGTGCAGAAGTAAAAACCTGGACTAAGACAAATTGGTACCAGAATAGTGGGGGTATTCCTGTGACAACCTGACCATGTTTTGGGGAGGAATGTGGAAGGACTTTAGAACTTTGAGCTAGAAGAACCACTGGTAAGTTAAGAGCTCTGTAGATTGTTATGTAGGAGGGTAGGAGATAATGTTGAGAACAGTGCAGAAGATAGAGGCCTGGCTTGTAGAATTTCAGAGGGAAGATTAAAGACTCTTATCAAGGCCATTGCTATTTTGATTGGAAAGATTCTGTTGTTTTGGTTAGCTGGGGGCTGAAGAATAAGCTGTGATTAACAAGATACCAGAACTATTAAAGTGAAATTTTTGCATGATTGGGACTATTGATGCTGGTTAGCTGGTGCTAAGAAATTAGTGGTGATTAAGAAGAGAGCAGCATCACTGAGGATAAATATTCTGGGAAGTGTTTTCTGAGAGCACAAGGAGGCTGTGCTCCAGAGGTAGCAAAGGAGGTACCTCGTGCTGTGGGTGGACTTGGTAATGTAAGAGTCACTCATGCGGTACTGCCTTTGATGTCATGAAGGGCTCATGGAGAGAAGTTGAGGCTTGGCACTGAGAGAGGACATGGGAGGCCATTGGTGAAGGTGCAACCTCAGTTGCAATTGATGGCCCAGGACTGAAGGGGTCATGCAAAGAAACTGAGGCTTGGGACCATGAAGAAAGTATATGGGAAGCTATTGGTGAAGCCTAGTTGCAGTAAAAAACAAGTGTTTTAGAGATTCCATTACCTTCCAATGACCATGAAAAGCAGCAGTAGCAGTGGAGTACAGGCACCTGAAGCCAAGAAGACAAGATGTATGTCACAAAGGGCATAGCTGGAGAAGTGACCCAAGCCCTTGGACGAGCCCAGAAGATTGTGAGTGGATCCCAGGCATTGAATGATTGGAGTTTAATTTTGCTTTTGATTGTGACTATGTCCTGATATTTTTCCCTCTTGAAGGAAGAAAGTATTTTAGTGGAGCTCACAGTAAAGAGACTTTGAATTGTTAAGACTGGATTATAAAAGAGATTTGATATTTTAAAGGGATTGAAATTTTAATATGTAAGGATTTGCAAAGACTGGGACATTTAAAGCTATTTAGACCTTGGGGTTGAAAGTAAAGGGTGAGGTTTTATAGTGATGTGTTTGTGTGTCAAGTTGACAAGGGGTCAATTGTACTGGCTGGTTTTGTGTGTCAACTTGACACAAGCTGGAGTTATCACAGGGAAAGGAGATTCACTAGAGAAAATGCCTTCATGAGATCCAGCTGCAAGGCCTCAATTAGTGTTCAAGGGGAGGAGGGGCAATTATGTATGGGGTCATCCCTGGGCTGATAGTCTTGGGTTCTATAAGAAAGCAAGCTGAGCAAGGCAAGCAAGCAAACAAGCCAGTAAGTAACATCCCCCCATGGCCTGTACATCAGCTCCTGCTTCCTGACCTGCTTGAATTCCAGTCCTGATTTTCTTTGGTGATGAACAGCAGTGTGGAATTATAAGCTGAATAAACCCTTTCCTCCCAACTAGCTTCTTGGTCATGATGTTTTCTGAAGGAGTAGAAACCCTGACTAAGAAAACCACCAACCAAAAAGTACACATGGAGGGACCCATGGCTCCAGCCCCATATGTAGCAGAGGATGGCATTGTCTGGCATGAATAGAATGAGAGGCCCTTGGTCCTGTGAAAACTTGATTCCCCAATGTAGGGGAATGCCAGGGCTATGATGTTGGAGTGGGTGGGTGGGAGGGGAAGCACCCTCATAGAAGCACAGGTAGGGGAATGAAATTTCGGGTTCCGGAGGAGAAACCAAGAAAGGAGATAACATTTGAAAATCATGAAATATCCAAATAAAAAAAGATAAAAAGAAAAACTATATCCATGCTGATTTACATCCACCAAATAATTACTTGTATTTTAGTTCTAATACTTTAATATTATTACAAGTTTTAATTTGAATTTGACCTCGGTGTTTTGATATGTTTGTTTCATTTTGTTTTGTTTTGTAATGAGATTTGTTCTAGAATATCACCTGTCCTGGGATTGTGGGTGTTATCTGCCATGCACAGTGTTATTGCTTCTTTTAATTTATGCAGGTACATTTTAATTAATTTTCTTGTGCTTAGTTTTATTACCTTTTTAAAACTAATTGACTATTCATTATTTAGATTGTGTTATCTTGGAACAAGTGTTTTTCTTATATTATATGTCATTCTGTTTTTTGATAATTATACATATGGTAATTAAGAGTTATGATCTGCTCTGCAAGTATAACATGCTAACCTCAGAATTCTAAGTTTCTTTAGGCCAGTGAAGAAGGTTGAAAAAAAGCCTCACTTTTTTGGTTTCAGGATTCATGCCCAAGAACTCTTTTTCATAATTCTTGAATAGGCAAATAAAATTATAGTGCTGGAAGTTAGATTTCTGTTTGGCTGGGGGCTGGGATCAATGAATGATAGAGAAAAGTGATAGGTGGTTTCAAATTTTTCCTCTTACAATTTTAGACTTGTATTATTGAATTTTTATTTTAGTAAACCAATAAATGTACCAACTCCTACATATCTCATTTCCTACAGAAATGTGGTAAGAGAAAATAATGTAGAGCCTAAATGCTCTTTTTTAGAGATATAACATGTATCTATATTATTTCCCTTAAGTATGGTGCTTTTTCTTACTGGCTGTTCTAGGCAGAACATTCTTTCAAACTTCTTTAAGGATTATGCCCACAACCATCTGGCTCTGCTTCTGGGATGACCTAATTCTTTCACTATGTTCAGCCTTCAGAAAACCCTCATTCAAATATCATAGTGACTGTCATTCATCAGTGTGGACTGCACAAAGGAACTCCCTGATAACTGGTCTAATATTAGAAATTGTGATGACTTCCATTTATTCTAATGGTTATAAAAACACGATTTTTTGTCCCCATGTATTGTGTAAATGATGTTCAAGGACCCACTCATATGTGAGAAGCTACTGTCAATTGTGTTTGCTGAGGCAGAAAGAATTACTCTTCTTTGGGGACATGGACAATGATTAGTTGCTCATGCCATAGGGGATGGCTATACACCCATGTGCATATGAGCATCACTAAACATTTTTAGAGATTTATTAATAATAACAAAGAGACCATGATATTTGGAGGAAAATGGTGAAAATGAATCAAGAGAAAACTTGAGGGAAGTAGTGGTGGATGAGTAAGATTAATATATATGATACAGATTTATGCATCTTTCAAATAATGAAAATATTTAAAAATAAAAATTAATAAATTAATCTTCATAAAAGTGTTATGTCCCAAATGACATGCATGCTAAGTGACACACACACACACACATATATGTGCGCACACACATATACATGGGGGTGTGGAGGTATTAATGAATTTACACATCTATGCATTCAATAACAATGAAAAAGGCTGATTTTGAGAGAGAGTAAGGTGTTTACATGGGAAGTTCTGAAGTGACAAAAGGGAAATGAGAAAATGTGTAATTTATTATAATAGCAAAATTTAAAATAGATCTCAGTTAATTACACAAAATTCTAACGTTGTTCATACGAACATTATTGCAAAATATATACCTTAAAAGATTTTACTTGCTAAAATAATAGAAAGGTGATCCAACATCTTGTTAATATGTATTTAGGTTCATTTAGAAACAAAATATAGGAATTAAAACTTTGAAATGCTTTATGGGTTTATTCAAACTTTTCATTGTCCTATATTTTCAGTAGATTAGAATACTTTGTCTATGAAAAAGAATGAAAATGCTTGGGTGTGTACTTAATTGATGACAGATATATTCCAAATATATTATGAGAAATCTGGCAATCTATCAATCAATTTCTCAATCCATTCATTCATTACTTGACTTAATGGAGACTTTCTCAGATCATTATGACCATATCCTGCTCACAGAATATTTAAACAGGAAGGGACTTCAGCTACACTGTACAGTAGTCCTCTGTTTTATAAATGAATAAATAGCTCTTCATAAGGTACATAACTTATTCAATGCTATATACCTAGAGATATCCAAAGCATAATTATACTGACATCAAAATTTTAAGACTAACAGAAAACTTTTAAAATATTCACTTTTCTTTCCAAGGTTCATTCAAATTCTTTTAAACTACTTCTATACTTTTAATGTAGTAATCAAAATTTATGGTCAAATGACCTTACTTTATATTAGTTTCAATTATCTTTATATTACTAGGTCTCATCCATAATGTAAATAGTTTTACATTTCATTTAGTTACCCCTTTTTTTATAATCTTACACACTTATCTCATACTTCCAAAATATGTAAATATTTCTCATCACCCATTGACTTTCATAAAACTGTATCTCTAGCAAGATTTCTAAAAATAATAAGTCAAGAATTTTGCATATCACCAAAAATTTGTTATTCTAATTATGTCACATGGTAATATTAGGATTAAAATCTATAGGAAACAATATCACTATATTTAGGCATAATATCAGGATATCAGTGTGATATAAATTCTAAATTCTACTGACAGTATCTGTAATTGTGTGTCTCAGATTTTTGTTTATGGTTTATCACTTGAAAGTTAACACTTTCCTTTTATAATGGATTAGCATTTTGGTACTATAGTAGCATGGAAATATTTTATACTACACCCAAATTTTGACAGTTATTCCACCACACTTTGTGGACTTTATTTATAGTAGTTCTTTCTAATGTTATTTATATTTATTAATCAAAATTAATTTATATAAAACAGCTATCAGTTACTCACTATATAATTTTTATAAAAAATTATTTACATTGTATTACTTAGCACCTAATTGCCATCTTGTCAACTTTAATGCCACCTAAGAAAATAGCCTCAGTTAAGATAATTTCTTGAAATAGTTTTCCAGTGAGCACTTTAGAGAAGTATTGTTAGAATTGTTAAAGCAGTCCACTCTGTAGGATACAGCCTCAATTGTACAGGTATAAACAGAGTGAGCATGCACGGTAATTTTAAGTATGGATGCTATGCCTTAAATTCCTAGCTTGACTTCCAACTGTGACAAATGTAACCTGGAATTGTAAGGTAAAATCACCTACATTGGTTTTGTTGTTGTTTTTGTTGTTTTGTTTTTGTTTGTGTTTTTGTTGTTGTTTGTTGTTTTGATTGTTTTTGTGAAGGGATTTATCACAGCTACAGAAATGAAAGTAGAAAAACTCATTGCAATGTCCTATTGTTAAAATTGTTTCATCTGTGGTCATGGTAAATTACTTCAGATTTTTGCATTGCATTTTATAAAAGTCTCATTTACATAATTTCTAAACTGACTTTCTTTCCTATTTCCAAATCCCATATGCTAAAGTTTCTGGTAAGTGGCACCATGTCTTTGAAGTAATTGTAATACTTTACTGTGGATGATATTTAGAAAATATGCTTTTAATATTAGTTATATGACATGTTCCTATTTTTAGAACATTCAGGGGACAGTGGTAAGAAATGCATGATGATTAATTCATGTAAGCACATATGCATGCATACATATGTTATTTGTATCCATTTGTGTTTTGTCTCTTAATTTTAAATTATTTCTGTTAGTATAAAGCCAATTCACAGAACTGGAATATACTTACCTTTATTTTCAAAACCAGTAGACTATATATATATATATATATATATATATATATATATATCATATTTAAAATTCTTAAGCAATGAAAAAGGTGTTTTAGCTACAGAACATACATTTATACAATTTCATTTATTTTTAGGATTCCATTGTTTTTTGCTTAGACGCTAATCAAAGATACCATTTTGCAAAATTACTTTGAACAGTTACTCATTTCTTTTCATTTTCTTATTTTGATTACTCAGTTGTTTATCAGCAGTTTTATGTTAATGTGTTACAAATTGTTTTGTATATGTATTCTGTGAAATCAATATTTTTCTACTTTTTTTTTCCTTCTGGTATATTTTAACTTGATGATAGAAATCTGGCAAACATTGACAAATACATGGCAAATATCTAATCCTTTATCTACCACTTCTTATAGCACAGAGAAAAGCTTTACCATTCAGTCTATTAATTTCATTTGCTATGTATTCTCAACACACATGCAAGTCTTAGGGTGAATATTTTCCCTTTAATGCTTTAGCTGGGTTGTTTTGTTTCTTCCCAGAATGACTAAAAATGAAATCATTTTCTATATAGTGCTTAGTATATGACTGTATTAATCTCATAAAAGGAAATTAAAATATATTCATATGGTGGTATTTATATATACTTAATTCAGTTTAATCATTAAGTGAAGTCTATTGGCTATATAAAACAACCATGTACTCAATCTACAATAGAATGACATTTGGGTAGTTACCAGTTGGAAATGACAAGAAATAAACATGCTGTGATTTGACTTAGATTGTGAGGTAAAAGAATTTTATTTTTATTGAATGAATCCCTGAGATTTGGTTGCTGATTCATATAAATGAAAATTATAGTTTAAGAAACAATTTTTTTCACAATTGCTGTGCCATGTTAAATTTCTTTGAATATTTTTCAGGTGTTTTTCCAGTTCTGAACACATCAACAAGAAAAGTTACAACATTTTAACTTATGTAATATTTTATTGGGTATATTTTATTTCCCCCCAGTATAATGTGAAGCATATTTTATAAATGATTATATTCACCCATGTTAGTCTTAAGTTTGTGTTGATAAATAGGCAACTTTGGTATACCTTGTTTTAGGAGCATTTTAAGATTTGCAACAGACCTCAACTCATATGTTTGCATTCTTCTTCCAATGCCATCTCTGTGGATATCAATCCACATCTATGGCATATCTCCCTGTAGCTACTAAGATTGTAGTCTAGTCTGGACATCTTTCATGAGCTCAGTGTAAAATGGAGGACTACTGTTTCTTAGGAGGTCTTCTTCTTCTCTACCTGATCTTTGGAATCCCTTTCTATGCAAATGAGATATCCCCAGAACCTTAAACCTCACTCAGTCAATAAAACTTCACCTGAAGAAGAAAAATTTCCCACCCTCCAAGGTTCATATATATAGCCCCTAATTTATCCCGAATAAAGTATATAAGCACAATTTATTTTGTTGATTAAAGTCTAAGAGAGCTGTCTTCTAAAAGATCTATAACACTGAAGAGCTGTAACATTGAAGAGATATAACACTGAAATCTTTAGAGACCTACTCTTCTTGGAATTCACTGCTAGAGCAGGATCCTGCTGGCCCACAAATTTGTTCTGTCCTTTCCTGCTTGGTGTGCAGCAGCACCTACACATCCTAAAGGAAGAACAGAAACACAGAACCATATCAACTCAGTCTTGAGGCATTATTATTGGTAAAATTTTATAATTTATAGCACTATTCATTTATATCAAACTTCTATAAGCTTTCACAAATGTATTCTGATATGTATTCTAATAACCATTATAGATGATATAAAATCATTTTTAGCCCACATATATGTGTAATATACTTAGCAACTTTTTTGAGATTCAATGTTTATTTGGAAGTTTGCAAAATTATTAAAACTTTTTTTTTTTTTTGGTTTTTCGAGGCAGGGTTTCTCTATAGTCCTGGCTGTCCTGGAACTCACTCTGTAGATCAGGCTGGCCTCAAACTCATAAAGCTGCATGCCTCTGCCTCCCAAGTATTGGGATTAAAGGTATGCACCACCACTGCCCAGCAAACCTTTACTTTATATAGTCAAGGTAGAAATATTTTCTACATAAATGTGATTTATATGTAATTCATTTAAATTTGTTGCTTTTTAGTATTTGCATTCTTCTAACAGTATATTAATTATTAATAATTTTAAATTTAGACCATAGTATTTATAATGCTCCCAATAGAGAAAGAAAATTCTGTAACCCATGTTAGAAGGAGAGACCAGCCTCCTCATGATTGCTGTTAAATGTATGTTCCAACATTTTCAGATAATGTGTGCCTACTATTAATAATAAACAAAATGTATGAGAAAAAAGAAAACACCACCAAATCCAGGTTATGAAAGCAAAATCTATTGTGGAGAGCTTTTGGAGCCTCTTCTAGAAATTTGGCAAGAATTTGTCATTGAGCTAGGACACAAGCAAGTAGGCTCAGATAAGCATATTTACATTTGGGCAATTACAAAGCTCAAGGTAAATGCAGCAGAGGAATATCTGGCATTCCATTTATCTTGGTCATCCTGATAAGCCCCTAGAATCAGTGACCCTGGGACTTTGTTTGTTTTCTAGTTTGATCTCTTTGTTTATTGACTTGTTTAATTATTTTCTCTTTGATCTAAGAACTTCTCTATTCTCTGCAAGTACATAGAATGGTGTAAAAGCAGTCTGGAAAAAAAATAGACCCGCTTTAGCCTCAACACTGGCAGAAGTCATATTATAGTGTTGTTTTATTTATTTCTTTTTCAATCCTCACTCTCTCCCTTGAGACCTTGTTGAATGACTGAGCTGGCTTGGTCAATTTATCTTATATTCTCTTTTGATTTGAGTATAATATTTTTTTATTCTTATCTTCTTATGTATAATTTTTATGAGCTAGCTTAAAGAACAATATGCTAAAATGTTTAATTTTGCACAACGCTGTTTTTCTACACATTCCAAACTTTCTAGAATGCATTTTCTTGTGTTTACTTTGTGCCCTTTATTTTCTTCCCGTAATTTTCTTTTTTTTTTTTTTTTGAAAATAGCACATTGTCAAATTATTATTTCTCAGAATAAAATATGGAAACAGATATTGTAGTTCATTCAAGCTTGTTTTTTATCTAGGACTGTTGTTTTCCTATAAGTTTGTGTTTGTTTGTTTTAGTGTTTTTCTTTTTGGATTAACTATGAAAATTAGTGTGTCAATCTCTTCAGTAATGCAGGTTTTGGAGTCAGTTGAATTTGTGTTGCTTATATCAATTCAGAAATAATGGATGTCTAAAGCATCAGTTCTCTATTGTTTATATATTATTGTATATATATGAAACATTATTTTGTAGTACTTTACTTTCCTAGTTATTAATAGTTTCCAGTAATATTTGACATATCATTGCTTTAAATTTAATTGACTACGCCTTATATCAACAGGAATTATTGAATTTAAATATCTTTTCTCTATTGTTTCTTGTTCTTTTAATTATTATTTTTATGTGTGTATAAACATATAAACAAATAGAAACTGATTAGTTGAATTTGTGTTACTTTTCTACAATGTTTTCAGTACTGATCAATTTGTATTGGATAGCAATTCAGTGGACGCATGCCTGGAGAAGAAAAATATTACCTTTACAATGAGACCTTATTTGCCTATACCTCTTCATTCAGGAGTACAACTGTGTGAGATTTCCCACATCAATATTGATATGCAATAAAGAGTAGATTTCTGTAGGTTAAAAACTTGCATTTTGGTGAGAAACTTATCAAGACACTAGAATTCAAGGAAAGGTAAAATGTCAGGTTATTTAGTGACACTAGGTTTAGAAAGAAGTTAAACAATAGGATGTTCTGAGGGAGAAGAATTTCTACATGCTGAAGGAAAGCTTTATTAAGACAGGAAGAAAACAACTCATAATAGTATCAAAAAGTCCTTGAAATGGACCAGATTTCACTAAGTTTCTCCAACCTAAAGAGTATATAATTCATGAAAACATCTAATAGTCACTCTTAGACAGGAGAAGCTGTAAGGACACCAGTATAACCTTAACACCTGGAAGAAGCAGAGTTCAGCCAAGCAGCTTGAAAGAACAAAGGCAAGACAAGGATTGTGAAAGTTAAGAACAGATAAACTTCACAGAAAATGATCAGACCAACTGAGCTGCATGGATAGAACACTCTCCCAACATTTTGAGCTACCTGCAGACTATGCAATGAGCTCTCATTTCCCAGCTTTTGAGGTCTTTCACCAGTGCTGGAATGGGCTTTGGTGATGCAGTTGACCTTGAGTCATTTTGGCTCCTCTATGTAATCCCTCATCCATATGTCTGCAAATAAGCACAATTACACACATTGGTTTACAAATCTGAACTGTCCTTGGATCCCAATCTGTGTTGAGTAAATGCATGTGTTGTATTTCCTCAGGGGAGTGGGAGAAATTCAACAAAATATCAACTGGTGTTGTCACTGTTTAAGTACAGCTGAAGAAGCAGTACTGCTGAAACTTCAGTCACAACAAATGTTCTGATTCCCACTTATTTGTGATCCTTTGTTGTATAGGGATTGCATTGTTAGTATAAAAGTTATTTTAAACATATCAATGGACAATTAATTTAATGAAATACTTTCTATTTCTTAATTTTATTGACTTTCATTATTCATTCAGAAGATATGTTAGAGCAGCTCTGGCATTTTATGTGCTAACAGTCTATAGTCTATTGAAGCTTGACATGTGTATCAGGATACATTCTTATTACCACTTCATTTTCCTACCCAGGGATTCTGAAGTGATGATGTATAAGAACTACAAAAGAAAATTTCTTTCCATTTTGATGAATCCAGTAGTAAATCATTAGTTTTTTATCATTACATTTGATATGTATGTAAAGTTTTGTGATGATGACTCTTTAACTAATGCATTTTACCTGTATCTAGTTTACTGTGTGCATAATAATAAGATGCTGAAATATTTCAAAGGCATTTCCTATATCAATAAGAAAAAAAATTATACTCTTCTAAAATGTATTCAAAAAATGTTAATATTGCTTTGATTCCTGCACTAATGGTGGGTGTTTTGGTCCAAAATAATCCCTGTTGTTGTATGTAATTTATTGGTGGGAATTATTTCTCCAGCACCTTATGAATTTTGTAGTTCTATAATTAAGATATGCTTTAAACCACAAAAACATCAGTGTTTTTTGTTTTTGGTTTTTTTTTTTTTTTTCCTGAAATGGATACATTTTATCCAGCAGAGAAGCTTCTTAACCAAAAAGATAACTCAAAATGTCTTCAGGAAGTCTCTGAAACTGAACAGATTCACTGAACCTCTCAATCCCAGAGCAAATATGCCAAGTTTCACAGCAGATCACTTACCTAGAACAAGCAGAAATTGGCAGGACCCTTTCTGGGTGAACAGAAAGATGTGGAAAGGACTTATTGAGCTGCCTACAGTCTGTGTAGTGAGCTTCAGGTTTCCCAGGTTTGTAAAAGAAATGTTAGGAAAGCTCAGAGCACACATTTAACATCACACAATAATAGTGGGACACCCAACTTTCAGCAATAGTCGGATTATAGAAACAGAAACTAAACAGAGACACAGTGAAACTAAAAGAAATTCTAAGCCCAGTAGATTTAACAGATGTCTACAGTACATTTCACCCTGAAACAAAAGAATATAACCTTTTCTCAGTACCTCATGGTACCTTATCCAAAACTGACCATATAATTGGACACAAAACAAGACAATAGATTTAAAAAAAGATTGAATTAATCTCATGCATTCTATCAAACCACCATAGACAAAGGACAACAGAAAACCCACATACACATGGAAGCTGAACAACTTTCTACTTAATGATAACTTGGTCAAGATAGAAATAAGGAAAGAAACTAAAGATGTTTTAGAATATAACAAAAAGAAAAACACAATATACTGAAACTTACAGAATGCAATGAAAGAAGTTCTAAGAGTTCGGAATCTTATAGCTCTGAGTGCCTTCACAAAGAAATTGGGGAGATCACACACTAGTAGCTTAACAGCACATCTGAAATCTCTAGAACAAAAAGAGGCAAATATATCAAAAAGGCATAGACAGCAGGAAATTATCAAACTCAGGGCTGAAATCAACAAAGTAGAAACAAAGAGATCTATACAAAGAATCAACAAAACTAAGAGCTGGTTCTTTGAGAAAATCAACAAGATAGATAAACCCATACCCAAATTACCTAGAGGGCAGAGAGACAGGATCCAAATTATCAAAACAAGAAATGAAAAGGGAGATATAACAATAGAAACTGAAGAAATTAAAAAAAAAATCAACAGATCTTACTACAAATGCCTATACTTAACAAAGCTGGAAAGTCCAGATGAAACAGTTAATTTTCTAGACAGATACCAGGTAACAAAGATAAATCATAATCAAACAAACCATCTACACATTTCCATATACCCTAAGGAAATAGAAGCAGTCATTAAAAGTCTCCCAAAGCACAAAACAAATGGTTTTAGTGCAGAATTCTATCGGATCTTCAAAGGAGACCTAACACCAATAATTCTCAAACTATTCCACTAAATTGAAACACTACCTAAATCATCCTATGAAGCCACAGTTACACTGATACCTAAACCACACAAATACCCTACAAAGAAATAGAACTTCAGACCAATTTCACTTATGAATATAGATGTAAAAATGCTCAATAAAATTCTCACAAACTGAATTCCAGAATACATTCAAATGAGCATTCACTATGATCAAATATGCTTCATTTCAGGGATGCAGGGATGGTTCAATATTCAGAAATACAATACCATAATTCAATATAAAAATACAATAAAAGAAAAAAACCAAATGATCATCTCATTATATGCTGAAAACACCTTTAACAAAATACAACACCCCTTCATGCTAAAAGTCTTGGAAAGATCAGAAATTCAAGGCTCATACCTAAACATAATAAAGCAACATACAGCAAACTAACAGCCAACATCAATGTAAATGGAGAAAAAATTGAAGCAATCCTACTAAAATCAAGGACAAGAAGAGGCTGCACACTCTGTTTATTTCTTCAAGTTTTATCCAGAGCAAATATACATCAAAAGAAGGTCAACGGATACAAATTAGAACAAAGAAGTCAAAATATCACTATTTGTAGACAATAAGATAGTATACATTAGTGAGCCCAAAAATTCAACCAGAGAACTCCTATAGCTGATAAGCAACTTCAGCAAAGGGACTTGATATAATATTAATTCAAACAAATTAGTAACCTTCCTTTATCCAAAGGATAAACTGGCTGAGAAAGAAATTAAGGAAACAACATCATTCCTAATAGTCACAAATAATATAAAATACTTTGGCATGACTGTAACCAAGCAACTGAAAGATCTATATGACAAGAGCTTCAAGTCTCTGAAGAAAGAAATCTAAGAAGTCTTCAGAATATGGAAAGATCAGGCATGTTCATGAATCAATAGGATTAACATAGTAGAAATGGCGATCTTACTAAAAGCAATCTACAGATTCAATGCAATCCCCATCAAAATTCCAACTCAATTCTTCACAGAGATAGAAACAGCAGTTCTTAAATTAATCTGGAGTAACAAAAGTCCCAGAATAGTGAAAATTATTCTCAACAATAAAAGAACTTCTGGGGAAATCACCTTACCTGACCTCAAGATGTACTGCAGAGCAATTGTGATACAAACTGCATGGTATTGGTACAGAGACAGGCAGGTAGATCAATGGAATAGAACGGAAGATCCAAAAATGAACCCACACACCTATGGTCACCTGATCTTTGACAAAGGAGCTAAAACCATCCAGTGGAAAAAAGACAGCATTTTCAACAAATGGTGCTGGTTCAATTGGTGGTCTACAGGTAGAAGAATGCAAATCAATTCATATTTATCTCATTGTACAAAGCTCAAGTCTAAGTAAATCAAGGACCTCCATGTAAAACCAGATATGCTGAAACTAACAGAAGAGAAAGTGGGGAAGATCTTCAAACACATCATCACAAGGGGAAAATTTCCTGAACAGAGTACCAATGGCTCAGGCTCTAAGATCAACAATTGCTAAATGAGACCTCATGAAACTGAAAATTTTTTATTAGACAAAGGACACTGTCAATAGGACAAAATGGTCACCCACATATTGGGAACCCTTGTAACCTTGAAGGCTATCCAAATATATTATCCAAAATATTCAAAGACCTCAAGAAGTTTAGACTCCAGAGAACCAAATAACCCTAAAATGGGTTATTAAAAATGGGGTACAGAGCTAAACAAAGTATTCTCAACTGAGAAATCTCAAATGGCTTTGAAGCCCTGAAAGGAATGCTCAATGTCCTTAGTCATCAAGGAAATGCAAGTCAGAACAGCCCTGAGAGTCTACCTCAAACCAATCAGAATGGTAAAGATCAACAACTCTGAAGACAGCAGATGCTGACAAAGATGTAGAGAAAAAGGAATAATCTTCAAATGCTGGTGGGATTGCAGGCTGTTAAAAACCACTTTGGAAAACATTCTAGCAGGTTCCTTAGAATATTGGAAATATTTCTACCTAAAGACCCAGGCATATCATTCCTGGGCATATACCCAAAAGATACTCCAAGATATAACAAGGACACATGCTCCCCTATGTTCATAGTAGCCTTATTTATAATAATCAGAAGATGGAAACAACCCAGATGCCCCTCGAAGAAAGATTGGATACAAAAAAATGTGATACATTTACACAATGGAGTACTACTCAACTATTAAAAAATGACAACTTCATAAAATTCACAGGCAAATGGATGAAACTAAAAAATATCCTGAGTGAAGTGACAGATACAAAAGAACACATGTGGTACATACTCACTGATAAGTGGATATTATCCCCAAAACTTAGAATACCGATTATACAACCTATAAATCATATGGAGCTTAAGGAGAAGGAAGACCAAAGTGTGGATGCTTCAATCCTACTTAGAAAGGGTAACAAAATATTCACAGAATGTAGAGGGAGGAAAGAACCTGGGAAGGAGAGAAGAAGAGGAAAAAAGGGGGAAGAATCGGGTATGGGAAGGGAAAAGAGAGAAGTAAAAAGGATCAGGAAATTGAATAGAAATATACAGTACTAGGGCATGGGGAACTGGTGTAAACACTAGAAAGTCTCTGATACCAGATAAGTGAGAGGCTTCCAGGACCAAATGGTTGTGACAGCTGAAATACTCAACAACAGAGAGAAAGAACATGTAAAGACCACTTCCAGGAGATAGATATGGCTTAGTTGAGGGATGGGGCCATCACCCATTTTAACATTTTTAGCCCAGAATTGTTCCTTTCTGAACAAAACACAGGAACAACAACAACAAAAAAAAATGGAACAGAGACTGAATGAAAGGCCATTCAGAGATCACCCCACCTAGTGATCCATCCCATCTGCCGACACCAAACCCTGGCATGATTGCTGATGCCAAGGAGCACTTGCTGACAGGAACCTCATATGGCTGTCCACTGAGAGACTCTGCCAGCACCTGCCTAATACAGATACAGATACTCACAGCCAACCATGGGACTGAGCCTAGGACCCTAATAGAAAAGCTTGGGGAAGGAATAAAGGAGCTGAAGAAAATTGCAACTCCATAGGAATAACAATATCAACTAACCACACCACCCAGAGCACCCAGGGACAAAACCACCAACCAAAAAGTATACAAGAAATCCATAGCTCCAGCTACATATGTAGCAGAGGATGGCTTTACCTAGCATCATTAGGGAGGGGAGGTTAGTGGTCCTGTGAATGCTTGTTGCACCAGCTTAGGGAGATGTTAATGAAGTGAAGTGGAAGAGGGTGAGTGAGTGGAAGAACACCCTCATAGAGGCAAAGGGGTGAGATGAAGGAAGAGGGGTTGTAGAGTAGAAACCAGGAAGGGAGACAATATAGATAATGTAAATAAATTAAATAATAAATAAATAAATATTGACTAATTGCTGCCCACTAATCAGGTGGGTAAGGAGTATATGGGTAAATATCGTGCCATCTACATTACAAGCAAATGCTGTAACCCTCACTCAAAAAGGTATGTATAAGTATATTTTCTCATTACCTTAATATAAGCAATATGTGCCCACATTCATACTCCCTTGCCAAATTCACAAATGTTACATGTATCCTAAAAAAAGAAACAAAACTCTTTTTCCAATGACATCTTTTCTTACAACCATCATAATTTCCAACACCTATAAAGAGAAATAGTGAATAGAAATATGCATCCATATTACTTTCTGTGCTATAAATTTTAATGACAGTCATAAGCAAAGGATCAGAGTTAGTACACATGTAAAAAAGTTGTGTATAAAAAGAAATATAGGATAGAAGTCTGGACCAGTGAAATTAATAATGATCCAAACAAGACTTGCCATGGTGCACTGCTACTTTCTAGTAAATGATATTATTCCTCACTGGCCAATTGCTATAGTCCTAATTAGTTTATGATCAAGAAATACAGTTGTTACATAAGTAATATTTGTCTCTACCATGAGAATATAAGTTATAAGCAAAAGGTACAGTCTACATTTATTATTTAAAGTCTATTTGTTTAGAAATTCAACCAATTTACTAAAATACAAATTATTGTCACCAATATAAATCATGGTTTGAAAATTAAATTCAGTGACAATAACTTTCTTGAAAATATATTTTAATTGACATATAATTATATCACATTCCCTTCTCTGTTTTCTAGGCCCTCCAGGTTAATTTCCTCAAATCCTGCTCATGTTCCCTCCATTCTGAAGTTGCTAGCCCATTTCTCTTTATTAATATTGCCAACAGGCCTATCTCTGCATGTGTATGAAAAAAAAGATATTAATAAAAGGCTTGAGTCTGTTTTTTGTTGCTTGTCTCTATGTGGTTTCAAGGCTGACCACTATGGACTGGAAACCAATAAAGAGCCTTATCTCTGTGAGAAATTAGTTATTCTTCTCTTGAGAGTTATTACTTTCCTCTAGCTCTTTGTCAGAGGGTGGGAGTCTGTGGTGGTTTGAATAAGAATGGTTTCCAAAGGCCCATATTGTTGAATGCTTAGTTACCAGGGAAAGGAACTCTGACATGATTAGAAGGTTTAACATGTGTGGCCTTGTTAGAGAAAGCATGTCCCTGGAGGTACACTCTGAGGTTTCAAAAGGCAAAGTCTTTTTTATTCTCTTTTGGCTTGTGGAAGAGGATGTACATCTCAATTATTGTTCTAGAACCATGAGTGCTGCCATGGGCTGTGACTTGTTCCTTACCATGGTGTCTCTTCACAGCTACTGAATAGTAAGTATAAGTTTTTTTTCTGTTACCTGTTGGGGTCCACACTAGCCCCACATTGGGCGCCAAAATAATGTTGGGGTCCACACTAGCCCCACGTTGGGTGCCAAAATAATGTTGGGGTCCACACTAGCCCCACATTGGGGCGGCCAAAATAATGTTGGGGTCCACACTAGTCCCTGTTCAGGCGCCAAAAATGTCGTGGCCCAAGCAAAATGTTGAGGCCCGGGCTGACCCACGTTTGGGCGGCCACTGTATCCTGGCCCAAGCTGCCGCTCCGGTCTGCGGGTTGGGGTTCAGCAAGAGCGAGGGTGAGGGCAGACTTGAAGAATGGAGACCAGACAGGGTGTGATTCAATCCCATTTATTCTTCAGTCTCTCTTCCTCTAAGTGTCTCCTTCTCTGTCTCCTCTGTCTGCTGTGTCTGATTCTGTCTGGAGCCAAGCGTCTTCTACCTAATGTCTGATGTGTCTGATTCTCTGATCTCAGTCTGATTCTGATCTGTTCTGTCTCTGCCTTTTATATGTCTCACTTCTAAGCCACGCCTCTAAGTTACACCTTTAATCATGCCCTTAGGTCTTGTCTCTAACTCTGATCTCTATACTTCTAAGTCATACTCTTAAGTCTCACACCTTTAATCTCACACACCTTTAGTCTCACGCACCTTTAATCTCAAGGTATCTAAACCAAGATTATTGGAGTGTGCTCAGCTGTTGTAGGCTATTGTAATCCAAGTCACATGTCAGGGTATATGGCTCAAGATGGCTGCAAAGCTGATAGCCGCTTTCTGCTAAAAGGCAGCCCCCAAAAGTTACCCCAGCCCACGGGGTAGTGAACAGGGAAAGGGGAACCAACTGGAAGAGAATGAGGGGAAAAGAGATGCAAAGAATGGACAGCAAGTCAAGAAGTCTGATCAAGTGGACAAATTTTTATTGTTCCCACAAAGGTTATATATTCATAGAAGCAGGATGTGGGGTGAGGGAGTACAGTAGGTCACTTTGTCCTTGGGGCGTGCAGGTGTTCTCAAGAGCAGGATGTTGGCTGGGTAAAAACTTCAGCAGAAAGTACAGAACAGAATGGATTGCTAGGCACCTGTCCACAAGGTCTATAGCTATTTGTTCTTAACTAGGCTAGAACTTTTCGACAGAGGCCAAGACTTTGTGCCAGTAAGCACTTATGGCTGACAAGACAGTTAATGTTTAAACAAGGTCGCTCCCAATACTCTCCTGTATTACCATGTCTTTTGATAGTGCCATTTTTCTTGGTCTTATTTGTGCAACCATTTCTATGAGAGACTGTTTTACAGCAATTTTCAAAGTTTGGGTTTCTAAAATCATTCCATACTGTTCAGTTGCAAGTATGAGTCTCAATTCCTAAATTTACTCTCACTGAGGTCACAGGAATAGGATGATTTGCACTGTATCTGCTGTGAAAGCCTCTTTATTGAGGTCTAACCTCTATGGTTCTAGAAAATACTGTGGAAAGCTGCCCAGGGAGGGAAGCAATTAGATAGTTCTACCTAACTGCAACATCTATTAGACATAGTAATTTCTAGTATGGGAAGATATGGATAAAGGTGGAATCAGTGGAACTCAGCTTGTCAGTGACAAACAGCAGCTGTCTAATTGTTGTTATGGCCTCATCAAATGCTTCCTTATCAAGAGAAAAATTATGCCTGATACTAAAAGTTTACCACCCTTTATAAAAGAAGCCTGTTTTTACAGAAAATAGTGAGAAAAAAAAAAAAAAAAAAAAAACCTCACAGAGAGAAGAAAGGTGGGGATCAACAGATTGTAAAGAGCTGAGACTGAAGGGATACATTAGTATCAAAGTACTTATGGCCTTGTTAGAACAATTTTTTCTTTTTTTTTTCCTTTATTTCCCTTTTACTTAAAATAAATTTTTTTCTCTTGTGATATATCCTGATTAAGTTTTTCTGTCCCTCAACTTCTCTCAGTTTATTCTAACCAACCCTCCATCTAGAGCCACTCCTGTGGGGCTGTGAAAGAATAGCTTGGTTCTTGGCTGAGCACAGGCCTCAAACCCTGACCCTGATGGGACAAAGGCAGGTATTCAGCCATGCCCCCCAGAACGCAGGCTCCTGACACCCGGCCAAGATCTCTATTGACCTATGCTTTGCCTTGCAGTCATGAATAGGGCAATGCAGCCCCTCCCAAAGAGGTGTCACCTAACACAGGTAGAGGGCGTGACTACAGGCCTCAGCCTCAAGAGATTTTTATATTAATGAGATACCTAAAGGTCGGAGGGCATAGCTAATTAAGTGACCCTCCTCCCCCTTCCCTCTCTTTTTAAGCCAGCACCCCCCTCTTAAGTGGGGGTGCACATCTAGACCATCTATCATCTGCCATGTCAATAAAGCTCTTGGGACCCTGGGCTTTGTTACTGGGGCCTGCTTTCATGCTACCGTCGTGGAGGACTTCTCTGCGTTCCAGCCACAGTTCAAGCCAAGAAAGTATAACAATCAAGCACTTCCTGCGGGGTGCAGTGCCAGAGCTCCCCCCCCCCCCCGCACCCACCCACTCTCTTTTAGCACACTGACAGGCTGTGTATTCCTCATGTCAGTCTCCGTTCTGCTGGGCCTCCCAGCAGTGTCTGGGACCCCTCAAGAGCAATCAGTCTCTGGTCCCTGCACCCCCGCAGAACCAGACTGAGTGAGGGACTCCCCATGTTGGGCGTCCCCCCCCCCACTCACGGTGCTGCCTGAAACCAACTCAAAGATCTAGTGCTTCTGCCATTCTATCATGTTCGTGCACCTGCGTGTGGTGTGTGGGCTATTCAACTTTCTCTACACACTCCCATTCTGTTTATGCTTTGAAAAGAAATAAACATCTAAATTATAATAATAAAATAAAATTGAATACATAACACCCTGAGATAGGACAAAGCTACAAGCAGAAGAAAAAGAAATTTTTAAAAAGGCATAAGAAACAAATAGAGATGCAGAAACCCACTCATCTGTACCCCCAGAAACTCATAAAAATATAAAATTGGAAGCCATAATATATATGCAAAGGAGATGTAGGGGAAAAATAAGAACAAAAAGAAATGTATAATTCAAACACTATAACAAATACAATTTAAAAATAGAAATTTGAAAACAAAACATAATACGACCTTATGAGGCAAGGAACCTCCAGGGATTTCACTGAGTTAGGTTTCTGTTGGTCATCTACTCACTGCAGGGCATACGGCTTACAGTTTGTTTCTCCAGTGACACACCCTTAAAGAAAACAAAATTTTTATTTGCTTGTCAATTGGAGATAGAATCTGGATTATGAATGGAGACTTGTGTCCATGTCTCCTTTTGGTACTACGACTCCATCTGGAACAGATCCATGTGCATGCTGCCTTCAGTCTTTGAGTTTATATGTGCAACACTAAAACCCTGGTTACTGGGCCTTACTTCGTTGATGTACTCCATTCCCTCTGGCTCTTACTATAGTTTGCTCTAAAAAAACCTGATGACAAATCTATCATGTTGAAGACAAAAACTATACAACGCATTGAACATGGAATAAACAATCAGATGCCTACATAGAGTCTTCAACTTTATGCTCTAGGGTCTTTCGTACAGAAAGGTACTTTTGTACTCTACCAAAGGAGAAACATAAAAATTAATCCAGCTACAAACTTTCAGTCTACAATGGTGTCCTGTCTACAGGATATGCTAGTGCAATGTTGGCACAAATCATTTGGGAGTTGTAGTGGGAGTTGTTAGCTATACTACTTTGTGCTCCACATGGGTCACACATTTCCATCCACCTACCCAAGCACTCTTTGGATCCCTAAATGAAAGACATATGAGCGTGCATACATGCACACACACACACACACACACACATACACACACACACATACACACACACACACACACACACACACGCACATGTACACATGCACAACATACACACATACACACACACACGCACGCACATGTACACATGCACAACATACACACACACACACAAACACACACACACACAAACCAGTCAATTTTAAAATGCCTTCAGTAAATTCAAAGGCTGGACGCTTCTAGACCGTCCCCTGCTAACCCAGTCACAATCAGGGAAGTGGCTAGTAGATATTTACCCTAAATCTTAAATGACTGGTTGATTTTTTCTTCTGCAGCTCCTACATCCCTCTCTTTCCCCCCAGTTATGGCGATCCTCCATCTCCTCCCATCTGCATCCTAGCCCATGCAACTCTAAGGGTTCCCCCTCATCTCTCTTTGCCCAACCATTTGCTGCTGGCTTCTTTAGTGGAGATTATCAAAAACCAATTGAGATACGGGCCTTTAGAGTTTGAACATGCAAATTCCTGAATAATCAAAGCATTTGAACCAATCTCCAACAGGAAGTACTGTAACCAACCAACATATGACTTTATTTAGGACCCACTCTGTAAGATGGAACTCAAACCTAATACTGCTTGTGTGACCAAAACTTTGGGGTTAGATCGCCTAGGGATCTAGCTTAAAACAAAATACTAGTGTTCTGCTAAAAGAACATAGCAATAATATTAATCCAAATTACATTATTTTTATACTAAAAATGAGTGCCTTGCTCACCTATCATTAGATAATCTTGTTCCTGCAGCACATCAGAGCTAGAGACCCACATCAAAAAGTTATACAGAGAGTGAGAGCTCTTGGTATACTCATCACTAAACAAGATGTTTCCATCAAATGCCTTCTGTTACAGCTAAGGGAAACCAACAAAATAATTTTGAATGTTAGAATACCTGTGCTTATGACTTAAGCTGTTATAGAGAGTATGCTAACTTTATTGGGGTTTTGGGGAAATTTTAAGATCTGGAAAAAAAAATATATGCTGGAAATATATCACTATAGTCTGTATATGTCTGTGTAAATGTAATGGTAATAATGTTATCATAAAATGTAAATGTGCATTTAATAATTTGTAGTTTTAAGAACCATAAATTATAAATGTTACAGTTAGAGTCAATATTAGGTAAAGCTTTCAATCCATAATTCTTATGCATTTTCATAAAAAAGAGAATAAAAATAATTTTTTTTTAAATATTGGAAAGTTTGCTACTAACTCTATTTAAGTTACATTTGATATTATGCTTACAATTATGTACATGTTCTTGTATTTATTTTCATGTATATCAGTTTGTTGAAAAGTATTTCTGGTATATTTTTAGCCTAAAAATTATATATATGTTAGTTGAGAATGAATAAGTAGTTGTCAGAATTTTCAGCTTTGATTTAATACTAGGTATACAGTATAATAAAACTGTACATTTGTACTATAACTAGAGCAAATGTCATATTATACATTAAATAACTGCAAAAGTGAGAAACAGTGCAAATAAGCTATACATTTCACAGAATTCATACCCCCAAATTTTCAGGAGATATTGGGTTTCTATATCAATTTCTAAATAGAAATAAATTTAGACTGCATTAAACATTACAATATGGCCATAATAAAAGTACACAAAAATAAGGTATTTTAAAAGAAGCTTATTAAAAGTGAGGAATTTTTCTTTTTTAAAAAAAAACTTTTTTTTTCTTTTAGAAGATTTATTTTATGTATGTGAGTACACACTCAGTGTCTTCAGAAATACCAGAATAGGGCATCAGATCTCATTACAGGTGGTGGAAAGCCACCATGTAATTGCTGGGAATTGAACTCAGGACCTCTGGAAGAGCAGTCAGTGCTCTTAACTGCTGAGCCATCTCTCCAGGAGGAATTTTTCTTGAGGTGGATGGAGTTGCTATATTTTAAAACCTAGCATCCATATGTAGACAGTGCAATTTTTTTTATAAATAAATAAACAAATAGTCATATAGACAGAGAAAAATAATTATAAAACTAAGAAAAAATTACAATAAATTTGAAAAACTTACATATTAAGAAAATGAAATACATCAGTAAATTCTAAAGTCAAACATATTGAACACAAATTATAAATAAAAGTAATTTTAAAATGAATAAAATATTTTTGTAAAATAATATAGCATCATTATTATGGCAATTTTAAAGTTAATAGTTACATTATTGTGATTTTTGGAATGAATGTCATTTTATGTAGAAAATGGAAAATTTGCCTTAAATGTTATATCTAGAAATAATAATTAAAGAATTCTTAGTGAGAGCCCATGAAGGACAGTAATATGGGCTCTTCCTGGGTCACACAATAATTAACATGATAAAACTGGAGAATATCTGTCTTGAACTCAATCACTTAAGCTCACAACTTAGCATATACTGTTTATGAATTTTATGAAAAAGATAATTTTACTTATAGGAAAGATAACATTTTATCCAACAACATGAGAGACTAATAGTGGAATAGATCCACAGGTAATTTAATTGGAAGACAACAGTTATCCATTACTCTAAAGAATTACTAATTATAACTTTAAATGTGGGAGTAGAGGGTGATAGCATTTAAAAAAAAAATTTAAAGGAAAAATAGAGTGTTGAAATTGTGTTTCCTCCATTGAAACAATTCTAACCTGTATAAACTAGCACCAAGATGCTTAACAAAGAACTTTACTGTTTAACCAAGGAATTCTAGCAATAAACTGTTGAAGAAAAGTAGGAGTGAATTTCAATGAGCTTGTAGTATTTCTCCTTGTTACTTGTTAAACCTTTACTGTGCACAACATCATAGTTGTTGAAATGATAGTCTACTTTCTTTGAGGATTATATTTGTTCTAGAACTCTGGGCTGCTCTTAACTTCTGTTGGTCTAGAGCTCTAATAGAAGCCATTCTGTTCTTAAAGCTGTTTGATTCATTTATTTGTTTCCATTTACTTTCTGATATTTCAGCTTTTTATTAGGATTCTTCTTCATGCTGGAGGACATAGTGGCTTTTCATGTGTTGATGCCACAATCTGGTAAAATATTTTGTTTCCTAATTGGATGAGCAGTTGATCAAGAGAAATGAATAGCCAAATAGAAAAACTCTCATGAAGAATCCAAGGAGGAAATTTTTGAGTGTATAGTGTTATAAAGGTGCTGCCTCAAATACCACAGAAGAACATAGTTGAGATTTGGTCTTTTGCTATGTATTGTAATGCTAAATACTTACCCCCTGAATCCTTTAGAAGAGAATGGGATTGTATATCAAGTAATACTATGTGACCTTGCTCCTTAATTTAAAACTACTGGCTAAATATAAAAGCCAACAGTGACCTATAGCTGGGCTGAGGAGAGGTAATCAAGGTTTTGTTTTTTGGGTTTGGGATCTGAGGCAGTACTATAAACGGGAGAGAGATGGAAAAAGGTAGAGTAACGAGAAGATGCCGTGGGGTAGGTGAATCATAAAAACATGACCATGATGGCTGGCCAGTAGAAGTTAACAGCAGCCCAGATGATATATGGCATGTCATATCTTGGGATTATTGGTAGTGAAGTAGGCATAATAGCATACAGGGGTATATATTCTTCTAGCTCTAGTGCTTTAAAAGCTTCTTATTATAAATATACAAGTTGTGTGCCTAGGAACTAAATGATCAAAGGTGGGGCAGAAACTCCCGATTTGAGGGAAAAAAACAAACAGTACAACAAGCATGAATAATTTGGGGTCCATTACAATGATTAAAGGTGTAGTTTTGTCTGTTGTAGAGCCAGACCAACTGAATTTGATTCCTGGTGCTCATGTTTGTGAAGGAGACAACTGAGTCACTCAAGTTCTCCTCTGATTTATACATATAACCCTGAGTAATAGATACTCTTCATAATCTCAAATATGTACACAAAATAAATAACATATAGTTTAAAATTATAAAGCAGAATAAAATATATAATGTTGCATGGTAAAATAAGGATACTTCATAAGAACATAGTAAATGCAATAATTATATACAATTAATTTTGTCAGTTTTATTGAAATTAAATCTGAACATTTGATAAACCTTAAATCAGTATGTAAATTATTGAAGAATACATAAAATGTTAACCAAATTATCAAAAAAAAAAAAAAAAAAACTTGATTTCTTTCCTTGACTAGAGCAGAGATATAGTTAGGGATATATCTAAAGAAGCAGTAACCTCAGTGGATTGACCACATCCAAAGATTTAAATGTAGAAAAAGAGCCAAGGATTTGGGAGTGGTGGTTGTACCTGTATAATCAGGATAAGACTATTTTCAAAATCAAAGCAAATATAAATGTACATGATAGTCTATTTTGAACTGATTTTCTATATAGATGAAAAAATATAAAGCCTATATATAGAAAAAAAATCTTTTCCTTGTTTTTTTTTCATAAAAAGAAGAGGGCAGTGAGCCCTCTTATGCTGTACCCAAACTTTCCAACCAGGCAAATATTAAATATCATTCTGAAGGCTCAAGTAAACTCAGTCTATCAGGGCATGAAAAAGAACTAGAGGATTTAGATCAAATAAGCCAGGACTTTGAAAATTATTAAACATACAGAAAATAAACATACATAATAATTAAACATACAGGAATGAAAGATATGGGAAATATAGGACACCCTGTAAAATTAAAAAGACAAACAAATAAGCAAAAATTATAGGACAATTCCAAGCCAATGGTATTAGCCAGATCTCTACTAGCAAAATGGAAAAATTAATCTCAAAACTAAGGAAAGTCTCTTATACATAGATGAAAGAAGCACATAGAAAACCAACCAGACAAGACTAGAAAATGACATCACCATGACATGTTATAGATAAACCATAGGTGAAAAAAGACAGTATTGAAAACTGCAAGAAAAAAAAAGTCACATATAAATATAAAAAAGTTCAAATAACAGGTGATTTATCATTGAAAACCTTGAAAGCTAGAAGATACTGGAACAATGAATTCCAAATCCTAAAAGTCTATCTGCCATTATTGAAAGAAAAATGACTGCTTCTATTTCTTTAGGGGTTATGAGGCTGTTTAGATGGTTTATCTGCTCCTCGTTTAACTTTGGTACCTGGTATCTATCTAGAAAATTAACCATTTCATCCAGATTTTCCAATTTTATTGAGTATAGGTCTTTGTAGTAGGATCTGACGATTTTTTAAATTTCCTCTGTTTCTGTTGTTATGTCTCCCTATTCAGTTCTGATTTTATTAATTTAAGTATTGTCTCTGCGCCCTTTGGTTAGTCTGGCTAAGGGTTTGTCTATCTTGTTGATTTTTTATTTATGTTAATGGAAACATAATCTAATTTATGTTAATGGAAACAGCATCATAGAAACAGGAAAATCACACCCTCATAGAAGCACAAGGAGCGGGAATGGGATAAGGGGTTCCTGGGTGGTGGGGGGAGTGGGATAAAAGGATAAAATTTGAAATGTAAATATTATAACCAATTTTTAAAATGGGAAAATAAAAGAAAAGTTGTTAGAACCGACATCTTTAATAAAATGTCAGCCCCCCGCAAAAAAGAAAGAAAATAATGTCCATGACATAAAAAGCCTATGAAACAATAATAATCAGCCAATAAAACCTACAAAAATCACAGGGAAATATATTTCAAGCTGAAAAATAGACGGTGGAAGAGATACAAAGCCAAAATTATTAAACAAAATACACCAGTGATAGTAGCAAAACAACACAAACACCAGCAACAGGTAGATAACAACTAATACACGCAGTTCAATAACTCTAAATATCAATGGCCTAAATTCTATAGATACAAACTGACTGACTAGATCTGTAAACAAAATCAATCTCTCTTTTGTCTATCCGAAAAACATTTTAGTTTTAAAGCAACACAGCTCTTCAAACTAAAAGGAGAAAAAAAAGTCCTAAAATTAAATGGACAAGAAAGCAAGACGGAGATGATTCCCAAAAATAGGACACAGAAGACGCCCAGCAAACAGGAATCATAAGAGATAAAGAGGGAAAGATACTTTATTTTAATCAGTTAACATAGTTAACTCATTCAGTTAACCATGAAGACACTACTATCCTAAATATGCATGCATTAAACTCTGGTACACATAATTATATGAAAAGGAAAATGTTCTACTTGATTTAAAGACATAGATCAACATTAATCTATTTATGATAGATGTGTTCAATCTTTAATAGACAGGTCTTCAGACAAAACCAAGCAAAGAAAAAAGTGAAAAAATAAAAATACATAAAAATAAACAAATAAAATATTAGTACTACTTGATATCAAGTAGTCCAAATGGACTTAACAGATATCTAAAGAATGTTTCATTTAAATACCAGGGTATTCACACTCTATTCAGCCACAGAGAAAAAAACTGCCTAAAACAGAACACATCTTAGGATAAAAATCAATTATTAACAATGTCAAAAGTATTGACAAAACTCTGTATCTGAGCACAATGCAAGATATCTTAAATTTGACAGCACAGAATCTCAAGGACATACACAAATCATGGAGATTAAACAATGTAGTACTGAATGGAAAATGAGTCAAAGAAGAAACCAAAAAATAAATATAAATTTTCTGAAAACAATTGGATTGGAAAACACAAGCAAACCTTTAATCACATTCAAAACAGTTCTATAAGGAAAACTTATAACTAAGTGCCTACTTTTTAAAAAACCCTGAAAGAGATAAATAAGTGAGTTATAGTGGCAACTCAAAAACTTGGAAAATAAAATAGAAATAAAATCAAGCAGTTGACAGCAATAAATAATAAAAGACAGGGTAAAAATCAATAATATAGAAACAATAAAAACACTACAAAGAATCAACAAAACCAGGATTTTTTGTTTGTTTTGAGAAAATCAACAGACTCCTATCTGGACTAAGAAAAGAGACACAGTGAGAGACTATCTCTGAAATACCTAAAAGAAATGAAGAATTTTTTTTAAACTGAATGTAGACAGACCTAAAACAAAATAATAAATGAAGAGATTTAAATATGAATTAAAAGTAGTCTAACAACCAACAAAATGAAGGAACAGATGTATTTATACAGAATTTTATAAGAATTACAAAGAGCTATACCTAATCTTTTTTATATAGAAAAAAAATGAAGGAAAGAAAAACAGAAGAAACACACTTTTTTTTTTTTTTTCAAAAACAGCATTACTCTGATGCCTGAACCAGGTAAAGACAAGATACAGGCCAACATGCCTTGTTAGAGTCGACTCAATAAAATACTTATAAACAGTATACAAGCATCTATAAAAATTTTTTTATACCATAATTAAATTGGCTTTATATCTGGTATGCATTCTGTGTATGGTATACATACATGCATACATATATAGTAACAAATAAAATAAACATCATAAATAAATTTTTAAAATATACATATGATCATCTAAATAGATGTAGAACAGTTGAATAGACTTTGACAAAATATACTTTCATGATAAAGTTTTAGAAAATGTTAAACTAGTAATAACAAAACTAACATATTTGGCTGGGAAAAATCAGCCATTAAAAAACAAACTAAAACCAAACAACAGAGTCAATGGAAAGATGAATAAAGCTGAAACTTATTAATAAATTTCTGATGGGATTGAGGTTAACATCACTGACATTGTGAACAAAGAGACAGGTTTATAAAAACTGAAGCTTCTATCATCTTAGAACTTCTTCCTCCTAAATTAAAGTTTCTTATTCCTAACAAGTCATGTCCCATATTCCCACCAATAGCTTCTTATAGTAGTTATCTCATAGAGGTTTGTGTACATATATATGATGACTCACAGACAACATCACTGTAGTAGTCTGAATAAAAATGGGCCATGTAGGCTCATATTTGAAGGCTTATGAGTGGCACTATTAATTGTAGTAAGTTTAGCTTTGGGATAAATATGGGCTTTGAGGTTTCAAAAGTCAAAGCAGGACCTGGAGGCTTGCTCTTCTCCTGTTCACTGTAAAACTGAATGTAGAACTCTCAGAGACTCATCCAGTACTCTATGCTTTACTCTCTGATAAAAATGGGCTAACCTTCTGAAACCATAAGCAAGCCTCAATTTAATGCTTTTTTAAATAAGAGCTTTTGTGTTCATTGTGTCTCTTCATAGCAATAGAACACTGAAAGACAATTTGGTATGATGGAGTCAGGTATTGGTGTGATAGGGTTAGCCTTGCTCTTGTTGGCATATGTTGACTTTGTGCCTTTGGATTAGGAAAACACTTGAATGCTTTAAGAGGAGATTAATGGGCTATGCTAGATGAGTATGGAAGATAGTGGTATGGAAAGCATAGTAGATTATGATGGCTTGGATCAAGAGGTTTCAGAAGAGAAAAATATTAGGCAATAGACTGTAAACAGTTCTTAGAATATTTTGATGAAGGATGTGGCTAATTTCTGCCCTTGTTTTAAAAAGAATCTGCCTGAGGCTAAATCAAAGACCTTTGGATTAATAACATTGCCAAAGGAGACAGCAAGACAACCTAGTGTTGATTGTATCATGTAGTTAGTGGCCACATTTATGTAGGTCTATTATAAAAAGGATGAAGCTGATCCATGAAATAAACAAAATGTACAATTTGAGGAGAAAAAAAAAAACAGCAGGAAGTGTAGCAGAGCTAAATCCAGTGCTCAAATAATAACAGGTTTTGTAGATGGAATAAGGAAAGTGATGATCTCATGACCCAACCCCATACACCCATGCTTGCAGGTTGGGCAAAGGAATTACAGAAAAGCTTAAGCAAAGAAGAAAACCAAAGAAAACAGCTGATGAAAATGTACATGAGCAAAAGTTACATGTTTCAGCCTGAGTAAGCAATGAAACTTTGAGGCTTCAGCCCTGCAGTTTAGGTTTTAGACTCAAGGACGCAAGAGCATGGTTGTAGAGTCTCCTCTACAACCTTACTTCTGGGACTTAGGACAGCTGCTGAATCCAGGTATTTGTGAGGGGGTCTCTGCATGGAGACCTAGAGATGCCATTGAGTGAAGCTGTGGAGGTAAAAGCTGGGTTGCATTTGAGCCTCCGAAATGTTAGAGATGCCAGAGTGATTGGATACTTGTCAAGGAGTGCTGAAGACTGGGTGTGGAACCAGCCCAAGGAAAAAAGCCTGGTTATAGTTAATAAAACTGAAAATAATTAGATATCTGAAGAGGGCATTGACAGGAGACATGGATGTACAGTCTGGACTTTACCCTGCTTGTTTTCTTTCTTGTTTTGGTCCAGTCTTTCCTCACTATATTTCCTTTTCTTACTTTTAAAATTACAGTATTCAATATGCTGTATGATGGGAGCATGTGATCTGCTTTTTGATTTTTATTTTACTGTGGTTACAATTAAGAGATTGCCTTGAGTCTCAGAAGAGATTTTGAACTTTTAAAGTATTGAGACTTTTAAGGTCTATGAGGACTTGTGAAGTTGGACTGAATACATATGCATTATAATATGGATATAAGAATATGGCTAGAGAGTGGAATATGCTGGTTTAAATAAGAATGACCTCATAACTCAAACATTTAAATGCCTCCAATACCTCTTTCCCTAATTCCCATGAAGCTCTCTCCACCTTTCCAACCCCACCCATCTGTAATTCTTTAAGACTTATTATAAATATCAAGGTTTTGTGTCTTTTATTTGGGAACTAAATAATCTAATGTGGGATAGAAATCCCCAAATAATATTTACTGTTACATAAGATCCAGAGGATCAGAATGTTGGCTGTGATATACTATCTCATATTAATGTCAGAAAATACAATCATAAGCTCTCAACAATGGACTGATTAAACATAAGCTTAACAAGAAGAAAAATTATAGACATGAAATAGTGAACATGTGAAGGTTGTGACTTCAAACACACACACAAAACTACAGACTGAGAAGATTCTATATCAAAGTTTATTTGTATGTATAAGAACAACAATTTATTTGTATGCATGTAACAACAATGAAAAACATACCATGAATTCAAAGAAGAGCTTAAGAGGTATATATTAAGACTTTAGATAGATGAAAGACAAGTGATAACATATGTAATTAATGCTATAATTGTACCCTGTGCTCCATTTCCTGGCTCATAACATTGATTGCTTTCCCAGAGGCCTGACTATACCAGGAAACCAGCTTAGCCCAGCCCCCTCCAAGCCCCCAAATGCACCCAACTACCCCCAAATACACCCTCAACAGCAGTAAACTGAACCCTATACCCTGAGTCCCATTCCCTTCTCCACAACTCTGCTTGCTTTTTCTCTGTCCTCTAGGCATGAGGGACACCAGGTAAGCGCCCCCCAGCCCAAACTGCTGTACAAACCTAACTGAGAGCATACCAAAAAGTAGTAGACTATACCAGATAGCCTATGCTCCATTTATTGCTACACAACTCTGCCTACATTTTAAGAGGCCTGTCATATTCCGCTAAAATACACCCACCAGCCCTAAACTGCATCTCACCTACTCAACACCATTTTCCAAACTACAATATCACCTGATTTCCTGGAGGATAACCAAGACCAGGGCTTCCAGGTCATGCTGATACTAGCGACCCAGAGGAAACATTGGTATTCACAAGGCCTCCCCAGAGGCATTGCAGTCCACAAAACCCCCAGGGGAAGACTAGCTAGTCATAAAAACACTCAGACTATTAGACAGAAGAATAGAGAAAACAAAGTGGGGAAAAAATCTTCAAAACACCCTTTCAACATAGACAAACTTAGAAATCAGCATCTAAACTTAAAATAACTGTAAAACTCAGATGTTTGAAGAGCAGGTGAAAAACACAATCAACAAAAGCAAAGGCAGTATAGCACCACCTGAGTCCAGCTATCTTACTACAGTAAGCCCTGAATGTACTAACACAACTGAAGCACAAGAAAATGTGCTTTAATTTTTAACTTTAACTCCAACCTTATGAAGATAAAAAAAGTGAAGAATCACCAAGAGGAAAGAGTCTGGGAGACACTGAAAAATACCTTAAACAGAGAAAGTGATAAAATGCAAGTATCTCAGGGATTTTGGTTAGGAGGTAGCCAGATTAGATTAGACAGTTAAATAGAGTAATATTGCCCAGTTGTTGTGCCTTGTAGGCTTGATAAATAAATATAATAGTCTACACTAAATAATTTGTGAGCTAGCTAAGTAAGAAGAAAATTGTAACATAATTATTGAAAAGCCACTAACAGAAATTAGAGAAATAGTGAAACAAAAAGATGTTATGAATCAAATGGACTACAGAACATTTTACCCAAACACAAAAGAATATACCTCATTCTCAGGACCTCAAAGAACCTTCTTCAAAATGAACCACATACTCTGTTACAACGCAAATCTCTACAGATACATGAAAATTGAAATAAGCCCCTGAATCTTTTTTTTTAAGCCCCTGAATATTAAGTCTACCAACCAAAAAAAGACCAAGGTCAAATGGTTTTAGTACATAATTCTACCAGAATTCCAAAGAGCTAATATCAATATGCCTCAAACTATTCCACAAAACAGAAACAGAAGGACCACTTCCAAGTTATTTTTATGAGGTCAAAGTCATCCTAATACCTAAAGCACACAAAAACTCAGACAATAAAAAGAATTTCAGGACAATTTTCCTTCTGATCACTATTGCAAAAATACTCAATATAATACTCAGAAACTAAATTCAAGAAAACATAAAAATGATCGTCTACTATGATCAAATAGAGCTCATCACAGAGACACAGTTCAACATAAGAAAATGTATCAAATTAATTCACAATATAAGCAAACTGAAAGAAAAAACCAAAACCCCATACAATTATCTTGTTAAATGCTGAAAAAGTATTTGAGAAAATCTGACACACCTTCATGTTAGAAATTTTGGCGAGTTCAGGGATACAAAGTTCACAACTAAACATAACAAAGTCAATATACAAGAAGCCATTAGCCAACATCAAATTAAATAGGCATAGAAAACAGTTCCACTAAAATCAGGTATAAGACAAGTCTTTCCACTCTATTTACATCTATTCAATACAGTACTTGAAATTTTAGCTAAAGCAACAAGACAAGCAATAAGAAGTAAAAATATCTATATTTCCAGGTGATATGACAACATACATATGTGACCCCAAAATTCTGCAAGAGAACTCTCACATCTGATAAACACATTCAGCAAAGTGGCTGAATACAAACTAACTAAAAATCAAAAAAAGAAAGAAAGAAAAGAAAAATTAGTAACTCCACTATACATGAGCAATAAGATAAATGGGCTAATGAATTAGAGAAATAATACCCTTCACAATACCCACAAATAATATAAAATTTCTTGATGCACCTCAAACCCAGAAGTAAAAACCCATATTACAGAAATTTCAAGTCTGTTAAAAAAGAATTTGAAGAAGATATCAGAAGAAGGAAAGATCTCCCATGCTCATTGATGAGTAGGAGTATTGTAGTACAAATGGCAATCTTATTAAAACCAATGTACAGATTTTATGTAATTACCATCAAAATTACAATACAGTTCTTTACAAACCTATACTTCATATGGAAAACAAAATACCCAGGATATCTCGAATAATCCTGTACAATAAAAGAACTTCTGAAGTTATTATCACCCTGATTCAAGCTATAATACAGAGCAATAGTAATAAAAATCACATCTATGGGCATAAAAACAGAAACATTGAACAATGGAATCAAGTCAATGTCCTAGAAGTAAATTCAAACACCTATCGACACTTGATTTTTGACAAAGAAATTTACTATGGAAAAATAAAGCATCTTTAATATGTGGGATGGACTAACTGGATGTTGGCAAGTAGGATAGTTAAAAAAGAGTCATATCTATCACTCTGAACAAAATTAATATCCAGATGCATAAAAGACCAGCAGCTTACAGAATGGAAAAAGTTCAACAACCCAACATCTGACAAGGGCTTATATCCAAATATATAAAGAATTCAAGAAGCTAGATACCTTAGGCTAGAACAAAGAAATAATCTCAGGCAGGGATCTAAATATTAGGCTACAACAAAGAAGTAACTTCAGGCAGTAGCCTAAATCTTAGGCTAGAACAAAGAAGTAGGCTTCAGACATGAAAAAGACTTTGGGCTAGAAAAATATGAAAATGACTTTGGACAGGGAAGTAGGCTCAGATATTTTGGTTATATTGATAAGCACTTAGAAATGGGACTTTGTTTATTGTCTTGCTTGTTTCTTGCCTATTTGTATCTATTGTATTGCTAGTTCTTCAACCTAGAACTGACCTTAATACTTGCATGTAATTAAAACGGTATGAAAGCAGACTTAGAAAATATAAAAAATAAAAATAAAATAAAATAAAAGCTAGATACCAAGAAATCTTATATCCCAATTTAAAATTGAGGTACAGAGCTAAGCAGATTCTCTAGAGAGGAATCTCTAATGGCTGAGAAGCACCTAAGGAAATGTTCAAAATTCTTAGCAAAATAAGAAATACAAAAAAAAAAAAAAAAAAAAAACCAAACCAACCAACCAACCAAACAAACAAAAACCAACCACCAAAAACCCTTAAAGTGCCTAAGATTAAACATTTAAGTGACAGCTTGTTACTGAGAGAACATGGAGGAAGGGAGACTCACCTCCACTGCTGTTGGGAGTACATTTTTTTACAGTCACTTTGGAAATCAAATTGGTGATTTCTCAGAAAATTTCAAATAGTTCTACCTCAGGACCCACTTATACCACAACTTGTAGCCGCTAGCGGCTATTTGTACCAGGTTCACCTAAGAGGAAGGCTGGGAATGAAAGGGGAATGGAGGGTGAGAAGAGATTGAGGCCAAGACAAAGTTCTCTGATCAAGGCCCCAAGTTTAATATTTTGCTTTCACATATAAAGAGTAAGTCCCACCCCCCAGAGTCTCTTCTCTGTTCAGCTAGAAAGAGAAGTAGCCAGAAGGTGTCAGACAAGCTCAGCAGGCGGTCCATTCTTCTTAGCTCCTGTAGTAGACTGCAGGGTGCCAAGGCCAGCAATGTAATGCCTCCTCCTAGGTCCTACTGTTGTTTGGTCTATTGTGGTAAATGGCTTGCAGGTCTGCTCAGGCCTGGGGGAAGGGCACAACTCCTGTGCCATATATCCAAAAATGCTCTATAATACCACAAAGACACTTACTCAGCTATGTTCATAGCAGCTTTCTTCTTAGTAGCCATAAACTGGGAATGACCTAGATGTTCCTCAACAGAAGAATAGATAAAGAAAATGTGGCACATTTACACTATGAAGTACTACTGAGCTATTTATAACAAAGACAACATGAAATTTGCAGGCAAATGGATAAAAAATAAAAGATTTTTCTGAGTGAGGTAACCCAGACCCAGAGAAAAAAGCATGGTATATACTCACTTATAAGTGGATATTAGCAGTAAAGTAAAGGATAATCATGCTAAAATCCACAGATACAAAGAAGCTAAGTATCAAAAAGGGTTCAATCTACACATGAATCTCTCTAAGAAGAAATATGATTGACATGATGGGTAGACAGCAGGAGGGAAGTAGACTGGGTGGTGGTGGGGATAAGAACAGGAAGGATCAGGTTGGGGAGGACAACGAGAGACAGTTCTGGGAAGAAAACTGAAATCAGGGTAGGGAATCATTCCTGACGTGAGCTAGAAACCAAGTGAAGAATGAAAAATTATAAAAATCATTTTTATAAAATATATACATATATATATATATATATATATATATATATGCCTTTAAAGTTCTTTTAGGGACATGGAAACTTTTCTCTGAAACAAGCCAGGCCAGTTTCAGGAACTGGATATAAAGAATGAAAGTCATTCAGGTGGTAAAAACACAATGACAGGGTTGTGGCTCTATGGCTGGAGCTAGTGAGAAATAGTTAATAGATAGTTGACAGGGTAGGGCAGTGATATGGTAAAACCACATTTTTGAGAAAAATGATTGTACTGAGTAATTTCCATGGCTATTAACCTTTCAGGGTGGGTTTCTCTGGAATGTTTTGCTATTCTTATGTTATGTGTCCTTGGCAACCCCTCACCCCCTTCCCACTCCCCTGGTTTGTGGTTTTTCCCTTTAAAACCCTCCTCAGACTGGCAGGCGGGGCCAAACTCTACTCCTGCGTGTATGTAGTCAGACTGCTGGCTGCCAGCTCTCTTCCCCAATAAACCTCTGCTGATTGCATCCAGGTATGGTTTCTTGTGATTTTTGGGTGGTCATGATTTCCTGAGACTTGAGGAAGGGTCTCCCAAGTATGGGGGTCTTCACAAGTACAGTGAAAAACAACCAGTAATCTATGAAGTTGACCCTAGCTAAGACTCCCAGCAATGTAGACATGGAACCAGAAACAAACATCTCAAATAAGTAGAAAAGACCAGCAGAGGGATAGGGATTTCAATCATCCACAAAGACTTAAATCTACAATTTGTTCTGCCTACATGATGTACAGGGGTAAAGATGTAACAGAAAATGAGGGAGTTGTCAATCGATGACTAGTCCACATTTAGATTCATGACAGGGAGCCCATTTCTGATACTATTAATTATATTTTGCTATACTTGCAGAGAGGTGCGTAGCATAAATATTATCAGAGAGGCTTTACCCAGGATGTTAACATATTCAGAGGCCCACAGCCAAACAGATGGATATTGGGGAATCCTGGCAAATATGGGGAGCAAGGAATTAGAAGCCAGAGGGGAAAAGGACTAAGAGTAGATGGGGGTAATAGGAGTAAGGAAAGAGAGAGTAGAAACTGTGGTCAAAAAAATAAAGTAAATACAGAAATTTATCTATTAATTTTTTAAAAGAAATATAAATTTGAACAAAATCATCAAGTAATTCAGAAAGCATGAAAAACAAGATAAAACTATCTTGGTGTATATTTTAAATACCATGCTGCTATTAAGTAGCACCCATGTTGTGCTTTTTAAGGATGTATAATTTATACAGTAATACATTGTGACTTGCTTTGCTATTCTGCTTGCTTAGACAAAACAAGTTTTCTTCTAATATACATCAAAACATTAATGACTTATTTTTCTTCATTTAATTTCACTATGTGTGTATTTAAATCCACATCAGTGTAATGTACAACAATCATGGCAACATCATCATTGAGATGAAGATTTTCCAGATGGAAGTAAATTTTATTGAACATGATTTTTTTTTTCATTCAATATATTCTGATTATGGTTTCTCTCACACTACTCCTTCAAGTCCACCTGACCAAATCCATACCATTTCTTTATGTCTTTAGAAAACAAACAGATATCTAATACAAAATTTAAATATATATATAATAAAATAAAGTGTCTATAGAACAAAGCAAATAAACTAACCAAAAAAAGAGTCAAAGGAAAAGCACAAAGTGCACATATAGCTGTAAATGCTTACACATTTGTAGAGACAGAATTTCCATAAAGATACAAGTTGCAACTAATATATAAGTTGGAGACTTTTGACTTAAAAGAAAAAAATAGTAACTTAATACTGGATCTGCATTTTTGTCTTCTCTGACTTGTATTGATACCCTGGTGGACAGTTGAAGTAACTCATTTTGATTCAATGAGTTTAATTGGTAAAATGTTGAATTTCAAAAATATAGTTTATACATATTAATAGCAAATGTTTATTCTTTAGTAGCATATATCATTTTAGTTACACTAAGTGAAACTTAATTTTATATTTTCTTTACAAATAGTTAATTTTAACAGAATGTTTTGTTATGTTTTAGGATTTGCAGACTTGTTTAAATAATTAGAACCTTTGTATCCACGCTGTAATTCTGTTTGAATTGAATGCAAGAGAACTCAGTAATATTGTATGATCTCCAACAGCTTCCCTTTTCTTCTAAAGAACTGAGGAGGTTGTAGTTTAAGTTGTTGAGTAAAGAAAGTCAGCAAGAAATCAGAAAGAATAGGAGATATTTTGATATAAATATATTACCCTGCTGGGAAAATAACTCATGTAGCAATTTTTCTTTATTTTTTTTTAAAAAGATTTTATGCAAGGAAAGTCAAAGGCAATTATTTATAAATACACACAACCTTAATGAATTGAAAACTTACATATTATTATTTTTATCAGCTTTATTGTGTTCATGTCCAAAATTATTTTGGAATATACTTACCAACTTACTGTTTAAAAATTTGAAAATAGAAAGGTATATGTAGCTGACATTTTCAAATGAAGAAGCTATTTTATATTCCAACTTATATAACAACATAATTATTTAAAATGTACAAATTTGTTTTTACTATTTTATTATGATTTGTGAAAAGTTGAGCAACTTTATTTTCTATGACTTTTTATTTCAAGATATAAGTAAGTCTGAAAAAGTGATTTTTAAAAAATTTCTATTATTTTTATTTGTGTTATAAACTGACATTCAAATGACTTCTGCATTAATTTTTATTACTACACAAATATTTTTAAAAGAGATATATAAACAGAATGTTACAGATGGAATGTGATTCTATACATTGGGACTCAGTCATACTCCTAAGACTTAGTATCTTATATTTATTTAGATGATTATCTTTACTTTTAAAAAATATTTGCATTTAATATTCTACTTATCCTAATATATTATTTCTTATACATTATAATTAAATATAATAATGATGATTTTCATGTGATTCATAAAATAGATGACATCTAAGACATCAAGCAAAAGAACAAGAGAATGATAAATTTTAAACTTAATCTTATTCAATATTATTACCTAGATGAAAATGTAGAAAAATGTAAAAATAAATTTATTTCAAAGTACATCTCACAAAAATAGCCAATATGACTTATGACCAATATTTTCATCTTTGAGCAAAAATAAAATTATTTATCATTAATTAGAAATACTTTTAATCTTTAAAAATATACTCAAAATATATTGCATTTTATTTTGTTTCTTTCTTTTTTGTTGTTGAAAATAGGTGCTTCTTTTATATAATACATCTTAACTGCACTTTCTGTGCCCATCTCAGGAAGTCCCCAACTCCTCACTCCCACACATCTACCCCACTCCATTTCTTCTTCAGAAAAGAGTAGGCCTACAAGAGACAACAACCAAACCAGGGGATGGGAGGAGGTTACAATAATACAAAGGCTGGACAAGGTAATTGAACAGGAGGAAAAGAGTCTCAAAAGTAACAAAAGAGTCAGAGACACACCTGCTTCCTCTGTTAAAAGTCCCATAAGTGCACCAAGCAATTAGCCATAACATATATGAAGAGAACCTGGTACAGGTCCCATTCTTGTTGGTTGAGTCTTTGTGACCCCTTGGGATCCCTTCTTTGTCAACTGAGTAGTCCATTATTTCCTGATGTCCTCCATCACCTCTGATCCTGCTATCTTTCCTTCCCTAACTCTAACTCATTGTGTTCCTAGGAGCAACATAATGGAGACATCCAATTTACACTCTCTCTGCTTGTAATGACTGGATGTGGGTTATTGTATCCACTCATGTCTGTTGGTTGAGGAAGCTTCTTTGATGATAACTGGACAAGAGATTGATCAATGAATATTCATTTTTTGCAAGTTTTCTCTGGTTTTACCCTAGATACCTAATGAAGATCCTGCCTAGTTCTTAGGATGTATGCTGTACATTTATCAAAAAAAAAATAAATGGAAAAGATGAGAAAATAGTTTTTATATTTTATTACTGTGCAAGTGTGGACTATAAAAGTACCTGGATTTTATAATATAAAATATGGTTGACTAAAGAAAGTGACCTTATAAATTGTAACTTATAATAACCTTCATCACACCACATAATACATCTGTTCATCATAGAGATTCATCAGTATTGGATTGACAGTTAATGTCTCTTCTTGTGCTGATCTTTTAAGAAGTTAATAAAAATCATTCAGAGTACTCAAGGGGATTTTGACCTGATAAAATCATTCTACAATATAAATATGAAAAATAAAACTTTGTATATCAGTATTTTCAAAATAAACTTTCCAAATTTGTTTCTCTCTTTTTTTAAAGACAAATATATGTGTTTATTCCTCAAGATTTTAAGATATAAAGTTAGGTACTGTGAATTTACCAATTGTTTTCCCCCATCTTCTCCTATACTCATCCTCAACTTCAATCCCCTAAATTTCTTGATACCCCAGTGACTCTAGATTTTGCTGCCCATCTAATCATGGGGTTGAAGCTATCCACTCAAAGATGAAAAACACACAATGTACCTTAGTATTAAAAACAAAAACAAACAAAGGAAAAAACCTGACATTCCCTCTATTAACAGTACAAAATGCCAATAATTCCTTAGCATAATGTAGGAGCTTGCAAGCAGTTCCTGCTTTCCACACTGGCATTTTAATTGACTTACTCTTGTGCAGTTCTTGTGTAAGAAACCAAAGATATGAATTTAAATATGCAGTGGTTTTATTATATCCAAAAACCATTTCTTTTCCCTGGTTCTCTCTAACCTTTGTCTTTTTTAAAAAATTGGTTATTTATTTATTTACATTTCAAATGTTATCCCTCTTCCCAGTTTTCCCTCCTGCAAACTGCCTATCCCAATTCCTCTCTCCTCTCTGCTTCTACGAAGGTGCTCCCTACCTACCTACCCACTCCTGCCTCACTGTCCTAGCATTCTCCTACACAGGGGCATCTGGCCTTTATGGGACCAAAGGCCTCTTCTCCCATAGATGCCAGAAAAAGGCCATTCTCTGTTACATATGCAGCTGAAGCCATGGGTTTCTCCATGTGTATTCTTTGGTTGATTTGGTTAGTGGGAGCTGTGGGAGGTGGGGGGTGGGGGGGTGTCTGTTTGGTTGATTCAGCTCCTTAAGTCCTTCCTTTAACTCCTAAATTGGCATTCCCTTGCTCAGTCTGATGGTTAACTGAAAGTATCCACATCTGTACCATGACCACAACATACAATTAGAAAACTCCATGAGGCAATCACCATGTGGAACACTTATGAATGTTGTCAAAATACTAATGCTTCAGAAAAAGAAATAAATATTCTATTGTAGATAAATAACATTTGTATCATTTTTCAGAAAACAGTGTTTTTTATTTAAATATTACTTTGAATTTAGGATGATAAAAGACTATTACTGTAAATATAGAAACATGTTTTAAGATGACATTAATATGCATTAGTCAATACCATATCATTGTAAACTATAAATGTCTTTGTTAATATATGAATAGGAAAGTTAAGAGTGGTTGAATATTTTTATAATGTCAGCTGATAAATTTAGAAGGGGGTAGGCTATTAAGATACTTGTGGCTACATAGTAAATTTTTGGCTAGCTTATCTTAGGCTATGTGAGACCCTGTCCTCAAGCAGCAAATATAAAAATAATATCAAATCAATACACATAATATACATGTCATCTTTTGTTGCTTTTAAGACAAGTTGAAATAGTTTCTCCTAATATGAGCTTATTAGTGCTGATTTATTTCTAAAACTAGTAAGGTTTACTCTCATTTTAAGGTGTACTCTTAAAATTGTTGTCGTGTGTGAATAGTTTTATGTCTTTCATGGCATCATATTTATGTACTTTCAGTAGCTATAGTAATTTGTGTTTATTTAGGTTTAGAAAATTGCATTAAGTATCAAATCATTTGACATTTGTTCAAATGATCTTTTCAAGTAGAAAAAAGTAATTGAACCAACATATTAGTGAATATGTACACAAAAATGGCACTCCACAGTGGAACATTGTAAAGGTTACATTAATACTGATTAATCCCTCAATATTTTTTAATATTATGAATGTATTTCTTTAATATTAGCAAAACCAACAAATAAGTTTTAAGTAGTAGAATACATGTTTTGGAAACTCAGAGGCCTCAAAATAAACCTATTGCTAATTTGTTAAATGGATGTGGTTTCGTATCTGTTTCTTCATGGGTAGATTAATGTAGGTCTCAGACCTCAAATAGATGTTTCTTTGGATTGTAGATGGCAACTAAACAGAAAATTACATTTGGTAATAGTGAAGAGGATAAATGTCCAACTGGGACTTATGAATTTCACCTCATCCTCAACATTCATGGGCTACCACAGAGGAAACGGTAGGAAATTTCTAAGAGTTAAGATTCCAGGGAATTTCAGCAAAACACTGTCATTTGGGTATGACAGGACTGTTGCATTCATGAACTCACATTAGCTGAGGCTGCCAACACATAAAAAATGACTGAACCAGTATACTTTCCAGCATGGGGAGAGAAGGGGTTCATAAATTTACACTAACTGAGGAATTATGGACACTTGATGCTACTATGGCAGAGAAAGTCCTTTTTAAAAAATCATATCATTCCTGATTGGTCCATTGAGTCATCCATGTTCTAATGTATGACTCTACCAAGAGAAACTTATAAGTAACACAAATTGAAACCAATAGTATTTTAAAAATAGAAGAGGATCTGAAGATGGAGATTAAAGAGATATGGCTAGAAGATCTGGGAGTATTGAAGGAAGGTTTTCTGAATGAGATTGAAACAGTATACAAAATTCTTGAAGAGTCATTAAAATAATTAAACTTAAGGTGAGTTATGTGATATATTAAAATATAAACATGCCACACATTTATCTTACGCATTGATTAAATCAGTTTTATAGGGAATTGATATAATGTTTACATTAATTTCTTCATACTCAGTATGAAAGACTAAATAAACCACTAATATTTGAAACTTTTATAGTACTTTAATCTTAAAAAATATTTAAAAATATTTTTGATCAGTCAATTTTATTTGTCGTCTTCTTTCCAAAACTAAGTTATTTTAAATCCTTGGACACTTTTAAACACTTCATTGAATAGCTAAGAAATACAGTTAAAAATTCCATTAAAATTAAATAGTTTGTGGAAAAGACTAGATAACTCATCATCATATAGACTGTATATAGTTATAGCTACAGTTGAAGTGATATTTATATCCTCACATTTAGATATCATGTCATGTCTACTAAATGATAAAATGTGCTTCTTGGCTGTGCTATTTCTAAAATTGAACAAAAAATATTAAATTAAAAAAAAGATGCCATAGGAAGGATAGCTGGAAAGAGACTAAACAGAAGAAAGCAATGGGGAAAATCATCTAACTATACAATGAAAGTTATAATCATAATAATAATAACAGTAATAGTAATAATAGTAAACACATATTAAATAATTACAAACTGAAATAGTTCATTAGAATGCTGAAAAACCAACTTGCTAATTTACCATTGTTTTAAATTAAGTCTAATATGTTAGAGCCATAAACTTATCTCAGCATAATGAAATACCAAATATTTCATCAGTATCATAATTTTCAAAACCCTTAGAATTTTCATTGGTATCATAATTTTCAAAACCCTTAGGATTTTTAGGCATAAGATTAAATGTTAACCTATCAATAAGTCTTTTATTGTCATATATGTGCTAAAAGACTGCAACAAAATTCAGAAACAAAAATGTTAAATATATAAGCATAGAAAGTAACAGGTTTGTACCTGTGTGTTTCAACCCCAAAACTTTGGCCAAGCACGCCCAGCTTGTACTGTGCATAATACATAAACTGAGCAATACTGACCTTCAATTTTTAAAAGTTCTTTTGTTTCTGTTTACTTAAGAAGGGCTTACACTTTGTACCTCTGACTGCCCTGAAACTCACTATGTATACAAGGTTAACCTTGAGCTCACAGAGATCTAGGTATTTCTGCTCTCCAAGTGCTAGGATTAGAGGTATTCACCACTACGCATTGCTAACCCATCACATTTTAAAATGTTTCTTTATACATTTATTTTGAGGGATTTGGCAGGCCAGCAATTATATGTCAGAGGAAAATAGAGAATTAGTGGTCTGCTTTCATCAGGTGGGCCCTGGGAATTGAACTAAGGTCATCAGTTTTGCTGTTAGATATCTAAACTTATTGAGCCATTACCTCAGTTTGGTCCATCACCTTTTATGGAAAGCAATATGCTTGCTTGTTCTTTGCCTCAGAGTTAAATGGTTTGTTTTTTTTTTTTTTTTTTTTTTTTAAATATTTTTCAGTAAAAACATAAAACTTGAAAAATAATGTAAAGCTGATATTCTTATGCATATATTTATCATTATTATGTTTATTCACATTATGAATTAACAATGAATTCAGTGATTAGCTTTAATTTTTTTCCATGCAGAAGCATACCTTGGTAAATTTTGAATCAAATGCACTAGCACACCATTACCTAATTAGTTGGAGTAATATCAGATATATTTAAAGATAACAGTAGTGATAACTATTTATTTCATGGACGTGATGTGAAAGTCCTCCGTTTAAATTTCCAACACATAAAATTTTTATAGCTAAAACACTGTTAGCATAAGCATTAATCAAACATTTTTACATTTTTTGAATAATCACATAGAATGCACCTAGAGTCCAATATACAACACACAAGTAAACACACAAATAATTTCTTGAGTTTTTCAGTGTTCATGATTTATACTTAGACAATTTCTGTATGCTTGATTACCCATGTTATTTACCCACTATAGTTAGGACACTCTCCAAAAATGAGAATTATCCCAAGAGAAGTTGTTTTCTGCCACTAATAAATGATGATTTAACATTGTTTAGAAGCCAAAGCCTCCAGACATTTCAAGAGACCTAATAATCTAAGAATTCATTTTTTCCCACTGCTATGGTACTATCTAGCAAAACATAGGCAAGCACTAAGATATTAAGACTCTAATTCATGTTGCACAGAAATATTAACAGTATTTTAAAAGCAAACGTATTCTCTTATACTAAAATATCTGCCTACTAGTTTGCCTCATCTTGCCTTGATAGGAGAGTTTGTGCCTAGTCTTATTGTAACATTTTATGTCTTGATATTCCTGGAAGACTGTTTTGTTGTTGTTGGTTTTTTTTTTTTTTTTTTTTTTTTGCTTTTGTTTTTGTTTTGTTTTGTTTTGAAGAGAAATGGAGGAGTGTTGAGAGGAGCTCAGAAAAGGCTGGTAGGAATCCAATAAGGGGAGACTGTTATCAGGATGTAATGTATGAAAGAAGAGTAAAATAAAAAGAAGACAATATACAATGATGTAACCTATATTCATCTAATTTTAGAACACTGGATTTATCTGAAATGTTGAAATTTCTGTTCAGTTCTAAACCAATGTATTTCTGTGAATTAAAGAGCTTTAGACTTGAAAACACTTGGAGACAATGTAGTTAGAGTTTTTAAAATTTACTCAGGACAATAATTTGGAAAAGTTTAAACTGGTTTATTTTTTATGGTAAATTTAGTATATGGGAAACATAATTGGTACTTTCAGTTTTGATTTTTTAATTGATTAGACTCAACTTTGGGTTAATTATAGAAAGCATATAGATATTAACAAAAATGAACAGGAAAAATAAGATTAAATCACCTTAAACGTCCATAGGATAACTTATCTATTTTGAGTACATACTAAGAATTATTTTCAAAGTTTAAGTATGTGTATACCACATTATTTTATGTTCATACAAATATGAATATATGTGTTTGTAGTTATTGTCATCACAATTTTCAAATTAGTAATAGAAAATACATAGAAATTAAAAAGAAATGATATAATCACAAACGTATGATAATGTGACTTCTGATCAAATTTTCTCCAGACAGTGTTAATGTACAACCTAAGGCATAGCAAAATGGCAGAAAATTACTTTCTCATTTGCCATGTATATTATATCTGATACACCCTAATGTTCCGCGCACCTCCCATGTCTCCTTTCGCCCGTGGAAGAGAGACACGAGAGGCAGAATTCAGGTATTACTACAGCGAGGCTTTAATCTTGTATCAGCAGAAGTGAAGAACGAGGAAGGGAGGAACCTCGGGAATGGCACTGCTATTTATGCCCTAGAGTGGTGTGTGTTCACTTCTGATTGGCTGTTCACTCATCACCCAATATTACGCCTCGGGATTGGCCAGTGACTTTTGGCACGCTTTTTTGCCTTTACACCTGCTCAGTTAGTTGTTTACTAGTGAGGAGGACACAATGTCCGTGCCATCTTGGAATGGCGGATATATCACCGCTAACCGCAGCTTCCTACATCTCCCCCTGTTTAAATTATTAATATGGAACAGCCTTTTGCCTATCAAGTGCAGCACCAACTCAGATTCGAACTCAAGCCCGATCAAGCAAACTCCATCTTGGGGGAATAAGCGATCAAGAGCTTACAGCCCGAAGATTCTTCCTTACCCTACCAGGTACAATGAAAACAAGTCCTCTGGGTGCAAGGGCTAAGGGGATGTAAAGAGGAATTGACACCCGTCCCTGTGCAATGGAGTATAGTTCCCAGGAGTGCAAGGGCTGTCAACCTACTATTCAGGTACCACAGCTATTCAGGCAAGGGCTGGCTGGACTTAGACCTCTCATCGATCCAGTGCAATGGGCTGAACCCTTAGGGTGCATCGACTGAGGGTCTCAGTCATCGGCTACTTTCTCAGCCAAGATAGCCAAATTTCAGGGGGAGATCCTTGCTCCAAGGCTGTGCATGCTTGGGCAATAGCAGCCTTGTCACGTTTTTGCTGGGCTCTGAGCTTACAGAACAACCATCATGAACACTAATCCACAACATAGGGCTGCACCAAACAGGCCTATCCCCACCCTTTAAGAAAGAAGGAAAAGGCAGAGGTAAATCAAGAAGTAAAATCGCCAGGGGTAACAGGGTCGACTCGTGTTCCGTCACGGCTCGAAATCCGGATCTGCAATTGCTGCTGCACCTAGTCCAACTTCCTAGTCCACTTCCCTTTTAAATAAGCAGAAAGATTATGGCTTTGAATAAATGTATCATTCACAAATCTCAGAGGTGTAATACCTGGATGTGTGGTTGCTGACACGCAGCTCATTTGAACCACATCCGTGAGCTGCTCCACATGGGCTTGGAGCAAATCAACTCTCTGATTGACCAACAGGATGCCTGATATGCATTCACTTTCTGTAAAATGGTCAAGCCTTAGAGGTCTTTTCTGAAATTTGATTAACAACAGTAGCTGCTGTAACTTGATTAACCATGCCTGTGTCAGCTCTCACAGCTGCAGAGATGGCAATAGCAGCGACAATGGCTGCAGTAATGCCAAAGTCTCTTTTATGTCTCAATAATGATGTACTGGGATGGGCACAAAGGTAGGCATGTGCACAACCAAGGCTAGGTCTAGTGATCCATTCCAGCATTGTGCTAAAAAGCATGTAACATTCTTACAATCCAAGATATCAGAATTATTCTGAAAGTTGGATAACATAAAGAAAAATGGAGGGTCCACACACACCGACACCGGTTGTGCAGATGCATTTCTAAACACCTTATTAATTTTAATGTTATCCAAATGGCTAGAGATATTAGATCATGTAGCTGAAACATTTTGTATTTCATGAAATATATCATTTAACAAGACAAAGGCAGATACACCCTTTTTTTAACATTCTAAACAGTGGCTACAACACATAATTTAATTGTGTTGAAGCAGGATAAACTCAAGAAAATACACATATGATTTAATTTAGGACTTGCATCCCTTTGAAAACATCAAACAGAGATTTAAATCCTCCTATGGTAAGCTTACGATGAGGTTTTAGCCAAATAATATCTCTTAACTACTTTTAAAAATCACTAAGAGCAAATCAAGATTAAAAGTAAACCATTTTCTTTTTGTATGTACATTCACAAGTCAGAAGATGGCGTTAGATCCCCACCACAAATGGTTTTGAGCCACCATGTGGTTGCTGGGAGTTCAGCCTTTATATTTTAAATTACAAATCTAGCCTTTAAAGGCTGAGCCATCTCTCTAGCCCCAACTTGTCTCAAATATTGAAAAGACACTGCCTTTGAACCCTTTCTGGAGCAACAAGTAGTCCAAAAAAATTTTTAAAGCTCGTTATATTGGAGCAATGGCTTGTAGAAAACTTCTTTAGAGAAATCCACTAATAAAGTATCACACAATGAATAATATACACTAAAAGATTTAACCTCTTAATTTTTTGCATTAAAGTAACAACAATATTTATATATATATAATGTAAAACGATTAACCATTTTCTGAAGCAATTATTTCTAACAAATATCGCTTCATGGGCTCTTAAAAATTATGAATAAATTTACTAACTGTAAATCTCTCACCTTTACCAGAAACTTAAAGGGATGGTATAAAACATCTTTTGTATCTATAAAATTCTATAAGCATTTATTGAAATGGCAGCTGGAGTAGACAAGTTAGGCTGTATAAATCTTAAATTTGAACTTTATTTTGGATTAATTTAATAACCAATCTTTTTTTGTCCAATGAGAATATCGGATAAAAGCCAACCTTATTCTCTAATAATTGTTACATACATTAGAGGAATCCAAAGCATCTCATTTTTAACAACTTTGAATATAAAGGAATTAAAACAATTTGAACCATATTTTATCAGCAGGTACAGTTATACTCATGGAGGGAAGTAGACATAATTTTAATTTCTCCAGCATAATCATAACTTTTAGCCCACAGACTTTTATAAAGTCTTTGGGTCTTAGATTTATCCCTCTTCTCACAAGAAACAATGAGGACAAAAGACAAATTCCGGTAAGCACATTTCTAGGACCAGGTCTGAAGACCCAGAACAAAAGGAGCTTTTAGCACCTGAGCTGCTGCAGCTCAGTCTGCATTGTCTTAATTCAAATGTAAATGTGCTTAACCTCCCTCCTGCCTGTTCTCTGAGGCTTGGCTAGGCCGAATTGTGCATTTTCGCTTTAACTTTAAATCTTAAATTTAAACTGTAAACCTTAAAAGACACGTGTTGTATCTTTTCTCTATAAACATAGGCAAATCAAAAAATTTTCAAACTCTCGGTTGAACTACCAACTGTAGGCCAATGGAATAATTGGCAGTTTAACTATGTTTTTTCTCTAAAATCAACACCAAGTATATTACCTTTATGCTATAAAGTTTTGCTGCCACAAAACAAAGTGTAAAATTTAATGGAAAACTTGTAGCATTTATGACCCAGGCTGTTGGCAGATGCACCTGAGGCCAGGGCAACCAAGTAATACTCAATAGTTGTAAACAATGGTGGTACTACAGCATTTGAATGTACTGGCAAGGGAACAGGCCAAGATCTAACTATGTCCCATAGTGGTATACTTATCCCCAAATCGAACGTCAGTATCAGAAGAATCAGGGTCGTGATCTTGCAATCTGGCTTCCTTCTTCATGATCTAAACCAGCCATGTAGGTGCCCAAATTGGATTGTCTTCACCTGTGGAATAAGCACAAACGGCCCCCCTTCCCAGCCATGGCGAGGGCCTATCTCGTCCCTGACCTTGGAAAGGAATTGCAGCCATCTGTAAATTAGCTGCCGCTAGTCCTGTGTTAGTAAGGGTGTCTCTCAAACCACATTCAGCTGTGGCATTTTACAAAGATCATCTGTTCTATCCCTGGCATTGCTTGCTCTGGTTCCCCAAAGATTCTGTCATAAAGGAGGGTCCTTTTGTCCTCCACTCTCTCTCCATCAGCCGGTGAAGGGTCCTTAAACTTAATGAGCTCTGCAGTAGCCCTTGTTCCTTTTGAGTACTCTGTCTCTTCAGGCTCTCTGGCCTTATCTGTTTCTCCAGGCTCTTTGGCCTGATGCTGGCTAACACACTCTGGTTCTGGTATGCCAGGGTGGATCTCTTTCTCACAACACAAATAAGCTAAAAACAAAAACAATGCAGCGAAAGCTTCCACCCCAGGCATATCTTCCAAAGGCGTACCTCGTTCCTGTAGTCTTTTAACCCGCCCCAAAACTTGGGGCCTCCGCGTTGCCTTGAAACTCTCGGGTTTCGGCTCCAGTTGTTCCGCGCACCTCCCGTGTCCCCTTTCGCCAGTGGAAGAAAGACACAAGAGGCAGAATTTGGGTATTACCACAGTGAGGCTTTAATCTTGCATCAACAGAAGTGAAGACCGAGGAAGGGAGGAACCTCGGGAATGGCACTGCTATTTATGCCCTAGAGTGGTGTGTGTTCGAGTGGTGTGTGTTCACTTCTGATTGGCTGTTCCCTCATCACCCAATATTACGCCTCAGGATTGGCCAGTGACTTTTGGCGCGCTTTTTTGCCTTTGCACCTGCGCAGTTAGTTGTTTACTAGTGGGGAGAACACAATGTCCACGCCATCTTGGAATGGCGGATATATTACTGCTAACCGCGGACTTCCTACTACCCTAACGTGTAACATGGGTGGAAACTGAGTCCTACAAATTGGTCCTTAGGCAAAATCTCTCACACAGCAACTATTGTTAGATCTGGTATACTCTAACAAGGAAGGATGACAGAAAAAACATGTTGAAGTTTATCTATGATAGTGTGACCCAAATAATATCATTTATCTTTTGGATAGCCAAGAAAAATGTTAGGAACCATAATGTGGTGGTAAATAACTGAATAGAAAATGAAGTTTATATAATGATGTAATATATTAATGTGGCCATGAGCTTCAATTCATTTTTACTTTGCTAGATACCAATGCCTAATCAACTATAAAGCTTTTTGACTGGTACAAGAAACTATCTGCTTCTACATTAAAAAACAAAAAAAAAAAACCAGTAATGTATTTCTAGCATCCTTGAAACTTACTCTTTAGATCTCCATATTGGTAATGCTTACCTCTCCAATTTCTAACACTTTTATTGAATATGGGTGACTCATCATGAAATGTTACTCACAGATGATGGGTCATTTCTTAATATGATAAAATAAAATGTGCTTTGAAAGTTTTCCAACTGTTTTCCCTGGTTCTTCCCCTTAGCCTCCATCAGTAATTCCCATTCCATAGAGCTTTTTGGGGAAAACACATGTATAGCTATTTAAGTCATATGAAAAACAGAAAAGTTTCTGTCTTGACTTCACCTTGACTTATAACGCAGACTTTGTAAAACCACTTACCTTCTTTCTTTAGTTGTATTTAACGGATAAAGCCTTAAGTTATTGAGTGTAATGATTAGTTAATGCCTCTGAAGCACTAAAGGAGCTCTTAAACATACTGTGTGATAAAAAGATCAGTGTTTGGTAAATGCAGCACTTCACTTCCGCACGGCACCTTAGGTAACACATACAGTATTACTGATCTTACTGCGTTATAGCATTTTGTGTTCCAAAGAGATGCTTCAGTCACATGAAAGCTATCTAGAGTAAGTCATGCATTTAGACTTCCATCAATAGTTTCATTGGAAGAATCTTTAAACTACATTTGAATTAGGAACATGTTTTGATTTTACAGCTATACTGGTTATGATGCAGTATTTAGCAAGGAAAAACACTGAACATTTTATAACTACATATTATGATGTCATTATATGTTATAATTAAAGCTATATAAAATATACAAAAGTTATTTTTCACAGAATGTCTTTAAGGCTAAGTAACAATGAGGGCTAAAGGCAGAATACAAGAATCCTACTTTGGAAGGGGAACTAGAATTGATTTCATGAGTAGACTTGGGTCAGATAGAGATGGGAACAGGAGGGACCAGGTACAAGGGATGGAGGGAGAGACTACTGAAAGAGATGATTAGCATTTGTGGCATTTCAGAAGTGAGGTAGAAACCTAAGGCAACGGATGCTGCATGGAATCTACAAGGGTAACACTAGGGAACTCCTAGTAATGTGAGATACAGAGCCTGAACAGGCCATTTTCTGTAACCAGGCAAAACAAGAGGAGGAATTGGGAAACCAGTTCAGCCACAAAACCTCCAATCTACAGTTTGTCATGGCTTGCATGATATTCTGGGACTTGAACCTAGAATAACTGTCATCAAGGAGACCAGATAGAACTCCTCCAGCACCTGATGGGAGCAGATGTTGAGAATCACAGCAAAATTAAGTGGAGCTTGGCGAGTCCTGCAAAGGACAGGGAGAAAGGATTGGAAGAGCCAGATCAATTGAGGATACCACAAGAATACAAAATATAAAACTAATACAGACTGGGACTCAAGTGACTTCACAGAGATCAAAGAGCCTGTGTGGGTCTGAGCTAGGTCCTCTGCAAATAGGCAGAGGTTATATAGTTTGGTATTCTTTTAGGATTCCTAAAAGTGGGAGCAGGGGATGTTTCTAACACTTTGTCTGCTTTGGGGCTTTTCTCATTTACAGGATTGCCTCATGAATCCTATATTCGAGAATATGTGCCTGTTCTTATTGTAGCTTATCATGCTCTATTTGGAGGGAAGGGACAGGAAACTGCAATTGGAATGGAATATATGAGAGAAGAATACATTTTTAAAAGAATGTCTTTAAACCAGATACAAAACATTACAATAGCAGTTACTATCGATGCTGTGATACCGAAGTCATGCTTATGGCGCAACAGGGTAAGTATAGGAAATTGTTCAGGATCAGCTTCAACAGGGATGAGTACAAAGGTTGGCAACCGCACCACCAGCGCGATGGTACTTGTCCCATCCCAGCACTCAGATATCAGGCAGGCAACCCCAGAGGCGTTGCAACTTAGCACCTCCTCTGAGGTGTTAATCAGAATAAAGAAAAAGGGGGGCTTCACACAAACGGGAGCCCCTGTGTAAGAAAGATTCCATAATCGCCCATTAATCTTGATATCTGTCAAGCTCACATTGGGGGGCCTGGTGGCACTAATGTTAACCAATGAGAAATTGCCCCCTCTCAGCCTAGAGAATGGGGTGAGAGAAGTAAAGGCTGACTTGTTATTAGAGAGCAGCCATTGATACCAGGGCCAGATGTTACCCAGCCTGGATGCAATCCTGGAGTTAGTAGTATACTTGGCTTTAAACAAAGGGGGGCTAAATTCAAACCCAGAAGATATCTGGGTGTCCCGATGATCAGGACTCTGGCAAGGGGAAAAACCAGGGGGAAAACCTTGGTAAGGTGGACAAATAGGCAGGATTTTTCGTTTAGTGGAATTGCCTTGGGTGGAATTGCCATCAAAGGGTATAATTAGATATTGAGACATAAGCAAGGTGGTGATATTAAGGGAGGAACTAGAATTAGTACCCGTCTCTCCCGAACCCTGGCTAGAACCGGAGCTCAGCTTTGATAGAGCTGCATGTAATGCTCCAGTGCTTGTCCCCCTATATCTATGGGATCTAGCCAATTCACTAAATACCTGGGGTGCTAGGAAAATGCATGGAGCAACACTCCTATTAAGGGTGAAACATAAGGTGCTTGCCAAGGTATAATTAGTGGCTGTATACCTTGTGGGGACCTCCTGAGTGGGAATAGTGCAAGGCATATCCTGCTCACAGGAGGTGGAGAAAAAGGTGAAAAGGTGGGCAGAACCGGGGAATTGCTATGGATGTGCATGGGGACTGGCCAGGTTCTGGCTATCAAGCCCATAGTTGAATGGCTAATCCCTGAGTTACCATCAGCAGTAGACTCAGCATCTGGATCCTCATGCGTGTACCCCCACATTGTCCTGGTCCTGGGATGGTTCAAGTGCATCTGGTGAGGCGTTCAGGGACCCAAATCGGATCTTCCTGGTCCTGTGGAAAAACACAAACAGCTTCCCTGGATCTGGAAATAACCAGATCCGGACCATGCCATGAGCCTGTTAAGACATCTTTCCATTTTACTTCTTGTTTAACGGTCAGGGTGGACAATGAATGTCAGTCGGCCACTGAGCATCCATCCGCATCAAGTGTCAAAAAATTTAGAGTGAAGAGGCCTAAAGAAAGTTGATCTTTTGGGGAGTGCCCATGAGCTACTCCCCCCTTTTGTTTTATTAGCAGTTCCTTTAGCATGCGATGGGCACGTTCCATGATACCCTGACCTTGAGGGTTGTAGGGTAAACCAGTGATATGTTTCACATTCATGTGTTGACAGAATGTGGTGAAGGGCCTAGATGCATAGGCCAGGTCCATTGTCTGTCTTAATGACATCGGGCTTTCCCCATGCCGCCCAAGCCGCAAGGTAATGACTATCTCATTGCGGACCTTTTCCCCGCTTAGGGGAGAGGCAAAGATGATGCCTGAACATGTGTCTATTGAAAGGTGGACATACTTAAGAGTCCCAAAGCGGGATATGTGGGTAACATCTGAGGCAACAGGCCTCTAGGGTTAATGCCAGTATGAGGTGGATGAAAAAATTGTGCACAGTCTGGACAGTTAATTACAATATCTCTGGCTGCTGCTCGAGGCAAGCAAAACATATGGTGGAGTGTGGTGGATGGCACATGAAACTGCTTATGAAAAGCAGAGGCTTTGGTTATTGTACCCATGTGGAAGACAAATTCTATGTGGGTAGCTGCATCCACCAGAGCACTGCGCTCTGTCATAGGACCTGGCAGCATAGTATGGGTTCTTATGTGTTGGATGAAAAACTTATTTTCCCTTAGCCAAATAAGCTTCTGGATCTGTTGGAGAAGATGGCAGACAGGAATATTAGATTTAATAGGTCCTGCAAGTTCCAAAGAAGCTACAGCATTGACCACATAACTGGAGTCTGATACCAAATTAAATGGGCCAGGGAAGGTTTGAAAGACCACCAAAACGATCTGGCACTCCACGAGCTGTGGAGTTCCAGGGGTAAACTGGATTTGTACTGAGGGGTTCAGAACCAATAACATAACTCCCAACTCCTGTTTTGGAGCCATCCATGTATATGTCCACCGCTTCAGGTATAGGTAATGAGGCTGTAACTTTTAGAAATATAACGGGGTAATCAGTAAAAAACTGCAGAATAGGGTTCTTGGGGAAATGATTATCAAAATCCCCATCAAAGCTACATCTAAGAATAGTCCAATCATCTATCACGGCACACAAGGTTTGTATCTGCTGACTAGTGTAAGGGGTAATAATCCTCATTGGAGGTACACCGAAGTGTGCCAAGCACAACTTAAGGCCCAGTAAAGCTAACTGTGCAATAACAGTGGGATAGTGTTCCATGGTTTTATTTATTTATTTATTTATTTATTTATTTATTTATTTTTAAAACATATGCTCCTCTGCTCCTCACACAGTCCCAGAGCAGGCCAGTCCTGTGTATTTCTGATTTAACTTAATTCTTTGTTGTTGTTTTTGTTTATTTATTTATTTATTTTTTGACAGGGTTTCTCTGTATAGCCTTGGCTGTCCTGGAACTCACTTGGTAGACCAGGCTGGCCTCGAACTCAGAAATCCACCTGCCTCTGCCTCCCAAGTGCTGGGATTAAAGGCATGCACCACCACCGCCCCCACGGTTTTATTAGGAGGAACATGAGGATGTGTCCATAATAGGGGGCACTCCTGCCATAATACTGCAGTAGGTTGTCTTAGTGTCTGTAAAATACATAAAAGGATGGTATACACATCACGGATGCGAGTAACTTGTGCCTTACTTAGGGCAGTTTCCACCCTCTTCAAGGCTAACCTAGCATCTGGCGTGAGGCTCCTGGGGGAGGTCAGGTGGGGATCCCCCTTCAAGATGTCAAACAAAGGAACCAACTCATGATTGGGGATCTTCAGATAGGGTCTAATCCAATTGATATCTCCCAATAATTTCTGAAAATCATTTAGAGTATGTAAATTATCTTTTCTGATGTTTATTTTTTGAGGCCTAATGTCCCTCCCTGGGAGACACCACTGCTCCCAGGAATCATCCTACCGTTTCTGTCTGTACCTTCTCTGAAGCCACATATAAGTGTGCTTTCTCCAGTTGTTTAATCAATGCTGCATAAGCAGAGTTCAACTGGTCTCTGGTGGGAGCGACCAGTAAAATGTTATCCATGTAATGACAAACTCTAATCTCCGGGAAGGCCTGCCTAACTGGCAGCAAATCTCATCCTACATACAGCTGACACATAGTAGGACTATTGGCCATTCCTTGTGGTAGTACCTGCCATTGGTAGCGGGCATCAGGTTCTTCATTATTTATTGCAGGGACAGTAAAAGCAAACCGCTGGCAATCGGCAGGGGCCAACGGTATGGAAAAGAAGCAATCTTTGATGTCAATTATAAAAACAGGCCATTCCATTGGCAGGCTAGAAAGTAGAGGGAGGCCTCATTGAATGGGGCCCATAGGCTGCATCTGGGTGTTGATGGCCCACAAATCATTCAGCAATCTCCACTTATCCGATTTCTTTTTTATTATAAAGATCGGGGTGTTCCAGAGGGATTGGGATGGTTCTACATGTCCTGCCTCTAATTGTTCTTGCACTAAGGCTCCTGCCACCTGTAACTTTTCTATAGGCAATGGCCACTGAGGGACACACACTGGGTCCCCTGTTTTCCAAGTAATAGGTATACCTCTCTCAATGGCCCCTAAGAAAAACCCAGCACAGTCCTATCACGTTTGGGATGTGTGGTTATCACATCTGGGCTACCTTGCAGATTCTTTCCCAGTCCCTTGACTGGCATATAGCCTATGCCCTGAATCATATTTTGTGATTGAGCAGAGTAATCATTTGTAAGTTTCATGCCTAATTGTACTAATACGTCCCTTTCCCACAAGGTGACCAGGAGGTCCAGAACATACGGAGTAAACCTTCCTGTTTTCCCTTCCTGGTCTTTCCACAGCAGCTCCTTAGAGCTCATCATGGGGGAGGATTCATAGCCCAATCCCCAAAGGTTTTGGGCAGACCTCTGGGTCAGCCATTTGGCAGGCCAGTCATGGGCAGATATAATGCTATGATCTGCCCCAGTGTCCAACAATCCCAAAAAGGATTGACCTTCTACCCAGAGCGTCATCATAGGACGATCTTGTAACTCCAAAGAAAGATAGGCAAAGCAAGACCAGGTGGACCCGAGCCCGCTATTGCCTCTGGTCTTGTTATGGGACGGAAAATAGCCATGCAAACTGGGCAGTAGTAACAATTTGGCTATCCTATCTCCTGGGAAAAATAGCCGTAATTTCTCTCAGAGAGGAGGCCAATATTTTGACCTTTCCAGTATAGTCTGCATCTACGACTCCTGGAACGATCTGCATTCCCCTCAGAGCTGATGTCCTAAAGGTAGGCCTACAGTGTCTTTTGACAATGGTCCTGCAAAATCAGTCTCTATAGGTTGCACTCCCATTTGTGGTGTAAGCACGATTCTGGTGGTGGCACTGAGGTCCAATCCTGTGGAACCTGGAGTGGCCCTACTTGGTTTCGAGAGGCTCGCAGAGATGGACTCTGAATGGCCCCATACATTTATGGGCCCTGGGGTCGTGGGCCCTTCTGCCCATTTTTTTGGACGAATACCACCATAGTTGTCACTGAGGGGACGTCCGTTAAAATCTCTGAAAGAGCGACATTCTTTTGCCCAATGATTCCCCTTTTTACATCTGGGACAAGGCCCAGGGCCGTGTCTTTGTTGTCTCATGCTGCTATTCCTCTCGGGGCACTGTCTTTTGAAATGCCCAGGTTTCCCCACAAGTAAAGCAGGCTCTGGTTCTTTCTATTCCTTTTGCAGCTTGCAGAACAGCAGCTGCTAATCCTGCATTGGACAAAGGGCCTCCTATCTCCCTGCATGCCTTCATCCATGCCTGCAATCCTTTGGCCTTCCATGGAGTGATTGCATTCCTACACTTCTTAGTACAGTGTTCATAGATAAGCTGTTCTACCAATGGCATGGCTGTATCTGGGTAGCCAAAGATCCTCCCTGCTGCCTCCATCATTCTTGCCACGAAGTCAGAAAATTGCTCTGTGGGTCCCTGAATGACCTTTGTTAGGTTTCCTGATACCTTTTCTTTGTTGGGCAGGGACCTCCATGCCTTTATGGCCATGGCATTAATTTGGACATAAACTTGTACAGGATAAACTGTCTGATTTGCAGCCCATTGACCCTGACCCATCAACATATCAAAAGACCATGTGGCCTGGCCATCAATTTGGTTGGCCCGAGCCTGGCTTTGAGCATACTCGGTATACAGGGCCTTCCAGTTCAAATATTGACCCATGGTTAAACAGGCTTTTAACTGTACTCATCCAATCGGATGGGGTCATGGCACACAAGGTTAATCTTTCTAACAATGCCTGAGTAAAAGATGCATAAATCCCATATGCTTGGACGAACTCAGCCAGGGCCTTTAGTTGTTTAAACTCTAAAGGCTCATAAAATCTCTGTTGGTTGTCATCCTCAAAACCAGGAAAGGCCCCCACGGCCTCCTTCCACGTCAGAGGGCAAAAGGAAGATCTCTGATTCAATGGTGGGTGCTGCGGAACTTCCGCATAAGGCGGCGTTCCTGCAGGAGGAACCAAAGGTGGCACACTGGGTACTGCCCAGGGCGGTGGCTTAAGCCCACTTCTGTCTTTTCTCCCCTCCTCTTCCTGTTTCTTTTTCAAAAAAGTTATCGCCTCAATTTTGGCTAGCAACTCTTTCAGCTCCTCCTCCATCTTGTCTAATTTATCCTCTTCCTGTTTGTCCTTAGTCTTATGACTCTCAGGATTATAAGATGGCACCATCTGTCCCTGATCTGTCTTGGTCTCATTGATGTTTCCTCAATCAGGATCACATCCTTTTTGTATATATTTAGCAGCCTCCTTTTTGAGCGCCACTTCTTCCTCAGAGGCTAACCCAGACTCATCTGAAGTCTCCAATTCCTTCAAAGAGGGGTAAATTCCTGTGGACCCCTCTTCCCTCTTATCCTTTTCAGGCCATTTAGGCCTATCTTTGGTTCTGCTAGCTTTTCCCCTTTCTTTATCTTTGTGTCCCTTATCCTCTTTTCTTTCCTTAAAAGCCCTTTCCTTTTCTGGCATGCTCTCCTGATGCTCTTGAAGCAATTTCTGTCCTGCTTTCACACCCTCAACACATCTTTTATCATCCAAGCAGGCAAGTATCATGCGACAAAGAGGCCTCACCCTGAGTTTCACCGACCCTTCCTCAGCCTCCTTATCAAGATCTCGACCCAATTTTTTCCATGAGCCAATGGTTAGAGACCCTGTGAGCATGAACCACGGGGCTACTCGCTCTATTTCACATAAAAAGCCCTATAAGACTTTTTCTTTCATATCAAGGTGTCGTTGCTCAAGGAGCTCGTGCAGCACGCTCAAAAATTGGTTGGAGTGAGTATTCCCCATGTTACTCACTTAGCTACATGAGGTTTACACATGGGTGGACAGGCGGAGTTGTCTAGCCTCGTCTGTCTTAATCAAATACAGGGCTTATATTGTCCCGTTCCCTTGGAAACTTCCCCCATCACTTTACTGCTGATGGACAAGTTGCTGCTATACCGTGGACTTCTGAATTGCCTCTTTAGTGAGGTCTTTTGAATCCCCAGACTTTCAAATCCTCTCTTTCCGAGGACCTTTTCTTGTTATCCCATTTGACCTGGGAACTTACGGGTACTACCTCTTCTAGGGTGAAGAGTTCTGGATCTGCAAGAATTCCTCCTCGGGTCCCCCGTTCTCAGGTTTCTTCTTTCTTCTTTCTTCCATCCCGGGTTTCTTCTTTTTTCTTTCTTCTGTGTGATGAATGTGTGTGTTTTTGTATCTATGTTTCTTGAGCTTTTGGTGGGTTCTTTGAGTTTCTGTTTGTTTTCTGCTTTATTGATGTTATCTATTTTTTAAATTTATCAATCATTTAATTTGTTTAGATTTCAAATGTTATCCCCCTTCCTGATCTTCCCTCAATGAACCAACCACTTTGTTCCCCTCTTTTTTGAGTCTAAAACAGTGCTCCACCCACCCACTCCGGCCTAACCCTTCTAGCATTCCCTCTTCTCTGAGGCATCAAGCCTGGACAGGACCAAGTGCCTCCCCTCCCACTGATGCCAGGTAAAGCAGTACTCTACTATATATGTAGTGGGAGCCATGGACTGGCTCATATATCCTCTTTGATAGTGTTTTAGACCCTGGGAGCTCTGAGGGGGTCCAGTTAGTTGATACTTTTGTTCTTCCCATGGGTTTACAACCCCCTTCAGCTCCTTCAGCCTTTCCATTGGGGTCCCCAAGGCTCAGTCCAAAGGTTGGTTGCAAGTATCTGCATGAGTTTTATTCAGATGAGCCTCTCAGAAGGAAAGGTTGCCACTCAAAGACTGCCCCACCTTGCAATTCATTCAATTCTCAGACAGCAAACACCTACAGCATTGCTGATGCCAAGATGGGCTTACAGACCTTTGTATGGTATTATCTAATTTTATTTTAATTTTTTTGATTCCTCCTTTTATCCAAAAAAGAAAGAGAAAGTTGGTGGATTTGATGTGTGGTTAGCTAAGTAGCATTTCAAAATATTTGAGGAAGAGGAAATCATAATTAGAATATATTGTATTAAAAATCTTACACTCAATGGTTTTGGCTTCTTTGTCAATGATCAAGTGACCATCGGTGTGTGGGTTTATTTCTGAGTTTTCATTTCTACTCCATTGATCTACCTGTTTATCTCTGTACCAACACCATGTGTTTTTTATAACTATTGCTCTGTAGTACAGCTTGAGGTCAGTGATGGTGATATACCCAGAAGTTCTTTTATTGTTAAGAACGGTTTTTACTATCCTGGGTTTGTTGTTATTCCAGATGAATCTGAGAATTGTATTTTATATCTCTGTAAAGAATTGAGTTGGAATGTTGATGGGGATTGCATTGAATCTGTAGATTGAATGCTTCTGTTAAGATGGCCATTTTTACTGTGTAATGCTGCAGATCAATGAGCATGTGCCAATTTGAAGAGTGTTATTTTCCTAATTTCTTTCTCTGCCCATTTATTCTTCGAGTAGAAGAAGGCTACTGATCTGTTTGCATTAGTTAATTTTATATCCAGCCACTTGGTCTAAGTTGTTTATCGACTGTAGAAGTTCTGTGGTAGAATTTTTGGGGTCAATCATGTACACAATCATATCATCCATCCAGTGGCAAAAAGACAGCATTTTCAACAAATGGTGCTGGCTCAACTGGCAGTCTGCATGAAGAAGAATGCAAATTGATCCATTCTTATCTCCTTGTACAAAGCTCAAGTTCAAGTGGATCAAAGACCTCCAAATAAAACCAGATATGCTGAATCTAATAGAAGAGAAAGTAAACATATTAAACATATTGGAGCAGGGAAAAGTTTCCTGAACAGAACATCAGTGGCTTAGGCTCTAAGATCAACAATTGACAAATCGGACCTCATAAAATTGCAAAGTTACTGTAAGGTAAAGAACACTGTCAATAGGACAAAATGGCAACCTATAAATTTGATAAACATCTTTGCTAACCCTACATCTGATAGAGGGCTAATCTCTAAACTATATAAAGATCTCAAAAAGTTAGAGTCCAGAAAATCAAATAAGCCTAATAAAATTGGGATACAGAGCTTAAAAAAGAATCCTCAACTGAGAAATTGTGAATGCCCGAGAAGCACCTAAAGAAATGTTCAAAGTCCCTAGTCATATGGAAAATGCAAATCAAAACAACCTTGAGATTACATCTCATACCTATCAGAAAAGTTAAGTTAAAAAACTCAGGTGACAGCAGATGCTGGTGAGAATGTGGAGAAAGAGGAACACTCCTCCACTTCTGGTGGGATTGTAAACTGGTTAAACTAGTTTGGAAAACTACCTGTAAGTTCCTCAGAAAATTAGAAATAGTTCTATCTGAAGACCCAGCTATACCACTACTGCGCATATTCCCAAAAAATCCAATATATAACAAGGACACATGTTCCATTATGTTCATAGCAGTCTCATTTATAATAGCCAGAAACTGGAAAACACCCAGATGTCCCTCAATGGAAGAAAGGATACAGAAAATGTGGTACGTTTGAACAATTTAATCAGCTATTAAAAACAATGACTTCATGGAATTCACAGACAAATGGATGGAACTAGAAAATATCATCCTGAGTGAGGTAACCTAGACACAAAAGAAGACACATGGTATGTACTCAGTGATAAGTAGATATTAGCCCCAAATCTCAGAATAGCCATGATACCACTTGCGGGGGGTGGGGCAAAAAGCTGAAGGGCCTGTGCTATGCAAGGGCGTGTGTGTGTGTGTGTGTGTGTGTGTGTGTATCTCTGTTGTGTTGTGGGTTCACTCATCTGTAATAGCTCAGAGTGGCTGGAACTGCAGCTCAGCATGGTAGAAATGTGTGGAATCTTGGCTGAGTCGGGTCCATGTAGCACTGGGCAAGCACTGTGGGTCCAGGCCTGGCGTGGCAAGTCCCTCACCGAGTCTGGTTCTGCAGAGTGAACCCAGTGGTTGTTGTCTCCATTCGGGGCCCCCACACACCACTGGGGGTGGGAGCTGCAGCAAAATGGAGATGGGGACACACATGGGAAAAAGAGACAGAGGGCCCGGTGCCACCCCGTGAAAAGTGCTCGCTTGTTATACTTGCTTGGCTTGGAATGCTGTAGCTTGTTTGAAGTGGCAGAAACACAGAGACGCTTTCCAAAACAGGCCCCAATGATACGAGGAAGTACCGTGGGTTTCTAAGAGCTTTATTGACGTGGCAAATGTAGATGGTCTGGATGTGCATTTGCCTGCACAGGGTGGGCCTGACTTAATTAGGGAGGGGGAGAAGGAAGAATCTGGGAGGGGATAACTTAATTAGCTATGCCTTCTGACCTTTCGGTAACTCATTAATATGAAAATCTCTCTAGGGCTGAGGCCCAGTAGTCACGCCCTCTACCTGTGCTGGTGACACCTTTCTGGAAGGGGCTGCTTTGTCCTATGTGACTGCAAGGCACAGATCAAATGGAGATCTTAGAATGCATGTCAGGAGTCTGGAATCAGGGGGTGTGGCGAGATATGTGCCATACCTACACAGGCAATGAATTAACTGTTGGGTCTCAGGCTATCTCTAGGCTAGTGCTTTACGGGAAACCAAATCATTCTTTTACGGTCCTACAACCACTCACAGATCATATGAAGCTTAACAAGAAAGAAGAACAAAGTGTGGATGTTTCAATTTTGCTTAGAAGGGGGAACAAAATAATCACAGGAGGTAGCTGGAGGGAAAGACCTGAGAAGGAAAGTGGAGGAAGAGGGAAAACAGTGGGGTCAAGGTTAGGCATGGGAAGAGACAGGAGAGAAGTACAGAGGGTCAGAAAAATGAATAGGAATATGTAGCAGTGTGGGGTGAGGAACTCAGAGTAGCCACTAGAAAGTCTCAGGTGCCAGGTAAGCAGGAGGTTACAGTGACCCAACAGGAATGACTTTAGCTGAAATACCTAACAAAGGGGAAATAGAACCTCTAGAGACCACTTCTGTTAGATATACATGGCCTATAATTGAGTGATAGGGTCATCCACCCATCTCAAAATTAGGGAAAATAGCCAGCGGTCAAAACTACAAGCTCTTTAGCTCCAAGAGCAAGGTTTTGGCCCAGAGTGGTGGGTTAATGGATCTTTTATAGCATGGGGTGGAGAAAGGAAGGCATTTGCGCACGCTTACACATGAATGGTTGCATTTTCACGCAGTTACACATGATTGGTTATTTTACAAATTTTGAACATAGCACTGGGAAGACCAAGGGAGGGGTAACCAAGAACAGTGGAACATTTCAGAGAATCTAGCCCAAATGATCTAGAGTCATGTGGAAATCGCTCTGCACACTCATTCTTCTCAAAAATGTGGTTTTTACCATGGCATTGTGTCCTATCCTGCCATTTACCAACTATTTCAGATTAACTATCTTTGCTTCTTCCTGCTATAGCCTCACCTAGGTGGCTGTATCTTTTATCTGTGGTCAGGAATGTGTCTTCCTGCCTTGGGCCTCTCCCACCTATTGGAGAATGTAATCCAGCAAGTGTCCTTCACCTGGAATGTGAAGGCCTGAAATCTTATTTTCAGTTCCGTGTTCTGTAAGGCGAAATATCTACACAGATTTTATAAAATGGCCTTTATAATTTTTCACTCTACAAAGGTATGAAATGAAGGAACAAAAGAGCATTGCAACCTAATAGGAAAAACAACAATATCAACTAACCAGACCTTCTCCCCCATAACTCTTGGGGGAATAAACCACCAACAAAAGAGTATAGATGCCTCAATCTATACTAAAAATCCAACTATGTATGTAGCAGGGGATTGCCTTATTTAGCATTAATGGGAGTTTAGGCCTTTGGTCCTGTGGAGGCTTGATGCCCCAGCATAGGGGAATGGTAGAATATTGAGGTGGAAGTGAGTAGGTGGCAGGATGAGAACCCTCACAGGGGCAAAGTGGAGAGGAATGAAATGGGGGGCTTGGAGTGAGGAAACTTGGAAGGGGGACAACATTTCAAATGTAAAAAAAAATAGCCAATAAAAATCTGTTTACAATTTTTAAAAAAATAAATTGATGCATTGTGGATACCTGTAGGGCCATAAAGGTGGTCTTGGTTTTTGGTAGAAGAACTGGCTGGAACTAGCTCAGAGACCCTGCAAGAAATGGGCATGTATTCCTCTGCACTCCAAGAATCCAGGCTCCTAACACATGGCATGGAACTCCATTAACCTACATCACTCAGGACAATGCAGCCCCTTCCAAAGAGCATAGGTAGAGGGTGTGACTACAGGCCTTAGCCTCAAGAGATTTACATACTAATGAGATACCTGAAGGCCAGAGGGCACAGACAATTAAGCATTCTTCCCCAGACCCCCCCCCCCTTCTCCCTTCCTATTTAATTCAGGTCTTCCCTGAGTTTCACAGGGTGCACATCCAGACTCAACTACCATCCATCATAAAAATATATCTCTTTAACCCATGGACTCTATGTGTCTTCTGGGGCCCACCGTGGGGAATCACAGAGAAGGTCTTTAGTGAGCCACTGTAGCCACAGCCATCACACCTTACTCCCTTCCTGAAGAAACTTTCTGCATTTCCAGCCACCCTACCCATAGATACCAGCAAATCTGTATCTATATGTGCACATATACAAGGAGTAAATATGACAGATTTGTACATTTTGTATTTAAAATTACTGTAAAAATGACTACCATCACTTAACTCATGTTACTATTTTTAGAAGTAAGCTTATTCTGAAAAAATATTAAAAGATAATCAGAAGCACAGAAATAATACCATGTATTTAGGATTGACTGATCTTTAAGATGGACAGAAAGTTTATTCAATAGCGAAAGAACAATCTTTTCCAAAATTCAAGCTGGAACAGGTGGAATTTCATATGTTAAAAATAAGTAAAAAAGGATCCTGATATTATTTGTATTTGACTGTAGAGTCCTAGATATGACATCAAAGCACAGTCAGCAGAAGAGAAAGTCTATAAAATGGATTCATGGAATAAATTTTTATAAGTCATATAAAACTACCAAGAAAGAAGAAAATGCAAATTACCTGATAACAGAATATTTTTAAAATATTTCATTCATAATTAAAGCTCTTTTGATTTTACTAAGATACAAAAATTAACCACAAGTTAGTAAGGTGTCTAGCATAGTGACTCTTCATGGATAAGTGATGTAAAACAGAATTCACATCATCTACTATATGTGGCTGTGTGAGAATGGGGAAGAATAAATATGGGAACAGTTGGAGGAAGAAGGTGAATATCATCAAAATATGCAGTATGAATTCTTAAAGAACTAATAAAAAATATAAAAATGAGCTAATGAGCCACCAGAAAATAAGAAATATATTGAAGATGAAAAGGTAGAGAGATTAAATCTAGAAGCTCACACACTATTTGTTAGACTAAAATATGCTGCAAATATCTTAGCACTGTAGTGGTCCCATTAAATGAAATAGAATTATATATGTGTCAGATATATTCTTTACCTAGTATTATGTCAGTAGGATTGCAAATCTTCAGTATAATAACCTCTACATCTGTATTATATATTAACCCAAATATATAAATGATGAAAATATCCAATAAAGAATGAATGCTAACAATGTAACTTACCACTTACTATTAAGTAGTATAAAGGATAAGTCATTAAATCTACTATACTAAGAAAGATCTTGAAATTTTTGTGATAAATAACAAAATCTAATTTTCTGTTTCCATTTGTACAGATTGTGCAGAATAGGTGCAAATTGGAAGGCAAAGGTTGTTTGGGATGAGTTTTTAATGCTGATGTATTTCTATTTAAAAGATATAGGTGACAATGAACAAGAAACTATCATAGTCTTGAGTCATGCTCTGACAAAACATTAGTTTTATCATTAAAATAAGATAATATTTCTCTTGGATTTGCTACATTTAAATTTTGTATTATCTATCAAATTTGTTATTTATTTTAATTTTTTTTTGACTAATTGGATTTTCTCTCATTTTGACATTTTCTTTCTTTTAATTTTTATGTGTCTGGAAATTCAATACATTTATACTTTTTCCACTTATTTAATGATTTCAGCTATGTCAAGTTAACTATAAATTAATTTGTTACCCATTAGCATGTGTGATTTATTTTCTTAAATTTAAAGTATAAATTCTTATTATAACCCTTCACATAATGAACTAAATTTAAAATGGAATTTTGAAGTAAACTATTCATTTAAATATTAGTTAAAGTAAACCAATTGTCTTAAATGTAAGCTACGAAATGTCATAATATTCAACTTAAAAAACAAAAAGAATTAATGTTAAAAAAGACATGTTTTATAAAATTTAAATATACTGCTTCAATGAATAAAGACAAAGGTTTAAGAACATGATCACAGATGAAAACTAGATTACTCCTCAATATTAGCATGCTGTGCTCTCTGTACTTCTTTGAGAGTTTACTCACTTAACATATTAATTAATCTGGTTGCCTCACTTAAAATCTACTTAGATTTATGGCACTATCAACTACAGTGTGCTTTTATTGAACCACTGAATCATTCATCCTCAATTGTTGCATTACAAAAACATACATTATATTTCACTATAATATCTTTGGAAGATCCCTTTTTTTGTTGGTTGTGCTATAATTAAAGGATAGAAATTTGCCACTAAAAAGAAAAATTTTTATTGTTTTTCTTTCTTGTTTTTATTGGATATTTTACTTATTTACATTTCAGATGTCATACTCTTTCCTCATTTCCTTCCCTTCAGAATAGCCTATCCCATCCCCCTCCAACTTTTTTGCTTTTATACAATTTTAATTACATATAAGATTTAAAGTCAATTCTAGGTTGAGGAACTAGCAATATAATAGATGCAAATAGTCAGGAACAAGCAAGACAATAAACGCAAATGGTCAAAGAAGAAGCAAGGCAATAAACAAAGTGCAGTGATCACTCTTGTGATCACTGTTTCTAAGGGCTTATCAGGATGGCCAAAATGTCTGTGCCTACCTCCATGTCCTAGCTCAAAGTCATTTTCATGCCTGAAAGCCAACTTCTTTGTTCTAGCCTAAGATTTAGATTCCTACCTGAAATTAATTTGTTCTAGCCTTAAGGATTTAGATTTCTGGCAGAAATTACTTCTTTGTTCTAGCCTGATTTCAGATTCCTGCCTGAAGCTGATATGCTTGTCCTTGTCCAATGTCAAATTCCTGCCATGCAGATCCAAAAGCTCTGCACATTTTCTCCTTTTTATTCAGTAAACAAGACTGAACTTGTCTTAGGGCATTCTGACAAGAGTGCCTTCTTTACCCATCCTGGAATATGCATTATCAAAGGCAATGCAATTATGTCTTAGGTTGGTAAGGCTCTGTGCCGAATCTTACCTGTCCTTGGCTTGCCAGCCTATTAAAATAATAACTCTGTCTGGGGGTCCATTTTTAGTTTCAAGTCACATACTTTGGCTACCAAACTGTTGACGTAGTTAGAGACAAGCTTTAACACAATGAGCAGGAATAAATGTATTCCCAGGACAAAAAAGGCTAGCATGATCAAGCTATATATGCCATTCTTGACGCTTGAGCAAAATGGAAATACTGACCTCAAACCATAGATAATTTTAACAGCTGTAACTTCAGCATCAAATCTCAACAGAGCGTCATTTTTTAAACTCATAATCTCACTATGCAAAATTAAGGCATCCAGAGCAGTGTTAGAATTATGCCAAATACCCTCCAAATTGTCTTTAAACTTTTTTCTAATTATAATGACAATCATTGTAAATTATAGAAGCAACACAACTCTATTGCTATTTGGCATGACATTTGAGAAGGCTCCTTACTCTTAAACTCTGAACCTCATTCCAATAATTTGAATAGGATAAAGAACATCAATCCATTCTTCCAAATGCCTATCTAAATCCTCTTATATACTCAACACATTAGTAATATTTTTTTGCTAAATGATTAACAAAAGTAGATGTCTTAACTTCCTCTGTCAAGCAATTGCAGAAGCAGAGGTGCTAGCAATTAATGTTATTAAAACTGTTATACTAGCAATAATTAAGCCCAATACCCTCTTGCTTCTGCTTAAAGCCTAATTCACTTCTTCCAGTACTTGCAAACTTTTTTCAGAATACCAAGGTTCTGTAATATTCACAGGCAATAAAAGTTGGTTGATAAACCACCATAACAGACATGCCAGATTTCAATATACTAACACAATTAGAAAGTGTACAATTATTGCAACATGCATTAAATATGGTAGAAGAAACAAAAGTAAATTTAACTTGACAATCCAAAGAGCCTTAACACATGTACTAACACATTTTTGAAATCCAGATCCTGTCCCAACTTTATCTCTTGCTAACATGACATCCTAGAGTACTACAGCTAACTTTCAAATATGTCTCTGAAAATGTACAGATCCAGTTTTCCCCATGAAGTGTATTATTCCCAATATTGGATTGATTTCTAGACCAGTACATTATTGAGTCAGAATAACTGGTCACATTTAAGAAAAATTCAAGAGTCATTGTAACTTCTTTTTTTTTGATGCTCTGTGTAACAAGGTCTAAAAACTTGAGGCAAGGCAGTTTGTCCCATCTGGGATACAGGAAAACAAAGGTGGTTCAGGAACATATGTCCAATACAGCTTCCCAGTCACAATTGTCAGAGCATTCAGCAAGCTCACAGGTCAGCATCATTCTTTGTCCTGTCATCAGCATGACTCACCCATCTCTCTGGCAGCCATCATGCTCCTTTAGCATTCTGCAGGAAAAAAAAAAAAAAAACCACACAAACATGCCCTCTTCCCCATATTAGATACCTGATCAGGATCATGCCATAGGCCAGTAAGTGGATCCTTACTTTTCACCTAGGCATAAGTATGCCTAGTTGCAGGGTGCCAAAAACACTCAGTGGAAAGTGCCTTGGCATCCAATTTTTTATTGTATATTTTATTTATTTACATTTCAGATATTATCCTCATTCCCCGTTTCCCTGACCCAGAAATCCCCCATCCTGTCTGCCCTTCTGCTGCTTCTATGAGGTTGTGCCCCCACCTATACACTCACTTCCCCCCTCCTTTACTTGAATTCCACTACTCTGGGGCATCCAGCCTTCAGAGGAAAAAGGACATCCTCTCCCAACAATGCGTGACAAGGCCATTCTCCACTACATATACATCTAGAGCCTGGGTCCCTTCATGTGTGCACCCAGGTTGGTAGTTTAGACCCTGGGAGCTCTGGTTGTTGGTATTGTTGCTCTTCCCATGGGGACACAATCTTCTTCAGCGTTCTCTCTAACTCCTTCATTGGGGTTCCCATGATCACTTCAAAGGTTAGCTATGAGCATCTGCCTCTGTATATGTCAGATTCTCCCAGAGCCTCTCAGGAGACTGGTATATCAGTCATGTCAGCATCCTGTCAGCATGCACTTCTGGCATCTACAACAGTATGTGCATGTGATGACTGCATGTGGTGACTGCACATGGGATGGACCCCGTGGATGACAGCTCTTCATCCAGTCTCTGTTCCACACTTTGTCTCCATATTTGCTCCCTTGAATATTTTGTTACTCCTAAGAAGAACTGAAGCACTCATACTTTGGTCTTTATTCTCCTTGAACTTTGTGTGGTCTGTGAGTTGTATCTTAGGTATTGTGAGCTTTTGAGCTAATATTCACTTATCAATGAGTGTTTTCATGTGTGTTCTTTTGTGATTGGGTAGCCTCCCTCAGGATTATATTTTGTAGATCTATCCATTTTCCTAAGAATTTCATGATTTTATTGTTTTTAATAGCTCAATAGTACTCCATTGTGTAAATGTACCACATTTTCTGTATCCTTTCCTCTCTTGAAGGACATCTAGGTTCTTTCCAACTTTTGGCTATTATAATAAGGCTATTATGAACATAGTGGAGCATGTGTCTTCCCAGAAGTAGTATGACTGGGTCTTCAAGTAATACTATGTTCAAATTTCTGAAGAACCACCAGACAGCTTTCCAGAGTAGTTATACCAGCTTACAATTCCACCAACAATGGAGGAGTGTTCCTCTTTCTACAAATCTTCCTCAGCATCTACTATCACCTGAGTTTTTGATCTTAGCCATTCTGACTGGTGTGAGGTGGAATCTCAGGTTGTTTTGATTTTCATTTTCCTGATAACTAAGAATGTTGAACATCTTTTAGGTACTTTTCAACTATTTGAATATCCTCAGTTGAGAATTCTTTGTTTAGCTCTGTACCAAAAATTTTAATAGGGTTATTTGATTTTCTGGAATCTAATTTCTTGAGTTCCTTGTATGATTGGATTTTACCCTTCTATTGGATGTAGAATTGGTAAAGATATTTTCCCAATTTGTTAGTTTCTGTTTTCTCCTTTGCCTTACAGAAGCTTTGCAGTTTTAAAGCATAAGTCATTGTTCTGTTAAGGAACATTTCCCCTGTGCCTATTTGTTTGAGGCTCTTCCCACTTATCTCTTCTATTAGTTTCATCATATCTGGTTTATGTGAAGGTCCTTGATCCACTTGGACTTGAACTTTGTACAAGGAGGTAAGAATGGATTTATTTGCATTCTTCTATATGCTGACATCCAGTTCAACCATCACCATTTGATGAAAATGCTGTCTTTTTTCCACTGGATAGTTTTAGCTACTTTGTTAAAGATCAAGTGACCATAGGTGTGTGGTTTCATTTCTTGGTCTTTAATTCTATTCCATTGATCTTCCTGCCTATCTATGTACCAATTCCATGCAGTTTTATGACCATTGCTCTTTAGTACAGCTTGAGACTCAAGATGGTGATTCCCCAGAAGTTCTTTTATTGGTGAGAATAGTGTTTGCTATCTGGGGTTGTTTTTTATCCCACATGAATTTGAGATTTGCTCTTTCAAACTCTTTGAGGAATTGAGTTGGAATTTTGATGGGGATTGCATTGAATCTGAAGATTGCTTTCTGCAAGATGACCATTTTTACTGTGTTAATCCTGCCAATCTCTGAGCATGGGAGATCTTTCCATCTTCTGATATCTTTGATTCCTTTCTTCAGGGACTTAAAGTTCTTGTATGGATCTTTTACTTGCTTGGTTAGATTTACATCAAGGTATTTTATATTATATGTGACTATCGTGAAAGGTGTCATTTACCTATTTTTTTTTCTCAGCCTGTTTATATTTTAAGTACAGAAAGGCTACTGATATTTGAGTTAATTTTATATCCTGTCACTTTGCTGAAGTTGTTTATCAGGTTTAGGAGTTCTCTGGTGGAAGTTTTGAGGTCATTTAAGTATACTATCATATTGTCTGCAAATAGTGAAATTTTGACTTCTTCTATTCCAATTTTTATCCCTTTGATCTCCTTTTGTTGTCTAATTGCTCTGGCTAGGACTTCCAGTACTATATTGAATAGGTAGGAAGAGAGTGGAAGCCTTGTCTAGTTCCTGATTTTAGTAGAATTGCTTCACCTTTTTCTCAGTTTAGTTTGATGTTGGCTACTGGTTTGCTCTACATTTCATTTACTATGTTTAGGTTTGGGCCTTGAATTCCTGATCTTTCCATGACTTTTCCCATGAAGGGGTACTGAATTTTTTCAAATGATTTTTCAGTATCTAGTGAGAAAGTCATGGTTTTTTGTGTGTGATTGTTTAAATAGTGTATTACATTGATGGATTTCTAAATATCGAACCATCCCTGCACTCCTGGGATAAAACCTACTTGATCATGATGGATGATTGCTTGGACATGTTCTTTGATTCAGTTTGCAAAAATTTTTTTATTTTTGCATTGATATTCATAAGAAAGTTTGATCCAAAGTTTTCTTTTTGGGGGATCTTTGTGTGGTTTGGGTATAAGCTTAATTGTGGCTTTATAAAATGAATTGGGTAGTGTTCCTTCTGTTTCTATTTTGTGGAATAGTTTGAAGAGAATTGGTATTAGGTCTTCTTTGAAGGTTTGATACAATTCTTCACTAAAACCATCCAGTCCTGGCCTTTTTGGTGTGGGGACACTTTTAATGACTGCTCCTCTTTCTTTAGGGTTTACAGGACCATTTAAGTGGTTTATCTGAACTTGATTTAAGTTTGGTACCTGGTATCTCTCTAGAAAATTGTCCATTTCATCTAGATTTTCCAGTTTTGTTGAGTATAGGCATTTGTAGTAGGGTCTGATGATTTTTTTTTTTTTAATTTCCTCAGTTTCTGTTGTTATGTCTCCCTTTTCATTTCTGATTTTATTAATTTGGATTCTGTCTCCCTGCCCTCTGGGTAGTCTGGCTAAGGCTTTATCTATCTTGTTGATTCTCTCAAAAAAACCAACCTCCTGGTTTTATTAATATTTTGTATAGTTCTTTTTGTTTCTCCTTGGTTGATTACAGCTGTAAGTTTGATTATTTCCTGTCATCTACTCTTCTTGTGTGTATTTGCTTCTTTTTGTTCTAGAGCTTTTAGGTGTGCTGTCACATTGCTAATGTATGCTCTTACCAGTTTCTTTTTGTTTGCAATTAGAGCTATGATATGAGTTTTCTTCTTAGCACTGCTTTCATTGTGTCCCATAAGTTTTGGTATGATGTGCCTTTATTTTCATTAAATTTTAAAAAGTATTGAATTTTTTTCTTTATTTCTTCCTTGACCAAATTATCGTTGAGTAGAGCAAAAGCCCAGGTACACTTGTTCAATTTCCACAAGTGTACCTGGGCTTTCTGTTGTTTTTCTTGTTAATAAATACCAGCCATATTCTGTGGTGATCTGATGGGATGCATGGCATTACTTCGATCTCCTTGTATCTGTTGAGGCCTGTTTTGCAATCAATAATATGGACTATTTTGGTGAAGGTACCATGAGGTGCTGAGCATATTCTTTTGTTTTTTGGTGAAATGTTCTGTAGTTATCTGTTAAATCCATTTGGTTCATAACTTCTCTTAGTTTCACTATATCTCTGTTTGGTTTCTGTTTCTATGATCTGTCCATTTCTGAAAGTGGGCTATTGAAGTCTCCTATTATTGTGTGAGGTTCAATGTGTACTTTGAGCTTTAGTGAAATTTCCTTTATGAATGTGGGTCCCCTTGCATTTGGAGCACAGATGTTTAGAACTTAGAGTTCATCTTGGTAGATTTTTCCTTTGATGAATATGAAGTACCTTTATCTTTTTTTGATAACTTTTGGGTTCAAAGTCAATTTGATTCAATATTAGCATTGCTATTCCAGCTTGTTTCTTGGGACCATTTTCTTGGAAAATTGTTTTCCATCCTTTTATTCTGAGGTAGTGTCTGTTTTTGTCACAGAGATTTGTTTCCTGTATTCAGCAAAATGCGGGGTCTTGTTTACATATCCAGTCTGTTAGTCTATGTCTTTTTATTGGGGAATTGAGTTCACTGATGTTAAGAGATATTAAGAAAAAGTGATTGTTGCTTCTTGTTATTATTTTTTATTATAGTTGGACTTATGTTTGTGTGGTATTTTCTTTTGGGTTTGTTAAAAAACGATTAGTTTCCTGCCTTTTCTAGGGTGAAGTTTTTCTTATTGTGTTGGACTTTTCCCTCTATTATCCTTTGTAGGGCTAGATTTGTGGAAATATATTGTATAAATTTTGTTTTGCATATGTAATATCTTGGTTTCTCCATTTATGTTTATTGATAGTTTTGCTGGGTATAGTAGCCTTTGCTGGCATTTGTGTTCTCTTAGGGTCTGTAAGACATCTGTCTAGGGTCTTCTGGCTTTTAGAATCTATGTGAGAAGTCTCCTGTAATACTTATAGGTCTGCCTTTATATGTTACTTTACTTTTTCTCTTACTGCTGTTAATATTCTTTCTCTGTTTTGTGCATTTGGTGTTTTTATTATTATGTGATGGGGAAATTTCTTTTCTGGTCTAGTCTATTTGGAGTTCTGTATGCTTGTATGTTCATGAACATCTCTTTCTTTAGGTTAGGGAAATTTTCTTCTATAATTCTTATAAAGATATTTACTGACCCTTTAGGTTGGGAATTTTTGCTCTCTTCTATACCTTTTATTCTTCGATTTGATCTTCTCATTGTGTCCTGAATTACCTGGACATTTTGGGTTAGGATCTTTTTGCATTTTGCATTTTCTTTGACCTCTGTGTCAATGGTTTCTATGGCATCTTCTGCACCTGAGATTCTCTCTTCTATCTCTTCTCTTCTGTGTGTGATGTGTGCATCTATGATTCCTGACATCTTTTCTATTTTTTCTATCTCCAGGGGAGTCTCCATTTGTGATTTCTTTATTGTTTCTACTTTCATTTTTAGATCCTGGATGGTTATGTACAATTTCTTCACCTGTTTTGTTGTGTTTTCCTGTAACTCTTTAAGGAATTTTTGTGTTTCCTCTTTAAGGGCTTTTTACCTGTTTATCTGTGCTCTCCTGTATTACTTTAGGTGAGTTATTTATGTCCTTATAGTCCTCTATCATCATCAGGAGAAGTAATTTTGAATCTGAATCTTGCCTTTCTGGTGTGATGGGGTATCCAGGACTTTCTGTGGTAGGAGAATTGGGTTTTGATGATGCCAAGTAACCTTGGTTTCTGTTGCTTACATTGTTGTTCTTACCTTTTGCCATCTGGTTATTGCTATTGTTACCTGCACTCCCTGTCTCTGGCTAGAGCCTGTCTCTCCTGTTATCTTGGTTGTGTCATAGCTCCTCAGAGTCCAGCTGTCTCTGTGATCCTGTGATCCTGGGTGTCAGAGCTCCTGGCATTCAGGCTGCCTTTCAGTATTGTGGGATTGGTTGCAGCGGTAGCACACAAGGTCTACTCAGTGCAATAGCTCAGATCAGAAGGAATCCATGCCAATGGATCAGGGTATGGTGTCTTCACTGGAGCAGGCCGCCTAGGAGTCAACTGCTCTACGTGCAATGGATCCTCTGGGATGGGTCATAATATGTTGTCTTCCTGGAAACAGGCCAGCTATGAGTCTGCCTCAACAAAAAGGATGAGGCAGAGGGGAGAGAGGTTTTAAATTAACAGATAGTGTTCTATTTCCTGAAGAAGTATGTGATTTCTGTGGCTGACAATATTTACATTTTTACCCCTTTCTCTTCCTATCTTCAACACCTCACTTGTCCTTCTACTCCCTTCTTTTCCTTTCATTATTATCACACACACACACACACACACACACACACACACACACACAGACTTTTTGATTTTTTTGTGTTAATCATGTGTATGTGTTTATACCTGACTACTTTAAATTAGGTGATCTATCAGGGGCTTGTCCCTGAACATTCCTGATACTTCTTCTAGTAGTCATCAATTTTCTATTGCTCCTCACTTAGAGTTAAGGTTTTGTCAGATTTCCCTTATCAATAAAAGCATGTCAATCAACCTACATTGTTATTGTGCATATGTTATTTATGTAATTTTACTTTTGATATTCCATGGGTACATCTTCATTGTCATATGTAAAAGGTTTATGTTCCAGCAGTTCAAAATTATCCTGATTCTATGACTCTTATAAACATTTCTGTAACTGCAGTACAGTTACATTTCTACCTGCACCCCAATTCTCATATAGTAACTTTTTGACTTAATTATTTATGAATTATTGTTTATGCTATAAGCTTGGGCTTATTCCCTGACTTGGACTTAACTTACAAAAGACATTTGCTTTATTCTATGTGTAACACATGGCTGGTTACTTCTACTCAGTTTTATATGTTTGTCTTCTCTGAGCCAGGGAGGTGAATATTACTGCACCTGACTAACTCCCAGAGTTCCTATATCCCTAATGGAACTCCCACCTCTGTTTCCTGCATTTTCCTAATAGGCCATTAGCTTTTATTGACAGGTGATGCTTCCACACACTACACAAGAGATTCTCTCTATATATTTCACCTCTTCTGAATTATTCTCTAAAACTGTTGTGAACATGAATGTACATGAATGTTATATACATATATACATCATATATACATAACCACAAACACATGCAAACACATGCACACACACACACACACACACATATATATATATATATATATATATAATATGTATTTATATATGTCCAACTCAATTTGAGGTATATATACATGTGTATATGTAGATATTCATTATATGTACATATATGCATAACACATATAAGTAACTTAACAAACACACATTATATATACATATATGTGTATATATATATACATATGTATATACATTGTGTGTTGGGGTCCACATTAGCCCCACGTTGGGGCGGCCAAAAAAGTCACAGCCCAGGCAAAATGTTGAGGCCCGGGCCAACCCACGTTTGGGCGGCTACTGTATCCCGGCCCAAGCTACCGCTCCAGTCTGTGGGTCGGGGTTCAGCAAGAGCGAGGGTGAGGGCAGACTCTACCTAATGTCTGATGTGTCTGATTCGTCTCTCTATAGTCTGATTCTGATCTGTTCTGTCTCTGCCTTTTATATGTCTTGCTTCTAAGCCACGCCTCTAAGTTACACCTTTAATCATGCTCTTAGGTCTTGTCTCTAACTCTGATCTCTATACTTCTAAGTCATACTCTTAAGTCACACACCTTTAATCTCACGCACCTTTAATCTCAAGGTATCTAAACCAAGATTATCGGAGTGTGCTCAGCTGTTGTAGTCTATTGTAATCCAAGTCTCATATCAGGGTATTTGGCTCAAGATGGCTGCAAAGCTGATAGCCGCTTTCTGCTATAAGTTGGTCCCCAACAATTGTTCACATATATCATTTATGTGTGTGTTCATTCAAAGTTAGACACCCCAAGATGAGCTGAACTTTGCATTTTGTCCAGTCAGGTGTTTCTATAATGCTTTTTAAATGCTGTACTATGAGTCATTTATAGTGAGTAGAAACTGGATTACTCATCCACTGGTAAAACGATTGTTTACAATGTATTCAGAAATTTTATTGGCTTTGGACAGTGGCAGTAGTTTGTCCTCCTTTATTATCTGTGATTTCATTGGTGATGTGTATGTAGTTTGGTAGGTAAACACTACTAGACTTTGGTTTTTCAAGTATTGAGTAGACCTTAAATATAATTAGACTGGTGTTGTTGCAGTCCTGTTATAAATGACAGTATTTCACCTTTAGAAATAACTACCTGTGATGTTCATTGATGTTGATCACAGCTGTCCTAGCTAGATACAATTATTGATTATGTGTTTGTCTCCTTGCCCTCTGACAAATCACCTTCAGATACTATGAGAGTTTGTTCTTGACAAATAGCCTTCATGGACAGTTCCACCTCAATTTTCTTTGAGCTGTGTCCACAGCAAGAGCTATGTTCAGAAATATGCTCTTTCCTGCAAGTTTTAGGAGGTAACTGAGGACAATGACAAACCTACCTTATTTACAGTATTTTGGAATCATTTTGCTTATCCTGACCAATAAGTTGAGGGATATTTTCCCCTGCCTGGCAATGAGAATTTTTTTTAAAGATAATCCACAGCTTTTGTTGGGAATCATTGTCATACTTAGTGGTATAAAACACATACACAGGGATACACACACACTGTCAAACAGATACACAGACACACAACACACAGACACACATACTCCTATACATATAGAGAGGAGAGAAACTAAGACAGTGTCTCTGAAAGTTTTCGTCTTAACAAGAACAAAAACAATCTACATATTCATAAAGATGCATATTGATTCATTTCTCACAAAACTTACAACACAATTCTTCATAGAATTTAAAAAAGTATTTTTAAATTATATGGGACTTTATTTTAATATATTAAAATATGGATGGCTAATTCTACCTAACCAATGAAGGCTGCAGAGTATAGAGAGGTTTCAGCTGGTCAGGAATTTAGTTGAAAGTAATGGAATATGATTGGAGATGTTTTGCCTTTCTTTGTGTGTCTCAAATTCTGTTTCTCTTTGTTTCTTAAATTAAGACACAATAAGATGAAGTAAAAAATATCTTATACAACATGGCAACCAAAGATATGGAAAAGATTCTGTTTTGATGTATGTCCCACTCCAAGAAGAAATCCATGCCATATACTGTTTGAGTAACCAAGAACTAGAAATTTGACACCCCAGAGCCATAGAGTAAAACCAAACACTATTGGTCTAAAAAATATTCTTAAAATCCACATCAAAATTCAGAAGATCTATGATAGCTAAAATAATCCTAAATAATAAAAATTCTGCTGTAGGTAACATTGTCCCTAATTTAAATTTGTACTACAAAATAAAAAATAAGAAAGAAGGAAAGAAAAAAAGAAAGAAAGAGAAAGAAAATAAAAATGAAAGAAAGGGAAAGACACATTGATTAATAGAATAGATTTGATGATCCAGATATAAGCCAAGGCATTTTCAGCCAACTCATTGATTTTTCTCCATTTAGGATGATGTTGGTTGCAGATTTATCATACACAGCCTTGATTATTTTGAGATACTTATGCTCAAATACTACTTCTCTAGGAATTTTGCCACAAAAGTAAGTTGTACTGTGCCACAGCTGTTTTCTGCATCTATTGAGATGATCATAAATTTATTTTTTTGTAAATTCATTTATACTATTTATTACACTGTTGACATGTATGTTTGTTAAATAATTACCATGTCTCTCAGATAAAGCAAACATAACCATGGCTAATGATTGTCATAATATGTATCTTGATATAAAAGACATAAGTGTAAAATTGAGAAGAGGAAATTGAGGAGAGGAAAATGGAAAGAAGATAATCAAAACAAAGTACAAACAAAAATGTCATGAAAAAATCTCATTCTTTCTGTTAATTAAGAAAGTGAAACATAAATGGGAAAATATGTGTTTCATAACTGACATCAAGTAAAACTTCAATTAATGTCATAAAGAAACTCTTATAATAGAGAGTTGTATTCAATTTTCTTAATAATAATTGTGTTATTCAAGTTCACAAGGAGTGTGATAGAGCATCTTGGTTACATTTTGTCAATAAGACACAAAGCAGAGACACTTGAGATGACAGAATATCAACTGAGAAAATGCTTCCACCAGATTGGCCTGTTGGGCAAGTAGAACATTTGTTATTGTTTTGGTTTTATTTTTTTATTTTTATGTGATTAATGTGGGAAAAGTCAGCTCAGTATAGGAGAAATGCCACCCCTGAGTAGGAGGTCCTGGATAGTTTAAAAAGGCAGACTGAGAAAACCATAGAAAGCAAGCCAGTAAGAAGTTTTGCTCCAAGGATTTTAACTTCAGTGTCTGCCTATAAGTTTCTTTTTTGAATTCCTATTTTTACTTTCATTTCATAATGTACAATGATCAGGACATGTAAGCTAAAACAACAACAACAAAAAAAATAACTTCCCCAAGTTGTTTTTGGTCATGATATTTTATCACATCAATAGAAACCTAAGGCATTGTATAAGAAATACTTCAGCATCATTGAATGGGTGAGAATTTTTGCCTACTATTGATTCTAAAGTTGTTTCACAGTTATTTGTAATAATTATTTATTTCAGCATTTCCCTTTAGTTATATCACATTTAACAGAATCTTTGTTCCACCTATGTTTATGGCAGAATTTTACATATTTTTATAAAACAGTTTCATTATCTTTTCACAATTTTTTCATTAATTTTTTAGATAATATATATTACAGTGTCCCCCTTTGTTTCCTCCATCCAAAGCATCTGATATATCCCTCCTTTCATTCTTTCAAATTTATGGCCTCTTATTTTTTAATTATTACATACACATATATGCATGTTTCTATAAATGTACCATTCTCAGCCTGTATAACATTGGTAATATATATGTTTTCAAGGCTGATAATTTGATGATAGATAACTAACTGGTTTGTACATTCCTATAGAAGACTATTTTTCACAATCTTATTACTCCTTAATTTCTTGTTGTTATTTTGCTAAGAGGATCTTAAAGCAATTTTACACAAATTTTCATGCTATTTTTTTATATTTGAAAACTAAAGATATACGTTAATTTTTTGTGCAGTTTAGTCGTCAGAGTTTGGATTATTGCAAAACTGATAATTCTTCCATGCATTTTCTTAGAAATCTGTATATTGCTTTGAATTCCATTTTCCTGAATTCTAATTCCACCAATTGTTGCTTAAATCTGTAATTTTATTTGTCATTCAAATTTATTATTTGTATTTTTCTACCATACTCAGAGAAGTTTACAATTTTCACTCGGTGCTAATATTACTACTTAACTAATAAGCCCAAATGTCCATATTTTTTTTTTTTATAACAAACAGGTGATAAAGAGGTGGGACAATCAATAAAAGATTTGTATACTAATAGATCTTTATCATTTTATAAAGTTCATCTTTAAAATAATGTTTTACGGAGGTTTCATAGTGAGCAAAGTGCTTGCTATGAAAACATAAGGATTTAAGTTAGTATCTCTACTATGTATATAAAAGCCACATCTAGTGTTAAAAGTATGTAGCTGCAAAAACAGCAAGGAGACACACATATCACAGAAACTCAGTGGTGAGACAGTATAAAAATACTGGGGATATTCAAATTTAAGTAAGAAGGCCTTTTCTTATAAATGTAATGTAGATGGCTACAGACAGGACAAAACACAGTTCTCTGGCTTCCCCATGCATACTCAGGGACAAGAACATTTGTATACGAGCATGCACACAAATGCATAAAACACACACACACACACACACACACACACACACACAGTACTATCACCAACATCAAAATAATAGGGATTAAAAGTATTTGGTCATTTATCTCTTAACATCAATGGACTCAAATTACTCAATAAAAAGAAACAGACTAACAGAGTGATGTATGCACAGGATACATCATTCTTCTGAATATGATAAAAACACATGAGCAAGACAGACATTATCTTAGAGTAAAGAGCTGTAAAAAGAATTTCCAAGCAATGGAAACAAGAAACAACCTGCAGTAAGCCACTTTAATAGCTAATAAAAGAGACTTTCAGCCAAAAGTAATCAAAAGAGATGAGGGAAGGACACTTTATACTCATCAACGGAAAAATCCACCAAGATGACATCTCACTTCTGAACATCTCTGCCCCAAATTCAAAGATATACAAGTTCTTCGAAGAAATATTACTAAAGCTTAAATCACACATTGAAACCCACACATTAATAGTGGGAGATATCAAGACTCAGTCTCACTAATGGACTGCTAATTGAAACAGAAACTAAACAGAGAAATAATGAAACTTACAGATGTTATGAATTAAATGTACCTAAGAAATATCTGCAGAACATTTTGCCCAAACATAAACAAATGTATGTTCTTCTCAGTATCTCATGGAATATTCTCTAAATGACTCCAAATTTAGTCAGAAAGCAAGCCTCAACATATCCAACAAGATTGGAATAACCCTTGCATTTTATGAGTCCACCATGATTTCAAGATAGATGTGAACAACAGAAACAACAAAAACCCTACAAATTCATAGAAACTGAAAATCTATCTTTTCAGTGACCACTGGGTCATAGAGAAATCAAGAAATAAACTAAAGACTTTCTAGAATACATTGAAAATGAAGGCACAACATACCCAAACTTATAGGACACAATGAAAACTAAAAGCATAAGTACCTTCATAAAGAAAATGGAACGATCTCATATGAGCAACTTAACAGCACACCTGAGAGCTCTAGTACCAAAAGAACTAAACACACCCAAGTAGACTGCAGTAAATAATCAAACTCAGGGCTGAAATTAAGAAATTAGAAACAAACAAACAAAAAAATAAATGAAAGAGATGGTTCTATGTGAAAATAAGTAAGATAGAAAAACCCATAGACAAACTAAATAAAAGGCAGAGAGACAATATCCAAATTTTAAAAATCAGAATGAAAGGGGGGCATAACAAAAAGAAGTGAGAAAATCCAAAGAATTGTACTGCAAAGAATTGTACTGCATTCTGCCTCTTCACTGGAGAGTGTGTGTGTGGGGTGCCTGTGTATAGCTAGAAGGCTTTTGTCTGGAGGAACCAGAGCGAATTCTGGAAGGGAGGGTCCACAGTGTTTCCCAGTCTTCTCTCTGGGTAACTGGGTGCTGCTGGCTGACTGTAAGGAGAGGGAGTAGGGAACAAGGTGTACTAGTTCTATCTTTCCCATCAGGATGCCAGAGAAGAAGGGGAGGTGGAGCCAGGGACAATCAAAATGTGGTTGGGAGCAAGTGCCAAAAGAGTACCAGAGGGGCTGGAGGGGAGAAAGCCTCCCCTGGGAGTCTCCAGCACAGCTCCTTAGTCAAAGGCCTTCTCAAGGCAATCATTAATGAAGCAGCTCTCTGAGATGATCCTTGCTTGTTCATATTGTTGCGGAAATGGAAGCAAAAAATAACATTGCTAAGCACATTCTTATTAGGCCAAAGTCTCCTTGATAGCCAAACCACAGAAAGATTCAACAAAGAACAATAATTTAGATCAATTACTCTTACAGATATTGATGTAAAAATAATAAAATATTTACAAACCAATTCCAAGAACACATCAAAAACATCATCTGCCATAATCAAGTAAGCTTCTTCCCAGAGATGCAGGAGGGGTCAATATATGGAAATCCATCAAAGTAATTCACCATATAAATAAAATGAAAGAAAAAACCCATGTGACCCTCCAACTAGATGCTTAAAAAAGCCTTTGACAAAATCTAAGTTTCCTTCATGTTAAAAGTCTTAGAAAGATTAGAGATAACATCGCATACCTAAACACAGAACAGGCAATATATAGCAAGAATGGGAAAGGATATTACCAGCCCAACACCCAACAAAGGTCTAGCATTCAAACATATATAAAGAATTCAAGAAGTTAGAATCCAATAATCTAAATAACCCAATTCAAATATTAGGTACAGAGCTAAACAGAGAAATCTTAAGAAGGCACTCTATTACAGACAAACAAGAAACACTTAAGGAAATTGTTAACATCTTTAGTCATCAGGGAAATGTAAGTCAAAAGGACTCTGAGGTTCCATCTTTCACCTATCAGAATGGCCCAGATCAAAAATTTAAGTGACAGCACATGGTGGCAAGGATGTGTGTGGAGCAAGGTAAATATTCCTTCATTGCTGGTGGGGGTGCAAACTTGTATAACCACTCTGAAAATCAATTTGACAATAACTCAGAAAATTTGAAATAGTTCAACCTCAATATCTAGTTAGACTACTCTACCATATATCAAGGACATTTGTCCCAATATGTTCATAACAACTTTATTTGTAATAGCCAGAACTGGAAAAAAATGTTCCTAGATGGAAGAATGGATAAATCAAATGTATTACATTTACACAATAGAATATTACTCAGCTATTAAAAACAAAAAAAAAAATTATAAAATTTTCAAGCACATGAATGGAACTAAAAAGGTATCTTCCTGAGTGAGATAACCCAGACCAAAGAGGACATACAGTGTTTGTAGTCACTTATAAGTATATATTAACCATAAAATACAGGCTACCCATGCTATAATCCACAGACCTAAAGAGGCTAAATTACAAGGAGGACCCGAGTGAGGATTCTTGAATCTCACTGAGGAGAAATATATCAGATATCAGAGGTGAATAGAGAGAGAGAACTGGGCAGGAGAAGTGATGGTGAAGGCATCTAGTTATTAGATTAGGTTTAGGGGGAGCCCATGAGACAATCCCAGGAGAATGTTTGTGATTTTGTGATGAAGGGGCAAGTGGGCATCTCTAGGACTTGCCAGAGACATGGGAAAGAGGAAACTATGAGAGTGACTCTATCTGAGACTTCTAGCAGTTGGGGGCAGTTATGAGGCCTGAAGTGGCTGCCTCCTGTATTCAGGCAGGACTCCCAGTGGAGGGGTAAGGACACAAAACCATCCACAAAACTTTTGAACAAAATTTGTCTTGCCTACAAGAAGTCCAGAGACAAAGATGGAACAGAGACTGAGGTAATGACCAATCAATTACTGGCCCAACTTGAGACCTGTCTTATGGGCAATAACCAATCCCTGACACTATTAATGATACTTTATTATGGTTGTAAACAGGAGAGTACTATAACTCTCCCGAGGCACTGTTGTCTGACAATGGATTCTGTTCCCCTGTCTGGCCTCAATGGGAGAAGATGTGAATAGTCCTGCACTGAACTGATGTGCCAGAGAGGCCTCCCACTTCTCATAGGAGAAGGGGATGAGGAAAAAGGAGAGGAAATGTAGGGGGAACTGGGAGGGGGAGCTGATATAGGGATATAAAGCAAATAAATAAAGAAAATTTATTAATTATGTCTATTTTCATATTTATATATATTTTATAATATTTAATTTTTATTAAATTTTTGGTACATGGTTTTACAATGTATATGAGACTAGCTTCAAACACATGATCTTCCTTTTTTGGTCTTTCCAGTACTGGTTTGTTAGGTTATAAAACCTAATCAAAGTACAGTGTGTGTGTGTGTGTGTGTGTGTGTGTGTGTGTGTGCACACATGTGTGTATGTGTGTGTGAGAGATTTTTCTGATTTTTACCTTTTCTTTTATTGAAAATAATTTTTCTCTCACCTACCAAGGTGTTAGATATTCTGATTACAGTTCTCTTTCACTACTCTTATCAGTTCCTTTCCATCTACTCTCAAATTTGGATACACTCTGCTTCTATCTCTCATTAAAAAACAACACACAAAAAAAGGCTATTGAGAGATGACAAAAATACATAATAAAATAAGATAAAACAAAACTCAGATAAGACATAAAAACAGAAGGACATGGGCTCAAAGGAAGGCATGAGAATCAGACATATTCGTTCACATACTCAGAAACCCATAAAATCATTGAAGTAGAAGCCATGATATTTATGCAGCTGACCTGCAGCAGACAAATGCAAGCCCTCTTCATGCTGCTACCGTTTCTGTGAATTTCTATGAATTTTGGTCATGTTGATTTAGAAGACCTTGTATTAACATCGCACCACAACTTCTTTTCATTGTACATTAGACATTTTCAATATTGAAAATGTTAGAATTAATTACATTTCATTAAAATTTGGAAGTTAAAATATTTTACTTGCATTCTAATTATAAGCAATAATATTAAAGAAGTACACTTGAGGTTCATCAACTTTATTTTATTGTGATACATAGATATTTATTTTCTATTTTGTCAAATCATGAATCAGAGAGTCATCTGGTTTACAAATGAGAATAGAACATAAATGTCAAGTTTGTGACTATGAAAGAATGTCAAGCTGTTGCCTGAAGGACAATTGAATTATTACCAGAAATTATTTGTGGATACAAAACAGCTTGTTCTCTGAGTAAAATACATAACAATTTAACCCGAATAAAACAAGCTATGAGTTATTTATTAAAATATATGTGAGAATAAATTTGAATAAAAAAACCAAAGTAATTTCAACTACTCATGAGATCAGTCCTATTTAACCTATGAAACAAACCTATTTCAAGATTTGGGTATTAAAATTTAAATGTGGATCACTTACCTATGAATTAAGTTTTAAAATATTTAATCAAACTTGATCCAAATATTATCTAATGACTCATCAATCCCTAACTGACTGAATAAAAATATCAATACTGTGGTTATACAATTATATTGACTAAAAAGTCATCACAACTATTTAATAGCAACTTAATTACTATAAAATTGTCTTGAAAATAACTAATCACTTGGTGTTGCATATTTTGATGCTGCATGTTTGAGAACACTATCTTCTCTGGCAGATTTTATTCCCAGTATGCACATGGCAGCTCATGAGTACACATGTCTCAAGTTCCAGAGCATCTGGTGCCTTTTTCTTAACACTCTCTAAATGAGAGAGAGATTCCTTAAATCAATATTAAATTAAATTAAATTAAATTATTTTTGTCCTATACCTTGAGCTTTATCTTTGTAATGACATGGAAACAGAGTACGTGAATATTCACTAAGTTTGAGTACAGCATTATACTTATCCATACTACTTCAATAGATAATGAAGAATCATCAAAGAACATCATAGTTTTTCAATACTATACTTTCTATGAATATCTTTCTGTCATAAGTGATACAAATAAACTTCATAACTAAGACTAACACTTTACATGAGTTAATCAAATGATTTAAGCTTGATTCTTAAATTTAATTCAATATACTTGATGGGATTATGGTATGTATTCACATTATCTTCAAGATATATTATGGAGATATAAATGAAAACAGTTTTAAATTCAGAAACAAAGATGTTTTGTTATTTGTTCTGATTATTCTGCATGAAGCAGTTAGAAAATATTTCTCTGTGTTTAATTCTCAACCTCTTTGTACTGTGACTGGCAAATATATTTACAATTTTGCATTGCCTCAGATTCCTAAGGATAATAAATCTATTTACCTTTTAATTGTGATCTTATGACAAGTCACATACACCACTTCAATGTCATAGTCATTGCCCACTCAGATATTTCAATACTGTATGTAATGAAATACTGAAAAGAACTAAATTTTCTTATAGTATAAATTGTGGTTTAAATGTGACCAGCACACAAAGGTCTCAGACTGTGCTGGGTTTTGGGAAGACTGTAGAGCCTTTCTGGAACAATTGAGTCAAAGGAGGTGGTCCTGGAAGGTCCATAGGCTGCTTATACTTCCTGTTTTTTTGTTTGTTTGTTTGGTTGTTTGTTTGGTTGGTTGGTTGATTGTTTTTTTTTATGGTTTCTGAATGTGAATTCAATTTGGCATCTGACCTCTCAATTTTTTTTCAAGCTCGATCATATGTAGGGTTGGTAAATATCTTTTCCAAATTTGTAGTTGGCATTTTCTTCTATTGACAGTGTCTTTTGCCTTATAGAAGTTTTGCAATTTTATAAGGTCCCATTTGTCAATTGTTGACTTTAGAGCATGAGCCATTGGTGTTCTGTTCAGAAAATGTTCCCCTGTGCCAATGTGTTCAAGGTTCTTTCCCACTTTCTCTTCTATTAGATCTAGTGTATCTAGTTTCATATGGTGGTTCTTGATACACTTTGACTTGAGCTTTGTACAGGGAGATAAGAATGGATCAATTTGCATTCTTCTATGTGCTGAGTTGCAGCGGAACCAGTGCCATTTGTTGAAAATGCTGTCATTTTTTCTACTGGATTGTTTTGGCTTCTCTGTCAAAGATCAAGTGAACATAGGTATGTGGTTTCATTTCTGGGTCTTCACTTAAATTCCAATGATCTACCTGCCTGTCTTTGTACCAATATCATATGGCTTTTATAGCTAATGTTCTGTAGTACAGCTTGAAGTCAGGGATAGTGATTCACCCAGAAGTTTTCTTATTGTTTAGAATAATTATAGTTATTCTGGGTATTTTGTTGATCCAACTGAATTTGAGAATTGCTCTTTCTATCTCTGTGAAGAATTGAGTTGGAATTTTTATGGGGATTACACTGAATCTGTAGATTTCTTTTGGTAAGATGACCATGTTTAATATGTTAACTCTGCCAGTCCATGAGCATGGGAGATCTTTCCACCTTCTGAGGTCTTCTTCAATTTCTTTCTTCAGAGAACTTGAAGTTCTTGTTATAAAGATCTTTCATTTGCTTTGTTTGAGTCACACGAAGATATTTTATATTATTTGTGACTATTATAAAGGGTGTCATTTCACTAATTTCTTTCTCATCTCATTTATCATATGCATAGAGGAAGGCTACTGATTTATTTATCTTTGCTGGGAGAGTGTTAATAACCTATTCTATTTCTTTAGGAGTTATGGGGCTATTCTGATGATTTATCTGATCTTGATTTAACTTTGATACCTGGTATCTATCTATAAAATCATCCATTTCATCTAAGTTTACCAGTTTTGTTGAATATCAGTTTTTGTACTAGGATCTGATGATTTTTTTGAATTTCTTCAGTTTCTTTTGTTATGTCTCCCTTTTTATTTCTTATTTTGTTAATTTAGATACTATCTCTGTGCCCTCTGGTTAGTCTACTTAAGGCATTATTTATCTTTTTGACTTTTTTAAAGAACCTGCTCCTGGTTTTATTGATTCTTTGTATAGCTCTCCTTGTTTCTACTTGGTTGATTTCAGCCTGAAGTTTGACTATTTCCTGATGTCTACTCCTCTTGGGTATGTTTGCTTCTTTTTGTTCTAGACCTTTTAGATGTCCCATTAAGCTGCTAGTGTAAACTCTCTCCAATTTTTTATGGAGGCACTCAGAGCTATGAGTTTTCCTCTTAGCACTGTTTCCATTGTGTCTCATAAGTTTTGGTATTTTGTGCTTCTACTTTCATCAAATTCTAAAGTCTTTAATTTCTTTATTTCTTCACTGACCAAGTTATCATTGAGTAGAACATTGTTCACAGCTTCCATATGTATGTGGGTTTCCTGTTGTTTTTGTTGTTACTGAAGAACAGCCTTATTCCATGATGATCTGTTAGGATTCATGGTATTTTTTCAATCTTCTTGTAAAGATGAATCAGCTTGTTGTGTGTCTGATTATATGGTCATTTTGGAGAAGGTGTCATGAGGTATGAAGAAGTAGGTATATCCTATTGTTATAGGATGAAATGTTCTATAGATATTTATTAAATCCATTTGGTTCATAACTTCTGTTAGTTTCATTGTGTCCCTCTTTAGTTTTTGTTTCCATGATTTGTCCATGGATGGAGTGTTGAAATCTTGACTATTATTGTATGAAGTTTAGTATGTGCTTTGAATTTTCATCATGTTTCTTTTACTAACTTGAGAAACCTGAAACCCACTACATAGGCTATAGGCAGCTCAATAAGCCCCTCTTACATTATTTTGTTCTAAAGTTTATCTTATAACTTTTTATCCTTGTGTTGGAATTTCATATCTATAATTCAGTGTAGGGCTGGATTGGTGGAAAGATTGTTTAAATTTGGTTTTGTCTTGGAATATCTTAATTTCTTCACCAATGTAATTGAGAGTTTTTCTGGGTATAATAGGCTGGTATTTTTATTCTCTTAGGTCTATACTACATTTGCCGAAGATCTGCTTTTAGAGTCTCTATTGAGGAGTCTTGTGTAATTGTGAAAGCTCTGCCTTTATATGTTACTTGTCCCTTTTCTCTTACTGCTTTTAATATTCTTTCTTCAATCTGTGCTTTTGATTGTTATGTGATGGGTGGGATTTCTTTTCTGGTCCAATATTGTTGGGGTCCACACTAGCCCCATGTTGGGGCGGCCAAAATAATGTTGGGGTCCACACTAGCCCCACATTGGGGTGGCCAAAAAACGTCGCAGCCCAGGCAAAATGTTGAGGCCCGGGCCGACCCACGTTTGGGCGGCCACTGTATCCTTGCCCAAACTGCCGCTCTGGTCCACGGGTCGGGGTTCAGCAAGAGCGAGAGTGAGGGCAGACTCGAAGAATGGAGACCAGACAAGGTGTGATTCAATCCAGTTTATTCTTCAGTCTCTCTTCCTCTAAGTGTCTCCTGCTGTGTCTGATTCTGTCTGAAGCCAAGTGTCTTCTACCTAATGTCTGATGTGTCTGATTCTCTGATCTCAGTCTGATTCTGATCTGTTCTGTCTCTGCCTTTTATATGTCTCACTTCTAAGCCACACCTCTAAGTTACACCTTTAATCATGCCCTTAGGTCTTATCTCTAACTCTGATCTCTATATTACTAAGTCATACAATTAAGCCACACACCTTTAATCTCACACACTTTTATTCTCACGCACCTTTAATCTCAAGGTATCTAAACCAAGATTATCGGAGTGTGCTCAGCTGTTGTAGGCTATTGTAATCCAAGTCTTATGTCAGGGTATATGGCTCAAGATGGCTGCAAAGCTGACAGCCGCTTTCTGCTAAAAGTCAGCCCCCAACAGGATTTAGTGTTCTGTAAGCTTCCTGTATGTTTATGGGCATCTCTTCCTTTAAATTAGGGAAGTTTTCTTCTATAATTTTTTTGAAGATGTTTACTGGCCCTTTGAGTTGGGAGTCTTAGCTTTCTTCTATACCTTTTATTCTTAGGTTTGGTCTTTTCATTGTGTCCTGGATGTAATGGAGGTTTTGAGTTAGGAGCTTTTTTATTTTTTGTATTTTTCTTTGACTCTTATGTCAGCATATTCTATGGTATGTTTTATGCCTGAGATTCTCTCTTCTTTCTCTTGTATTTTGTTGGTGACACTTGAGTCAATGACTCCTGGTCTCTTTCCTAGCTTTTCCATTTCCAGGGTTGTCTCTCTCTTTGTTTCCTTCAATGTTTCTATTTCCATTTTTTTAGATCCTGGATGGTTTTGTTCAATTCTTTTACCTGTTTGGTTGTGGTTTTTTGTATTTCAAGAAATTTATGGGTTTTCTCTTTAAAGATTTCTACTTTTTTACCTCTGTTCTGTATTTTGTAAATGGAGGTATATATTTCTTTCTTAAAGTCCTCTATCATATTCATGAGATGGGACTTTAGATCTGAATCCTGCTTTTCAGTTGTCTTGGGGATTCATGGTTTACTGTGATAGGAAAACTGAGTTCTGATGTTGCCAAGTAGCATTGGTTTCTGTTGTATTTGTTCTGACACTTGCATCTCACCATCTGGTTTTCTCTAGTGCTAACTGGCTTTGCTGTTTCTGACTGGAGCCTACATTTCCTGTGAACCTGTGATCCTGGTTGTGTCACAACTCCTGAAAATCCTGCTGTTACTGTGATTATGTGATTCTTGAGATCCTGGGATCTGGGGATCCTGACACCCTGAGTATGTCAGAGCTCCTGGGAGTCAAGCTGCCTCTGAGATCCTGAGATCCTGAGATCCTGAGATCCTGAGATCTTAAGATTCTAGTCTTTCAGAGCTTCTGGGAGGCAAACTTCCTCTGAGTATTATAGGAGTGGCTTGAGAACCAGATCCCTGGGTCTTCTCCAGGCACAGGTACAAAATGGAAGAATGTGTACCTCTGGCTGGCCTGGGGTTCTTGTGTCTTCTGAGTCCCTGGGGGTTCTAGTTAGTCTAAGTATTGGGTCAGATGTTGTGGCCTCACCTGTGATCCTGAGTATGTCCCACCTCATGGGAATCAAGCTTCCTCTGTATGTTGTAGGAGTGGGCAGGAAGCCAAAACACTGGGCCTGCTCTGGACATAGGTGCAAACCAGAAGAGCACCAACAAAGGTATGAAGTGCTGAAAAAAACTCAAGAAACAAATCCTGTTAAATTAATCTTTATCTAGATAGGCACATTAAAAAATCTACTCTCAATTAAATCTTATAAATAATAAAACTATAAATTGTCTTTTCTTTAATAATTTATTTTTATGACACCTGTCAAGTAATGTAAACCTCACTGTTAACTATATAATTTCATTAGCTAATCTGCTGTATATTTGTTTATTTTTATAATATCCAGAGAAAGTAATATTAAGATGTTTTTACTGTCTGAAGAGATTGAAAAAAATCAAAATTTTAATTAAAGTAGGCTACTACAAACATCAATAAATTATATGTAACTGATGGTAGAAATTCAGTTTTAATATATACATCTATAGGTAACCACTACACTTAAGGCTCAGGGAACATGGCAAAAGATAGGACAGAAAGACTATAAGAGACTGATTCAAATTCCTGCAATAAACTAGTGTCTTCTAGACATAACAGTGATGGTCCACCCATTAAATCTCAACAAATATAGTTGTGTTAACAAAACCTGAATAAAATTCATATCAGTCGACATATCACTGTAGATGCAAGAAATTTCACAGTTCACACAATTAGATGAGTTCACACAATTAGATAAGCATCAATGCTGACTGAGAGGGAGAGTCAGTTTTCTCTGGGGACAGAACCCTTGATAGATTTTTCAATTCCAAGTCATCAGGCCTATACATATGTACATAAAATAATGTTTAATGGATTTTATAAAGTAGAATAGATTATGAGTTTAATAAGAAATGAAAGGGAACTGTTAGAAGAGGAAAAGCAATAACTGGAAATGAAATGACTGTATGTTTATAATGGTTCAAATGAGAATGGCTACTACCATAGTTTGAATATGTGGTCTACAACTGTTGGGCCTGTTTTAGAATGATTAGAAATTATGGCCTTGTTGAAGGGTGTTCAACTGGGGTAAGTGTGAGATTTCGAAAGCCATGCCATCCAAGTTATCTCCCTCTATTGTTCCCATTATCTCATTTGTTTTTCAATCATAAGTTGGCTCTCAGCTACTGCTCCAGCCCTGTGCTTGCCTGCTTGTTGCCATGTTTCCCACCATAAGGTTATGAACTCACACTCTGAAAATATGAGTCCCAATAAGCAATTTTTTTGTAAGATGCTGTAGTACTGATGGCTCTCCACAGCAACTAGAGCAATAACTAAGACACAAAAGCCAGAATCCATTAATCTGTCTTTTATTTGGTATAAATCTGAAGGCACTGTTTTCATAACATTTTAAACCAAGTGCTTGTATAATATGTTTGGGTTTTATTGTCAGAATTAATTTCTCTTGACAATCAGTGTGGTAAGGATTAGAAGTTGGTACCTTTTCTCTGAACATGTTGCTAATATAGATTGTATATTGGTTATATCCAAACCAAAGGGTAAAGAGAACAGAGATTGAAGATATATTAAAGAATTAGCAACTTTAAATCATCTGAGATTTATATACATATAAAGGTATAGAATTGCAAAAAAAAATAGAAAAACTTCAGAAATAGTGGAAAATTACACTGTTTTCTTTTGTGAGAGACTGGACATATAAAATGAATGAAGATATCATAATACTTATTTGTGTTATGGGCATTTGTACAGAAACCTTGTTCTTAAAGAGAATTATTGATTTAAATTTAAGATTATATATATGAAATTTATCTAGGAATATTTTACTCATTTATAGTTTTACTAAGTTATGGATCTGAGAAAGTTTTACTAGTAAATAAAAAGAAAGACTTAATTTTTTAAAAAGTTCAATGAGATATAAGGAAGTTTGAACTGTTTTCAAATTTATCAAACCTGTACAAAACTTTAAACTTTAAACAGTCAAAATCTAATGTGAGCAAGTGTTAAATTCTCACAAGTTTATACAAATTACTCTCTGAAACTTATGTGACTTTTTACTATATTTAATACAAATTATAATATATGTTATAACATATGTACAATGCCATTCAATTTGCTCAATTTATACTTTTAATGGAAACCCAAGCATATATAAGTATATTACATGCATATCATACCATCTAATAATACAAAATAATCATTACATAGTATAAAAAGTTCTAGTATTAATGTTTCAGAAACATAAAAATGTCATCAGGCAGCAGCAATTTCACTCACCCTGTTTTTTAATGCTCACTTTATCCACAAGATTTGAAGCAATAGAAATAATTAGTACTTGTATTTTATCCAAACAGGTATTTTGATGAAGAAAATATTCAATTGTAACTTAATTATAAAATTATTTATACACTCATGATATAAATACATTCAAAAGATACTGAATTAACAGTTGCAATAAATCGAATTCCTCATCCTTCTTCTTTATTCAGTCAGATATATGAGCTATTCATAAATAATTAATATTTATAAACCATCCCATCAAAAAAGTGAGATCCCAATTTTTTAAAATATTTAGCATTCCAGAAAATTGTAGCTCATAAAATGTAGATAATTAAGATAATATAGAATTTTTCAGTTACTGTGTGGAATAAACTAATAGCAAAAATAATCTAGACAACAATGTCAATAGCATTCCATTTAGGACAGGAATGGATCCAAAAAATTGAGGAGAAAGAAAAAAATGTATAAAAATATGTACATATAAAGTGGGTTATCAGAATAAAAATTGAGTAGGAAATATAAAAGAAAGTAGGCTCTAACTAAGGCAATAATGGGAAAAATACAATAAGAAGAGCATATAATATATTGTAAAATCACAGGTCACAATCTAGTGCCAATTGTTCTTTATGAGGAAGAAAAAAATAAACTAATCAGAAGCAAGTAATAACACAGGTCATAATTGAAGCTGATAAAAGTGGAAATAGGAATCACTGTGAGAATATTTGAAAAAGCAAGCACAAAGAAAAGATTTCCAGACAATAAGGTCGATACCACATTTGACCTCATAGAAATCATGACACTAGCTGATTTCTTGTGCAAACACAAGCTAGATAAAAATTTTATCATGTACAAGAAGAAGTATGCATGAACTCCTACTTTTACTGAGGCGATATTAGCAACTGATAAATGGTGAGAGAGGGAGAACCAGTTTTCTTTGAAAGTGTAGTTCTCAGTAAGTGGACCACATGGTTATTACAAATGAATTTGTTATACTGAAGGTTCAAGTGGGTACAATGAGGTAAACATAGGTAAAACTACATGTACTATACATGAATCAATGAGACTGAAAATACTTTGGATGATATTTTTTGCCTTCCAAGAAGTTTTTCAAAAAATGTCTAGAAAATACTCCTGTAGCTATGAAATAAATTCAGCCAATTCTGAGGACAGTCCACTATGGATAGTCATCTTATATTTCTATATATTATTGAGATATTTCTTGAAACTATTAAAAACATAGTTAAGCTTGAGAAGACTTCCAAATATCACTATTTAAAATAACAGACACAGTACCCTTAAAATATTTTCTCACTATAATCATAGCAGTTAAAACAAAGGAAAAAAACTTCTATTGTTCTATCTTCTCTTTCTGGTATTTCCATTTGTTATATAGTTACTTGTGATATTCTTAGACATACATATTCATACAGAAAATATGAATGAATATACAAATATTCTCAGAAGTGGAAAATAACATAAAATATAATTGTATCTCAAAGATGAACAATAAAAATATTCATAACAGAAAATTATCAAAAGACAGAGAAAGATTGTATACTTATGGATAGAAAATAAATATATAAAATATGATTACTTGTGTTGTTAGCAAAAGAAAACTATAGTCATGAAATATTGTTATAAGCATAACTGAAAGACTAAAAATCTAATAAAATTTAACAGCCTACATGGAAAAACATTTTGAACCTTCCTTACAAAAGGAATAATGTCATTTACAATAAAAAACAAGTAATTATGCACAGAGGTATTTATTCTGTAAATTGATGTGTATGTAGTCATATACATTTTTACATTGATAGCTGTAGAAGCCTTTGTACTATTTTAATACTGTACCAAACACATTTTTTTATCAGTGTTTGGTCCATCCAAACAATGGCATAGAGCCCATACGGTAAAACTGATAATGTAAGCAACAATTTGGATGTATCAGATGAGAAATATAATGAGTGATAATGTATGTTTGCAGACTACAAGCTATTTTATGGCTTAATTCTTGTTGTAGTCTTACAATGACTTAATTACTAAAGCTAAAAAAACTGAACAGTTCATGGGAAAGTGTGATTATAACTGTGAAGGGAGTCATGAGAAAGAAATTCTTGAATTTCTTACAGTTTCATGTACATGATAATAAAACTAAATCCACATGTACCATAACAGTTATAACTGATGAAGCTCTTAAAATTCATTAAAACTATTGTATAAACAATGCAGAATATAATATTATCAGATACTATATTATATAAAATATTGCACCTGAAGAAACTTCATGAGGATTTATGAGAACACCTTTATAATCTTATTTCTGGTCAGGACAGGTGTATCTATAAATGACTATACACAAGAATAAATAACATAAAGAATGCTTTAAATCATAAAAATCTGCTATTTTATAAACATTCTAAAATTGTTTTTATGAAAGTGGTTTTAATAGAGTAATTAAATTTGGAAGGGATAGAACTTCTCCCAGAAACCGTAGTATTATAAAGAATACTGTCAGATAAGAAATCACTCCATTTAAGTTGTAAGACAAAGGAATCTTATAGATCATAAAAAAATTACAGGCTATTACCATTGTTCTTTGGTGACATATGAATATATCAGGTGTGAAGAGTCAGAGTAACATCATGAGAGCAGTCTATTTAGTGAAGGTCAGAGAGTAGTCTTTGTAGCCAAAGTCAGAGAGCAGTGTCTGTGCAGCCAAGAGGAACTATTATCTGTATAGTTTGTAGAGGAACTTTCTCAAGAAGAGCTTTGTTTGCTGAAGTGCCTATAAGCTGGAACTGCAGAAATAAACTTAGAGTCTTGACCAGGATCAGGCTTGACTCCAATCCTTGTGCCTGTGTCTTGTCTTTCTTTTTCTTTTCTTATGGTGTGTTTTATTTACATTTAAAATGTCATTTTCTTTCCTGGTTTCACTCTGAAAACCCCCTATTCCATCTCCACTCCCCTGCTTCTATGAGGGTGTTCTCCCACCCACTACCCACTCCCACCTCACTGTCCTGGCAGTCCCTTACATTGGGAAATCAAGCCCATGAACCAAGGGCTTCTCCTCCCATCGATGCCCAACAAGGCCATCCTTTGCCTTTTGTTGGTCGTTTAGTCCGTGGGAGCTCTGGAGGTCCGGTTGGGTGATATTCTTGTTATTCCTATGGGGTTGCAAAATCCTTCAGCTCTTTCAGTTCTTTCTCTATCTCCTCTATTGGGGATCCTGTGTTCAATTAAATGATTGGCTGAGAGCATCTGCCTCTGTATTTGCCAGGTTCTGGCAGAGCCTCTCAGGAGACAGCTATATCAGGCTCCTGTCAGCAAGCACTTCCCAACATCCACAATAGCATCCAGGTTTGGTGACTGGATATAGAATGGATCCCCAGGTGGGACAGTCTCCGAATGGTCTTTCCTCCAGTCTCTGATCCATATTTTGTCTCCATATGTCCTCCTGTGAGTATTTTGTTCCCATTTCTAAGAAGGACCTAAGCATCCACACTTTGGTCTTTCTTCTTCTTGAGCTTCTTGTGGTCTGTGAACTGTATCTTCAGTTTTCCCAGGTTTTGGACTAATATCCATTTATCAGTGAATTCATACCATGTGTGTTCTTTTGTGGTTCGGTTACCTCACTCAGGATAATATTTTCTAGTTTGATCCACTGTCCTAAGAATTTCAAGAAGTCATTGTTTTTTAATAGTATACTGAGTAGTATTCCATTATGTATATGTACCACATTTTCTGTATCCATTCCTCTGTTGAAGGACATCTGGATTCTTTCCAGCTTCTGGCTATTACAAATAAGGCTTCTATGGAAAACAAGCTTCAAGAAAATACAAGAAGATTAAAATAATTCCAATTTGTAATTTGTATCCTATCAAATCACCAGGGAAGAAGTCTGGTCTTCAATAACAACCAAAACAAAGCAAGCCCACATATGCATGGGAGATGAACAATGCTCTACTCAAAGATAACTTGATCAAGAAAGAAAAAAAGAAAGATATTAGAGACTTTTTAGAATTTAATGAAAATGAAAGCACAACATACCCAAACTCATGGGATACAATGAAACTAGTGATAAATGGAAAACTCAGATTTGAGTGACTACAAAAAGAAACTGGAAAGAGCATACATTAGCTTGACATCACACCAGAAAGCTCTAAAACAAAAAGAAGCAAATGCACCCAAGAATAGTAGGTGGCAGGAAATAATCAAACTCAGGGCTGAAATCAACCAAGTAGAAACAAAAAGAACTGTAGGAAGAATCAACAAAACCAGGAACGGGTTCTTTGAGAAAGTCAACAAGATAGATAAACCCTTAGACAGACTAACCAGAGGGCACAGAGACAGCATCAAAAAAAAAAAAAATCAGAGATGAAAACAAAGACATAACAATAGAAGCTGAGGAAATTCAAAAAATCTTCAGATCTTACTACAAAAGCCTATATTCAACAAAATTGGAAAATTTGAATAAAATGTGCATTTTTTTCTAGATGGCTACCAGGTACCAAAGTTAAATCAGGATTAGATAAACCACTTAAACAGTCCCATAACTCCTAAAAATAATAGCAAAAGTCATTAAAAGTCTTTCAACCAAAAAAAGTCCAGGACCAAATGGGTTTAGAGCAGAATTCTATCAGATTTTCAAAGAAGACCTAATACCAATACTCTTCAAACTATTCCACAAAATAGAAACAGAAGGAACACTTCCCAATTTTTTCTATGAAGCCACAATTAAGCTTATACCTAAACCACACAAATACCCAACAAAGAAAGAGAATGCCAGACCAATTTCCCTTGTGAATATCGATGCAAATATTCTCAATAAAATTCTTTCAAACCAAATCCAAGAACAAATCAAAATGATCATGCATGGGCTGGAGAGATGGCTCAGCTATTAAGAACACTGACTGCTCTTTCAGAGTTTCCGAGTTCAATTCCTAGCAACCACATGGTGGTTCACAACCATCTGTAATGGGGATTCTTCGATGCCCTCTTCTGGTGTGTCTGAAGACATGACAGTGTACTCCCATAAATGAAATAAGTAAATAAATATTGAAAGAAGAGAAAATGAAAAAAGAAAAAAGAAAAAAATTATTATCCACCATCATCAAGTACGCTTCATCCCAGAGATGCAGGGATGGTTCAATATATGGAAATCCATCAATGTAATCCACTGTATAAACAAACTGAAAGAAACAAACCACATGATCTTCTCACTAGATGCTGAAAAAGCATTTCAAAAAATTCAACACCCCTACATGGTAAAAATCTCTGAAAGATCAGGAATTCAAGGCCTATAACTAAACATAGTAAAAGCAATATACAGCAAACCAGTAACCAACATCAAGCTAAATGGAGAGAAACTTGTAGCAATCCCACTAAAATCAGGGACTAGACAAGATTGCCCACTCTCTCCCTACCTACTAAATATAGTACTCAAAGTCCTACCCAGAGCAATTAGATAACAAAAGGAGGTTAAAAGGATACAAATTGGAAAGGAAGAAGTCAAAATATTACAATTTGCAGATGATATGATAGTATACTTAAGTGACCACAAAACTTCCACCAGAGAACTCCTAAACCTGATAAACAACTTCAGCTAAAGTGGCTGGATATAAAATTAACTCAAACAAATCAGTGTTTGTGTCTTTTTAATCCCCACTTCCCCATTTGTGTTTAGGTTGACTTGCACATGTAGGCCATGTCAAAGTGGTGCCCAGCTTGGGGCAAGTCTATGAGAGATTTCAGTGAGAGATGGGAGATTCAGTGAGAAATGCCTCTGAGAAGGAAGGCTGGATAAAACAAAGAAACTTAAAGTAAGTGAGCAGTGCAATGGGACAGACTAGCAGTAGGCTGTTGTTTGTCCATATGCTTAAAAGCAATTGAAAGACACAAGGGAGGTGGGGCAAGGTGAGTTCTCAACAGTTGATGAAGTTTTTAAAGTTTATTGAAGAAGTTTGTCCTTGGTTCCCAGAGCAAGGAACAGTATGTATACAAACTTAACAGATCATTACACTGCTCATGGACTTGAAAAGTTCCTGTAGATACTTTTTTTTCATGGTCATTAATCAGGTATGCTTTAGACCCTCACCATAAGCCTCAAAAAATGAAAGAATTAATTAGACAAGCTAAGGAGGAATTAGGGAAGTATAAAAAGGAGGGCACTGGGGAGCAACTATCAGTAGTTGCCACCGTGTCTCCTCTATCTTTGGCAGAATTCCCAGATGAAGAATGAGATGTGAGTTAAACTCTGAACATGAGAGAGAGAAAGTGGGTCTCAGAAAAGCAATCCTCCTTGTCTACCCAGGGATGCTTTGGAGAAAGAGAAGGAAAATGAAATGTAAGCTATTTCAGAACTCTCTCCTAGGACAGGAGGAGGTGAGGAGACATCCTGCTTTCTTTCTGGCTCCTACTGGAGGAATGTTTAGTTCTGGTTCAGGGTCTTTTAGGTAGGCTACCTGGGTTCCTTTGGTCACACATTTAGTTCTCTTCCCTCTCTGTCCATTATTTGTCCTTCGCACATCAACCTGTCCTTGTCTGTCAGTTTGTCTGTTTTCATTCTGTTGCTTGATTGTTGCTCTCTGTTTTATGTTGAAAACAAAACATGGTTAAAACTTTTATCCACTGGCTGCCTAACCCTTAATTTAATTTTAACTTGTTTCAAAAAAAGAGCCCCCCAAAACAAAACAAAAACTAAAACAATAAAACAAAACAAATAAAAAGAAACCAAACCAAAGCAAACCAAAAACACAAACAAACAAACAAACAAACAAAAAATGCAGTCTCAATTTGCACAACAGAAAGTGATAAGTTGCCCTGTACCTGTAGCTAGGAGGCAATACCAGCTAGAGAAGTCCTCCTAGGGGCTGATTGTACAATCCACTCTTAAAGGGCCCAACAGTTTCTTGGCTTCTATGGTAAGGGAGCTGATGGCTGTTTTTTTTTTTTGGTTTTTTGTTTTTGTTTTTGTTTTTTTCTAGAAAGGTCTCTATAACTGTGTTTATTGGGTTCAATAGGTGACAAGGTGCTCCTCTTTTAAAATTACAGCTAAAAAAGGTGTGAAAATTTTTGTCTGCTCTAAATATATATGATGTATGTAGCCAGTTCATATTTGTTTTTTATTGGTTTTAAAAGTACAAATATGCTCTGCATGTCTTAGTAATAGAGTATTGGTTTATAAGTTATTGGGTATGATTAAAAATTTGTAACATTGGTAACAGAAAGTTAGCTTAAAACTGGTGACTCAGGGCTGGAGTAATTCTAAACAACAACACCTGGCATGAACCAAACCAGGGAAACAGGTCTCTAAAGATATCACTAAATTGGGATAATATTTTATGTAATTTCTGTCCTAGGAAGCAGACATATAAAAGATAGGATTTAAAACAATATCTCTTTAATGAAGTATTTAAGCTGCATTGTCATGCATTCAGATATAAGAACTGGTAGCCAAACTTTGTGACATGAAAGTAATGTACTTGGTATTGATTTTAGAGATAATTGATTGTTTACACTGTTTAAAATTGGGTTTTGCTTTCCAAAATTATGGTTGTGCTTTGATATTGCAAAAGAAATATAAATTATAGTTAAACTGCTGATGTTCCATTAGCTGCAGTGTATAATTCAATCACAAGCTCAAGATTTTAGTTCCCCTTGGAACTCACCCATATTTGTAATTTTAAAAAGTCAGGCAAGTGAAGATTATTTCAAGATTTACGAAAGGTTAATGAAACTAGGAACTTATGGGAGCCTTACAACCTGGCTTACCTACTCCAGTTGGCATTCCAAAAAAAATGCATATAAAATTATTATAGATTTAAAAGGCTGTTTTTATACTATTTCTTTGCATCTTGATGGTTGTAAAAGGTTTACAGTTAACATGTCTGCCTGTAATTTTCAAGAACTCATGAAGTGATATCATTGGAAAATTTTGCCTCAAGAAATAACCAATAGCCTTGCATTATGGCAAAAATTGTTTCTGCTTCAAGAAAAGAGGTTAGGACTTTAAATCCTACAGTGTATATTATTCATTATATGGATATTTTATTAGCTGATCCTTCTGAAGGAGTTTACTACAAGCCTTTGCTCTTATACAAGCTTTAAAATCTTTGGGATTAGTTGTTGATCCTGAAAATATACAAAGTCAATATCCTTTAAAATATTTTGGACATCAGTCATATCCTAAACAAATTGTGGCACTGAAAATCCTAATAAGAAAAGATGGTTTACTTATTTTAAATGATTTTCAAAAGCTGTTAGATGTTAATTGGCTAAGACTTCACCTTATGCTCATCACAGAAGCACTTAATCCTCTGTTTGATATTCTCAAGGGGGACACAAATCTTAATTGCCCTGGACAATTAGCTGATGAAGGACAAATAGCTTTGCAGAAAGTAGAGGAAACTATTAGCCAGATACATTATATAAACTATGACCAATTGTTGGCTGTTTGCATTCTTGTTATTTCTCATGCACTCACAACAGTTCTTTGGCAAAAGAGAACATTAATGTGGATTCGTCTTTCTTCAACTCCAAGTAAAGTTTGAACATCCTATTTCAAAGCTGTTGCTGTGTTAATAAAGAATTGTAGAAGAGAATCATGAAAGTATTTTCGGAAAGAACCAGATGAAATATTTATTTCTTATTCATAACAACATTGGTTATTGCAGAATACTGGTATTTTGCCTATTGCATGTACAAACTTTTTAGGCAAATTTGATAATCATTATCCAAAAGACAAGTTGTTAGAATTTGCCTCTATTCATGCTTTTGTATTTCCTGTAAATTTACAAATGCTGCCAATGTGCTTACTGTATTTAGAGACAGCTCATCTAATGAGAAGGCAGCATATGTAATTGTATCACATGTTTATTCTTTCAAGTTTCCCCTTGCTTCAGCACAAATATTGAATTACATGTTGTAGTTACTGTTGTTGAAATGTTGAAAAATAAAGCTTTTAATTTGTATACTGATATCCAATACATAGCTCATGGTTTACAATTGTTTGAAATTGTACCTGTTTTAGATACCGCTAATTCTCCAATTTTGCAATTATTTGTGCAAATACCACTTAATTTAAGAGAATGTACTGTTTCCTACTTTATAGGACATTTAAAAGCTCATACTGGATTGTTCTTAGTGATGGCAATGCCACAGCAGGTTTACATACCTGGCAGATTATAGGCCTTATACAGAAACAGTTAGCCAAACAATTTCATTCTTTACATCATCAAAATAATAGTAGCTTGAGACATTTGGTATTTCTAGAAAATGTGCACATCAAATTGAAAAGACTTTTCCTCAGTGTCCTCACTTTCTTTGTGTACCACATAATGGTGTTAATCCTCAAGTGTTGCGGCCCAAGCTGCCCCTCGTTTGGGGGCCAGAGTTGTTGAGAACTGCACTACCCCACGTTTGGGGGCCAAAATGTCTCGGACCGTTCTGTCAATGTTTGAACCTGTACTGCCAAAGCCTTGGGGGCTAAATCATTAGAGCCATACTACCCCAAGCTGCTCCAGTCTGGGGGTTGGGGTTCAGCAAGAAAGAGAGTGAGGATGGACTCAAAGAATGGAGACCAGACAGAGTGTGATTCAATCCCGTTTATTCTTCAGTCTCTCTTCCTCTCTCCAAGTCCCAAGTCTTGAGTTCCTAGTCCCTAGTTCCTAGTCCCAAGTGTCTCCAAGTTCCAAGTTCTTTCTTCCAATTTCGCAAAACTTAATAATCACTAACTCCAAGTTGTATTCCAAGTTGTACTGTCCTCTGATTCTCTGTTCCTGGTGTCTCTCTGAAGTGTCTGATTCTCTGATACTCCAAATTGTTCTGAACTCTCCTGTCTGCCTCTCACCTTTTATATGTCTTACTTCTAAGCCACACCTCTAAGTCATGCCTTTAATCATGCCCTTAGGTCTTGTCTCTAAATCTGATCTCTAAGTCACACCCTTAAGTCACACACTTTTAAGTCTCACACACCCAAGGGAAAATCCTGGGTATCTAAAGCAAGATGTTATCAGAGTGTGCTCACCTGTTGTAGGCTAATGCAATCAAGTCTCTGGTCAGGGTATATAGCTCAAGATGGGTGCAAGGATAATAGCTGCCTTCTGTCGGCCCCCCACACTTAAGGACTTGTACCTAATAAATTATGAGAAATGGATGTTACTCATATTTCTCATTTTGAAAATTAAAATATGTCTATGTGACTCTTGATACCTTCTCAGGGTTTCTTGTTGCAAATGCTTTAACAGGAGAAGCAACTAAGCATATTATACATCATTGTCTATACTGTTTTGCTATTATAGGAACTCCTAAAATATTAAAAACTGATAATGGCTCTGGATATGCTAGTAAGGCATTTATGAAGTTTTGTTCATAATTTAACATAACCATAAAACAGGGGTTGCTTATAAACCTCAAGGGCAAGGAATGGTGGAACATGCCCATGGAACATTAAGAACTCAACTTTTTAAAATAAAGAAGGGGGGAACTATATGCATCTTACTCTAAGAATTCCTTGTTACATGCTACTTTTATTTTAAACTTTTAAAATATTAGACAAGGAAGGCAGTGGATCCACCACAGATAGATTTTGGCATCCTTATACATGATTCTATTTGCCTATAGACAAATGGAAGGATAGTTTAGATTGCTCAGGGCATGGATCTGACCCTGTATTAATATTGGGACAAGGTCATGTTTGTGTTTTCTCACAGAAAAATGATGCCACTTGATGGTTACCAGAATGGCTGGTCTGACAAGTGAAGGTTTCTGCTGATATTGGCGAGTCTGAATCAAATAATGAATTTGCAGAGTGAACAGTATTGGGCCTATGTCCCTGATCTGCCCCCTTTTACATCCAATGGTACAGGAAGGCCCAAAAGTTGTGGTGACAGTAAACAACAGTACAATGATTGGATATGCCTGCTAGACAAAATTTTACTATCAGTAGAAAAATTAATTACCAAGAATCAGGAACTAGTGTCTCCATATATTTTTCAAAGCAGAATGCTACAGGATGTCTGAGAGTATCCCCTCCTAATGCAGAGAAAAGATCTTGACTCATGCAAAGATAGTTTAAATGGCATTCAAGTAACTTTACCCACTGACCTAGAGGCTGAGGGATTCCAGACACTGCAGCTTTTTATTTTTTCATTGTGAGATGAGGGAATACACAAATATCACAGTTTTCTGAAAAAGATGTGTGGGGAATTAGCCTGTGCTTTATCAGCCTCATGGGTCTGACCTCAAGATTTTGGAATCCTCAGAATATAGGGAACTGGTTAGTATGACTCATTTTGCAACTGGCTTTCCCTCTCTACATTACCTCTACTCTTCAGCTTTGTCTGCTGGACTCTGGTGATTCACACAGATTATCAGCAAGGCTACAAAAGGAAGGTAGTTGCTGCCTTATATGATGTGAATGCTCAGCCTGAAAGATCAAGTCCAGCTTGGATGAAAAAGCCTATTGAGGCATATATTTGCATGCTTTATGACCTATTAATAGAAAATATTAGCATTATTCTACATTCTGAAAATAATATATTTGATGTGTCTTGTGTTGGCTGTAATTAGATCAAATGTGTTTTAAAGCCTATTCTAAGCAGTTTGTAATGATTTTTACAGCAACCTGCTTTTGTGATGGTTTCTGTAGATATTACTGAAGATTGGTTTGATGACAAGGGCTTATAGGTAATTGAAGAGTTAACAAGGGGGTTAGCCAGGCCTAAACTCATGATTAGTTTATTATAGCAGGTGTTGTAGCTTTGATTACTTTAATAGTCACCGCCACTACTGTTGCTATTGCCATATTCCAAAGAGTTCAAACAGCTCATTTTGTATATGAATTACCCAGAAATGTTTCCATGGCATTGCACACTCAGGAGGATATAAATGATAAGATGCAACAGAAATTGGATGTCTTATTTGAAGCAGTTAATTTCTTGTGGAAGAAATTCAGGAATTAAAAAGGCAAACTAGATTTAGATGTCTTGTTAATTATCGATGGATTTATGTAACGCCAAAAATTTTAATGATAGTATACATAGTTGGGAGAGTGTGCAATCCCACTTGCAAGGTGTTTGGAATCATGCAAATTTACCTTTAGACTTATTAAAATTACACCGAGAAGTTATTAAATTAGAAAAAGCAGAGCCTGTACATTTTGATGCAGCTTAAACAGCTCACGATCTACTAGGACAGTTGCAAAGTTGGTTTCCTTCTTGACCTGCACTGTAACAACACAGCATGGCTGTTGTCATGCTTGGAATAATATTGCTCCTCTGTTTACAGCTGCAATGTGTAGTTTGGTACATGTTGTCACAATTTTTACATCTGAAGAGTCATATACATGGCCTCCATCTAAAAAATCCTTCTCTCCAGTTTAAATATGACCAATGATGGGTAAGAGTGTTCTTGAGCTCCTATCAACCTAAGACAGAACATATATCAATTCTATGTCTGCTTCTATGAAGGAGCAATATAGACACCAAACTGAGAAGAAACTTTCTTGAGAAGAGCTTTGCTTGTTGAAGTGCCTATAAGCTGGAAGTGCAGAAATAAACTTTGAGTCTTGACCAGGCTATACTCTATTCATTGTGTCTGTGTCTTTTCAATCCCCACTCCCCCATTAGTGCTTTGGGTTGACTTGTACCCACAGGTCATGTCAATCAGGCTCCTTGGAATTTCCCTTCTAATGGCTACACTCTATATTCCTGAGAAGTGGTATGTAGGCTATCAAGGTAATAATAGGTCATCAATAGTTTTATCAAGCTGCAAACTTTACAAGGTACAACAATGACTAGTTCACCAAGATATATACATTATTATAATGTTACCAACTGCAATAGAAAAATTAGACTTAAAACTTGTTCTATAGAAGGGAACTCATATATAGTACTATAAACTGGGCCAAGAATTTGTGCCTGGGACAGTAATAAGTGATAAGTGGAAGCTTGAAAGCATTGTGCTGAACTGATTTTAGAACACTTATCTTTTTATTTGTAGATTAGTGTGAGTCTCAGACTACATCAGAGAAGCTACTTTTTAAAACTATTTTATTTATTTACATTCCAAATGTTGTTCCCCTCCCAGTCTCCTTCCCATATTTAATCCCCACATCCCTCATCCTCTTTGTATCTGAGAGGGTAATCCCCCATACCCTCCCACCCACCCTCTTTTGAGGCATCCCTCTTCCCTGGGGCATCAAGTCTCTATTAGATTAGGTGCATCCTCTTTCACTAAGGCCAGACAAGGCAGTCTTCTGCTTCAAATATGCCTGGGGCCACGAACCAGCTCATGTATTCTCTTTGGTTGGGAGCTCTCTGGGAGCTTCCAGGGGGTCCAGGTTAGTGAACACTGTTGGTCTACCTATGGGTTTACTATCCTCTTTAGCTTCTTCAATCCTTCTCCTAACTCTTCTGTAGAGGTCCCTGACCTTAGTCCAAAGGTTGGCTGTAAGTATCCACATCTGTCTCCATCAGTAGAGCCTCTTGGAGGATGGACATGCTAAGCTCCTGTCTGCAAGCACAACATGACATCAGTAATAGTATCAATGTTTGGTGCTCACCCATGTAATGGACCCTAAGTTGGGCTGGTCACTGAATGGCCTTTCCTTTAGTCTCTGCTCCATTTTTGTCCCTGCATTATTTTTAAGACAGGAAAATTATGGGTCATAAATTTTGAAGGTGAGTTTGTGACTCCATCCCTCCATTGGGTCCTGTGTATCTACTGGTGGATTTTTCAGGTCCTATTTTCTCACTATTGGGCATTCCGACTAATGTCATCCCCATTGATTCCTAGGTGCCCCTCATACTGCAGCTCCCTAGGACTATCTAGAGGTTCCCTCCACTACCCACCAACAACAACTACATGTTTTCCTTCATTCCTCAGACACTCTGGGCTCCTCTCATGATTTTTTTAAATTTATTTTTTCACTTATGCACTTATTATTTATATCCTGTTCATTGCCCCCATCCTACTCTCTCCATCCCATAATCCTTCCCTTATTATACTCTATCCCCTTCTCCTCAGAGTGGGTAGTAGTCCCCCTACATATCCCCACACCCTGGCACTTCAAGTCTCTGCAAGCCTAGGCATAGAAAATCTACTTTTTACACTGGATTTCACTTAACACAGAGGTACACTACTAGGAAATAGGCAGAAAATAAGTGATTGTGCAATAAGTCCTGGTACATGGGCATCAATATCACACACACACACACACACACACACACACACACACACACACACACACACGTCAATGAACATCATGACATTGCGAAAGATAATATGTAAAGAACTAAAAGAGCCAGAACTGGGAGAGAACTGTTGTAAAACACTGTCATCTGACACAGTGAACTAAAAACATCAGAGCAGCAGTTTTGCCAGCACAGCACTGGTAGGGGTAGCTGATAAGAAACAATAAGCAATTGAGAGTTGCTTATGAGGGAGAGTTATTTTTTTTCCAGTACTTTACTGGCACTTCAATGGATACTGAACCCTATACATATCAGTGGCATTATTTAATCAGATTTAGTGATTTGCTTTTATTAGGACAAGCAGTTTAAAGAAAGGTATGAGGAAGTCTGGAAAGAATTGGTGGGTAGAATTGATATGAGGGCTTTTGTCCTGTCCTATTCAATAAACCTAGAGTCTCAACCATGACATTTAGAAGCTAGTTGATTATAAATTCAGATTTTACTTATTTCACCATTATTATTAGGCATACTCATAGTTTCAAGAAAGCCTGTGGGAGGTGAAGCCATTTTGATCAATTTATAAATTCAGTGAAGCCTTCCATGTGCTCTTATGAGCAGCATATGGCAAAACTTTCAGCCCAGCCATGTCTTTCTAGTCAAAATGGTCTGAACCAATAAAGGCTAGAAAAATGTAAAACACTTGCTAATTCTTTCAGCAGTGGCTCTGTAGAAGAAAGCCTTTCTGGATTTGAAAGTTCCCTTTGAGATTTTTCAATTTTAATTTGTCCTTTAACCTTGGAAGAAGTTCATAAACTGGACCAAAAATACGTTTTGTGGGCCAACAAATCCATGTTAAGCTTGAAAATAATCTGGAAATAATAGTCAGCAGGGTAGCAATAACTCTGAAGAATAAAGAGTAATTTGTTCTTAAAGAGTAATGATTAAACACCATGGTTACAGACATCCTATAATATTGTATCCTGTTCTGTACTGATTGACTATAATGTTTGGAGGAAATTTAGTAGGGGAAATGGAGAGTGGATATGGAGCAAAGCAGAGATCAGGAAGGGATATTGTTTGAGAGAAGAATCTATTTTTATTTATTATAAAAATTAAAATGATTAAGTTCTTTTTAAACTTAGTATAGATATTTCATTGGGCCAAGTTTTTAATGGAGTATGATAATGTTTTTCTCAGGCATTTTTACTATTGTTGTAAAATAATGTGGAAGGATGAATGTTTTTCTTTGGTTTACTATTCCAATATACTCTAATCATAATGACAAAATCCAAATGACAGAAATTTGCAGCAACTGTTTATATTATATCTGCAGCACACAATAATCAATAATTTACATGTTGATTTCTTCTTTTTATTAAGTACAGACTCCAATCCTATTGACTAATACTGTCAACAGATGGTAAATTGTCCCATCTCAACATAATGGAGGTAGTTCTTCAAAGGCATGCCTGAAAACTAATCTAATCTGGACTATTTTTCAAGGGTGTGTCTGTAAGGTTTATCTCCTTCCAAGTGGTTTATCATCACACTGAGCATATACATTTGATTCTCTCTCTCTCTCTCTCTCTCTCTCTCTCTCTCTCTCTCTCTCTCTTTTTGTACTGGGATTTGAATTTAGGGCCTTGCATATGCTAGACAAGAGCTCTACCACTGAGCCACATTCCCAGCCCATAAGCTTATACATTTGATATAGTATACAGACATACACTATTATTTATAATGTAAATATTTTTATGACTTGGCTTCTTTATTTGTAGAATATTGATCATAATAGTACTAGGTTAAACAAATTCATACAACAATATATTGCCAATGGTTAGCATCCATAAATGTTTACATTTTTATTTTTTTTATTTTTCTTACAGTCCAGTCATTGATCCCCTCCTGGTCTTTCTACCCAATGAGAGTTACTTGAAATTAGCCCTATAAAGTTTATGCTAATATAGTATGCAATGCTATGTTAGCTTAAAAAACAAAGGTGTGAATGAAAAGATAACAACTACTTTTTCTTTTAATCCTTTATTTAAAATAGTAACATGACAATTTATATTTTAGCAATGTTGAATTTTGGTTTACTGCTACACTGTAAAATAGTTTTATTCATTTGCTAAGTATAATCATACATTGAATATTTTTCTTTGAAATATTCTATTGTAGTGATTAATTTAATACCCTAAATTCTAATTTCTTTTTCCAAATTAAATCCAGTTCTGTTCAGTTACAAAACTAAAAATATACATATCAAGAAGAATATACTGAATTTAGTATTTGACAAGAATTGATTTCCATTTATTTTAACATTGAAGATAAGACAAATACACTGTGTAGTATTTATAGTATGTGACACTCATTTGGATGTTCCACATTCAAGGAAATGAAACTAGATAACTAGATATTCCATCTATCTCCCTGAATGTTCTCTCTCTCTCTTTCTCTCTCCCCCACCCCCGTATGTGTATGAGTTTCTGTGATATGTATGTGTGTGTTCCTTTTTATATACAAAGAATTTTACAGAGGGAAAATTGATATGTTTTGTAACGAAAACAAGAAATTGTAGAACACTTAAAATATCTTCGCAGCATTTATATCTCAACACTGGAATGAAGTTTCTAATTTCATTATAGTAGTTCCACTCAAACTTTTCTCATAATTTTATTCCGATAGGCAATTCTTTAGGAAGAACTATGAAGAAAGTAATAAAATAGCTACCAAAAAGTATTGTGCTTTGCTGTAATGAATTACTACCACCCATTGGTAGCAGTCTTCTCTTGATTGAATATTTAATTAAACCCATGGCTACTTTTTGAGTTGAATTTTGTCGTGGATTTTTGCCCTGGGAAAGATTTTCCTAAACATATTGCTAATTTCCCACTGCTAATTATTTTGAAAAGAACAAAGATATGTGATTGTTTTCAGCTACCCTGAAACCATCCTACGCTTTACAAAATGTGGTTTAATTGCTCTGCCACAGAGAACTTTGGATTTCAACTTGTGAAAAAATGAGACCTTTGGAAGATTATATTGTTATTTTTAATCATAAACGAAAAAGCCACGAAGCATATGTTCTAGGTTTAATGATAAGTATTTTCTGGTGATTCTTAGAGTTCCCGCATCCATGCATGAGTGACATATAGAAATCCTGTTTTCCTGCTGTCCCTCTTGAAAGATGCAGATTTAGTACTTGACAAATTTCTGCTGAAGACGCATGTGCAATGCTGATTTATAATTTAAAGATTTGACTGTAATCTTTTCTATTGTTTCTTTTTAAATTATGCTGGGTGGACAACATATAGCTAATTATATTTTGTTTCTTTTTATTTATTTATTTTTGCTTTATAACAAAAACATCCTCTAGTGCAACTAGGAAATGATCAGTAGAAGTAAGGATGTATTATTTTTGTGACTTAGATTTAACAATTTTAAAAACAATATTTAATTTTAAATATATTTTGATCCTATTCTTCCCCTACCCCAAGTCTACCCAATCATCTTCCCTTCCCTATGCATTCAACTTTCAATTTTTTTCAAAAACCAAAAAAGCCTAATGCAGAAACAAATCCTTAATACCAATGAAACGAAATAACCCCACAATAAGCAAACAAATAAACAACTGAACTTTAAATAAATAAAAGCACACAAAATAGCTGTAGAGTCTATTATATTTTGATCAACTACTTCTGAACATGAATCCTGTTCTGGAGTGCTTGTTACAGCCAGTGTCACTTTAATTGCAAAAACTGATTTTCCTTTTCATAGATTGGATAAAGCACCATTTAGTTATTAATCTTTACCTCATTTCTAGGTTTTCATTCACTCATTTATTCATTTTAAAATATAACAAGAAAATGTAAAATAAAACAAAACCATTCACACAAAAATTAGATAGGGCAAACCAACAGAAGAAAGAGAGCACAAGAGAAACAAGAATCAGAAACTCATTTATATGCACATTCAGGAATCCCATAAACACACTAAAATTAAAGTCATAATAAATATGCAGAAAACCTAGTGCAGACCTGTGCAGAATCTTTGCATGTTTCCCTGTGTATGTTGCTTCAATTACTGTCAATTCATATGAGCATTGCTCATGTTGATTTAGCAGGCCTTGTTTTCTTGGTGTGCACTATTTCTTTGGTCTGTCTTCTGTTTTGCAAGTTTCCCTAAATTTTGAGGGAGGTGGATATGGACATGTCCAAATTAGGACTGCATTTTCCAAAGTCTCTCACTCTCCTTGTAATGTCTCCATATTTTTTATCATCTGTTTCAGGAGGCTTCTCTGGTGGTTGCTGAACAAAGCACTGATTCATGAGCATTGCAGGAGAGTTATTTTATCATTACATTAGTTTTCATGTTCAAACCAGTAATATTTGTTTTTACTCTAGATTCCTGGTATATCTAGTGCAACGTTTTCAGTAACTCAGGCAGTCTTGGGTAAGGTTCCATCTTGTAGAGTATGCATTATATCAACTAAGACATTGGTGAGTTACTTCCATAACCTTTGTGGTACTTATAGGTTGTAACCAGTACACCATTGTAGATGAAAGGTTTGTGTCTGGCTTTTAGTTTAATTACTCTGTTGAGTGTATACAGAGTACATCTCTACACTGAAGATGCTGAAAGGTGGTGGTAAAGACTCTCACCATTTTTAAACTAGGTCTTGACTATTAATTACATTTTCTTCCATTTAAAGTTGCTACAACAGACTATATAAAAGTAAAACCAAAACATTTATGTAAATTGAACATTTTCAAATAAATTAGCACCATGCTTCTAGGTTTCCTTTCAAGATTAATATTTTAATATTAGGCTACTTCCTCCATGATACGTTGAAAATAAGCCATTTGTAAGTATTTACTTGAAGGTGTAATATACTCTTGAGGGATCATGTGTAGTGTTTTTTGTTTGTTTGTTTGTTTGTTTGTTGTTGTTGTTTTGTTTTTGGCCTGAAACTGAGAAATATTTAAGAAGTACCATGATTTCACTACTGTAACTCACCAATATTTTTGCTCTCTACCTTATGCAGAATAAAGAATGAGATAAATGTAAATGTGTTAAAATGTTACTACTTGTTGATATAGATGAATAATGAATGGGTGTCAATGTAACTGCATTTGAAATAAATCATTGTTTTCCTCTAAAACACAAGTTTGTTTTGTTTTAAAAAATAAATAGAAATAAATATTTTAATGCATAAATTCTCTAGTCCTTTGCAATGTAAAAGTAGTTAGTAATTATTAAAAATTATCTCCATAGACAAAATTAAGGATACATTGTCAACACATGTATTGAGTAAGTTCATAAGAGAAGCTTCTGGGATAGAACCGATAAAGGAGTAATTAAGTTAACACATGTGATAACTTCTCAGATAAAGAGGAAATTACAAATACTAGCAAAAATTGGTATTAGTTCCTTGAAAGAATCCTCAGGTCCTCATAGCACAAACATAAATTATACTTGGATGCAGATAACACAGGAGCAAATTTGAGACAGAGTTTTATTGTTTACTAACCTCATCTGCTCAGGTGTACTTTTGATACTTGGCATATTCTTCAAATAGCAATATGTTGGTTTCCTATCTAGTCTCTACTCAGATAAATGAGAATAGCAATTTCAAACTCAGTGTATCATGTTCACTGAAAAGATGTATAAATACACAGGACTATAGCATGTTGATTTCTGGGCATGAATTGTGTCTGTGGATTAAAAGGTAGAAACAAAATGAACATTGAAAAATAAAATACCACCAAATATTTACAGATAAATTAGGAGATATCATTATGACTTTAAACCTTAAGTTTTTAATGACAGAAAAATTACATGCACACACATGTGGGATCTGGTGGCTGTAACACAGGGATGTCTTCCAGGATGGCAGCATGATGGCAGGCCCCAATAACCTGAGAAAGTTCATGGGTTTCCAAAAATGGCTTTATTGTAATGACAGATGATGGTTGAATCTGGATGTGCACGCCCCTGAAACTCAGGGCAGACCTAAGTTAAATAGGGAGGGAGAAAGGGGGGAAGGTCTGGGGAAGAATGCTTAATTGGCTACACCCTCTGGCCTTCAGATATCTCATTTGTATGTAAATCTCTTGAGGCTGAGGCTTTTAGTCATGCCCTCTACCTGTGCCCTTTGGGAGGGGCTGGATCCTACATGATTGAACAGTGCAGGTTAATGGAGTTCCATGCCACGTATTAGGACCTGGATTCTGGGAGCATGGCAGAATAGATGCCCATCTTTTGCAGAGTCTCTGCGCTACTTCCAGCCAGTGCTCCTACCAAAAACCAAGACCCCATACAGCCTTACACACACACACACACACACACACACACACACACACAAACACCAAACCCTTCCTTTGATCACAGCATCATTTAAAAGCACTCTTCCTAACCGTAATCATATGTTAATATACTTTACACATGAAAGTTTCTGATAGATGTGCAATATTGTGCAGTGGCAAAATTACAAAATAATCAATACTGACATGGTAAAGTAAACAATATTATGCATTGTAATCAATAACATGATTTTTAGACATGTAACAATGCATGGCAAACCAAGTAATTCAAGGAATGTGTACTCCCTGAAGAATCTTAAAATTTATGTTTATTTAATGTCATTGTGTTATAATTAATTCAAAGAATACATATTTTTATTTCATGTGTTACTGTGGAATATTTACAGATACAATATAAAATCAAAAGAAAAAACAAGGAAAGATGTCTTGTAAAAAGAAGACAACTTATCTTGTCAAAGTTCAAAACTGAATGAGATATAAGGTGTAGAGACTATTAAAAATTGCTTAGAAAACAATGCAAACTACTAAATACTGCTACACTGTAGAGGTACTTTCTCAATTTTTTTTATTTACCATGCTTAGAAATAGAAGATTATTGACAAAAATAAAATTAAAAAAATGTAAATGGAATACCTGTCAGGAGACCATTTTCTTTTTTGTGTTCATCTACTATGTTAGTTAATAACTAGAAGCTACTGTCACCAGTCTAAGTGAAGAACTTAAGAAAATGCTGACCTTTCAAGTAAGAGACCTGTCTATAATGTTTCTCCTCTCACTCTCCCCTTACCTTAATTTTGTTTATTGGCCCAAAAGACTATTCTATTTATTCCATGAACAAGTAATCATGTAACCATAAATTTCTCCATGTGTGTTCCAGTTTCTGAATAATGACTCAGAGTCTTGTTATTTATTAACAATGATTATAGACATTTGTAGGCTTGTTCCCCAACTGGCTTGTAACTTATTTAACCCATTTATACTACTCTTTTCTGACACACTCTATGTTTTACGTCTCCTCAGTTTTATAATTTTGACTTTCTCAAAGTCAAGGTGGCCAATGTCCCATGTCTCACTGTCTCCCAGAGTTTCAATTCTCTATTAAAACTCCTACATTTTAATTCCTGCTTTTTAATAATAGGCCATCAGCTTTTTATTGACAGGCGATGCTTCAACACATTGCACAAGGGATTATCCTTACAAGTCCTCCTTTTTGTCCAATAAATGGTTCCTTCTCTAAAATCAGTAAACTATATACAAGAACTATTATGAAAACTATTAAGTAAGAATTATATTCACAATGCCCAGTGCATATGTATTTGCAAAACTTAGAAAAAGTATTCTACCATCTTCTATATTTTGGTTAGTCCAATATTCTATACCTAACACATTTTCTGTTATAACTTTCATTACCAACCCCAAAATATTTTTTAGGCATTAAATCATCTCCTTAAATACAAAACAACTTAAGGTTAATTGCAAGACTATCACTATCTAGCTCTGAACCCATCAGACACATGAGAAGGATAATTGTTACCTATGTATTCAGGAAGTACAGAGCAAGCAGCTTCTAAAACTACAGGAATGACCTCTATAGGAATCCCTCTCTTTCTTGGTCTCTTGCCCAGGAATCCTAAAAGTCCAGCCTTTGTTTTCCTGCCCAGCCATTGGCCCCTGGCAATTTTATTTACCAATCAATACCACCTGGGGGACAGGATTGCTTTTAACTTGCAGAAGAGCAGTTTCCAGTGTAATATTGGGGACCAAATTAATATAAGTAGCACTAGACCCAAATCCACAATAAAACTGTATCAATATACAAGATACATACCAAATATAATATATTTTGCTTGTTAATGCTCTTTAGCATAAAATAGATTCAGTAATCAACTTTTTATTTTATTATTTTTTATTCTTATCATTTCTCTATCTTCTCTTTTCACTTTTCATCACTTCTCCTCCTTCTTTCCCTAACAGTATATAGAAGAGAAATAACATAAATAAAATGAAAAGAAAAAGGTGATCCCTAAATCTAATCTTCTGCATTTTGCTTCCTCTCTAAGAATGACCATTAACAATTTCTGACCATCTTCCACTTAAATGATGACAAACATCTATCACCCACTAAATTGCCCCAAACCATTCATCCTACTTTCCAATAATGGGGTAGCATTTACTTAAAATTGATTCCTGCTCTATCGAGGCAATGTTCTCTTTTGTGGGCTCTCAGAAAACTGGGATAGTGGCAAAGTCATAGGAAAGCTAGCTGTATCATTTGTTATCCAGTCTTGGAATGACGTGAAAGTACACTGCTTAATTGAAGTTCTGTTTGGAACAATCTGTGATGCTCTACCTTTTATCTAGCCATAACAAATGCTTCCTGCATGCAGATTTTTGAAGAAACAGTAATTGATGGAGTCTAAGTTTGGATCATTCAGGCTACTGGACTTGTCTTCATTAGTGTTTGGTCCTTTTATTATGCAAACATAAATTTTCAAAGATAATATAAATTTCTTCATTAACATATGTATGGGATACAGAGAATTCATAATTCAAGTAAAGATAATGATTTGCTCTATTTTCAAGCAGAAAAGAACATTAGACTTTATAAATCAACTTAGGCTATATAACCAAACTATAATATAAATTTTCATCCATGCCATATAAAATGATAGCATATAATAATAATTTCTGATGATTCTGTAGCAAGTAGATTTATTGACTATGCATAGTTGAAACCACAGCTGGAAACACTGATGTCTCAGCCAGTTTCAGTGCTGTTCTTATGAAGAGGGATCAACATTTACTTGACTGGTTTTGTTCTTCTTTACTTGTTTCATGGGTGGTTTAGATTTTCAGGAGTTCTTTCTCAGTCAAATCTAATTTTTACATAGTTTGATGGAGTCCATTGCTTTTCTTTTCTTATTGAAACAAAGACAAAACCTCTTTCTTAATGGAACATATTTTCTGCCTTCCACTCTGAGTTTATGGCATATGGGACAATTTAATTAATTAGTTCTTTCTAAAGTCCAGTGTCTTTTTCAGCAATTCTGCTGTCTCATTAACATTTAATATTTAAAAAATTCATTCCACATCCTGTTTCTGTTTTATGAGCATATACTTTAATGTTATGTTAGATATCTCCATAATTACTTGATTTGTAGGAATGTAAGACATTTGTAAAATTTTTTGTCATGATATCTAAAATCAAATGTTATATTTTAATGGAAACATATGTAGGAACATCATCAAGTTCAGTCTCAAAGGCATCTGCAAGATAGCTATCATCACTAATAAATGTGCAATCATAGAATCATTCCTTTCAGAACTCAAGATGGAAGTCCTTTGGAATTCTGAACTTGAATCAGTTTTATGATGTTTTAACACATGCACATATACTTTAAACTCTAGAAAATGAAATACATAATCTATTTATGACATTATTCTAAGGTAGCAATCCAGAAGCAGAATCCGGATTCTTTATTCATAATATTGTATCTCTATGGACTGACATTCTAATTTCTCAAGGCTTTTTGTATTTTTCTAATCTGGAACTACTTTTTCTGCTGTAACTATCAGTTCCAATTTGGATGCTTCTGAAGATTCCTTATTCCGATTTGTAGAATCATCTATTGTTTGTAACTTAATATTTATTTTCTCAATCATCTCCTCAATGTAAGTCAGTCCTGATTTTTCTTAAAAAAATATTGAAAACTGTGATCATTATTGAACATATTATAATTAATTCCATGACTGCAACAACTAAAATGAAATAATATGGGTCTATGTCCTCTAGGCTGTTGCATTCTCCAATTTTCTTTTAACACGAAACATATTTTCTTTTAACTCTCTCCTTAGGGTTGTCCCAAATATCTTATCAATTCTTTTTCTCACTGTTTTCATGTCTTCATTGCTGGCTTCCATCACATGTCATTGCAGCTCAGCTATCACACCTTAAAGGCTGTTTGCTCTTGGCTCTACCCCCCTCAGGTTATACTGTCTCTCTGCCCAACCTTAGGTAGTTGCAAGCTGTCAAGAAGACAAACACACACTCCTTGCCACACTTAACTGGGCTTGCCCTCTGACTTCCACTCACTCTGGGAATGTGGCTCCTGACCACAGCATGCCACTATCTTCACAATATTTTTCTATTGGGTATATGGTGGTTTTCCATGGGCCTAGAATTCTCATGTCTTCTGTCATACCTGGGACGTGCATTATTGCTCAGATTCACTCTTTTAAAGGAGGCACCTACCACCTGGTAAGAAAAGTGCATTGGAAAGAATGCGTTCCCTGTCTTCTGTGTGTAACTTCTCTCAGGCTCTAAACTTAGACTTCTAGCCTCACATTCAATGCACTATTTGTAACCAAAAGTCTTCCCATTCACAACCCAGTTGTGAAATAATGATGCAGAGGCTTATTTATTATTTATTAACAATGCATATGGCCTTCTCCTAGACTTGTTCTTTGACTAACCTCTAATTTATTTAATCTGTTTAAACTATTCTATGTCTGCCACATTCTATGTCTTATCTCTCCTCAATTTCATAATTCTGACTTCCTCAGAGTTCAGGTGGCCAATCTCCTGCCTCTATCTCCCAGAGTTCCAATCACTCTACTTAAACTCCTTCCTTCTATCTCCATTCTTTTTGTAATAGACCATCAGGAGTTTATTGCCAGGTGATATCTCCTCACAGTAACTGAAAGATTATACCTACAGAAGGAACTTTTAATAAGTCTTGTTGAAGATGTCATTTAGAACCCTGAGAGAGTGACATGATCTGTAATCTATACAACTATTCATTCAGGAGAAAACAAAGCTAAATTTTATGGATATTTGAAAAACAACTTATGGGAAACAGGTAAGATCTTGTGTTATCTTATACTTCCTTTGTAAGTTTTCTGTGTGGATTTATACACTTACCTGGGTATGACCAATGCTGAGCATAACAATACCTAGAGTTTTCTTAACATTTCCAGAAGAAAGAGAAGAACCTAACAGGGAAGAGTGATATATTAAAAACTACCATCCTCAAACATCAATGAGAGTGTCTGAGGTTTTATTGTAATGTAAGTCAGATGCTTGACTATCATGATGTGAGAAACTTTACCCCTACACAGAGTTTGCACTTAAATAATCCCTCCTAGCCTTACAGAAATCATATAGCAATTAGTACAAATATAGACAAAGGATCAACATTGTGCATGATGTGAAGTCAATTGGGAGTCTCTATCACAAAACATAGGCTCTAAAAATTCAAACAACAGTTTACCTGACTTGAATTTTTTTCAACTATGTCTGTGATGGTTAGTTTTATCCATTATACACAACATAAAATTGCCTGAAAAGAGAATATCAATACAGAATTTAATTCCTTCATTGTTTATTTACTTTATTACAATGAAATAAGCCACACTTTGTTTGTTGGTGTATCAATGGTGAATTATCTAGTTGTTATGAGACAGTCCACATTGAGAAGAATCATTCCCAAGTAGGTGTCTTAGCCAAAATTCTATTCTTGTGAAGAAACATCATGGCCAACCTTTATAAAGTTAAATATTTACCAGCGGATGGCTTGTATTTGAAAGGTTTACTCCATTATCATCACGGTGAAAAGCATAATAGCATGCAGGTAGACATGGTACTGAAGAGGCAGTTGAAAGTTCTACATTTGGCTGGAATCAGCATCAAGAAAAAAGAGTTACAGTGGATCTCGCTTGAACATATGAAATGTCAAAACTCACACCTAGTGATATACTTCCGCCAAAAGGGCTACATCTCCTAAAAGTGCCATATTCTCATAAGCTTTTGGGATCCATTTTCATTCAATTCATCATAACAGGGTATCTTAAAATTTATGAGGTAAATCAAGCTGTCCACAACTAAGCAAGGAAGTGAATATATATGTAGTCATTTCTCTCAGCTTTTGGTAGAAATGAAAGAATAGCTCAGATTCCTGTTTTGACTTCTCCACATTGCTGAACCTTAACTAGAAATTATGAACTGAAATAAATCCCTTTCTCTATAGAGTTGCTTTTGCAGGAAATTTTTATTATACTAACAGTATGTTTGTAGGCCTGAATATATACACATAAAAATGTGTCTGCAGGTGCCAATGGAAGACAGAAGAATCTGTCTAATATGAATCTGGAAATAGGGAGTTGTGAGCTGCCTGATGTATGCTTTGCACACTGCACCATAGTCTTCTGCAAGATCAAGTAAGTGCTCTTACTCCTTGAGCTATCTGTCCAGGACCAAATTTAGTTATCTTTAAACAAGACTTTGTAGTTCTTTACATCAGTGGGCAACAATTAAGACCTTGTGCTGACTTAATGTTCCCTTGTTCTACTGGTCAAATACCAGTTTCTGGGAGTTCATTTATGAAGGTTGCCATGAGAAAAGTAATCAGTACTTTGTCACTAATTGTTTTCAATTTTCTTCATTTTTATTTTATTTCACTGCCTAGAATTAAATTGTGTGTGCTTTAGATAGTTTTATTTTGCCAATACAGTGGATGTTCCTTTATACTTTTTCCCTACTTTTATATTTTAGATTAAATAATGTATTTATAGCTTAATGAATGATATTCACTTATAGTTTCACTTCTTTTGCTATAATAAAAAATCCTGACAATAGCACTTTTAGGATAGAAGGGTCTATTTTGATTTAGAGTTCAAGAGCTCTTATTGGCCACTATGAAGGAGGTGGTGTAGCAGCAAGGCCAACCAGCCAGTTTCTCTCTTTTTATTTACTGTGCAGAGACAAAAAGTAAATAAACTGGGTGCAGGATAGTCTCAGGTCCTGTTTCAACTAGCATTCTTTCATTACAAAGCTTTTATATCCTTAAAGTTCCATAACTTTCCCAAGAAACTTCACCAGCCTGAAACTGAGGTTTCAACTGAGGTTATTAAAGACATTTTACATTCTAACCACAACACTACTGAAAAATAAATAGATGGACAGATAGATGATAGGTAGATAGAGAGATAAGTAGATAGATAGATAGATAGATAGATAGATAGATAGATAGATGAATGGTGGATGTACTGAGATCAATGGTGCAGCTAAATAAGAGTGTTGTTTAGCTTTATGGCATCATGGAGCCTGAGGGTCATTTCAAATGGTAGCTATTCATCACAAAATTGCTCATAGTAATAGTAATTACTCATATTTTTTAGTTTCTAAAATCCTCCCAATTAATACTAAAGAATAATAACTCAGAAACACAGAGGGAAAGCATAATAGGAGGCTAGTTATTAAAATGTATACTAAGTTTTTAACTAATGAGACTGTTAATTTAGATAAATATATGAATAACACACACACACACACATGAGTGCATACACATGCTATTTTAAAATAAACAAGTAGGCCTGTGAGATTGATTTATTGGTACAGTACAAAGTGATGCATTGAGTTTGATCCAATCAGTAGTTGAAAGAGAAAGTAAAGTCTATTTTTTGGCATCTGATCAGCACATGAACTATGACACACATGTCTGAACATAAATATCTATCTATCATCTATCTATTTATAAGACATTGTTATATATTTATATTTACATTTATATTTATATGTAACATTGGTATATTTACATTTGTACGTATTAAATTACAGAGTGCCAGAATCTATTTATTTTAAATGAAGGAATTTATTTTTTATAAATAAAATAAAGGAATTAAATTATTTAATATGCACACAAATTTCTGTAGATGTAAGGTTTCAGATTGTCTTTGAACCAGAGAAATGGGTGAATGACTTTTTGAATAATTGCAAAAGCAAACTGTGTATACTCAACTTATTTTCTCACTTAATTCATTTATTTAAATTCTTTTACTAATTAGTCTCATTTATAGAATTTTTACTTAGAATATATAAGGCTCTGTATTCAAATCCAGTAATCATTCAATCAGTTATCACTAGATGATTATAGGAATGAATTTACAGGGACATACCAGTACTTCTGTACCCATAATAAATTACATATACATATATACATATATATATATATATATATGTATATATACTTATATATGTGTGTATGTGTGTGTGTATAAATGTATGTAATAACTTGACTAATGTAATATTTATAGTTATTTTCTTTTGAATTGAGTTTTAGTCTATGAATACTTCTGGTATCTCCTGAAACTTCTATATTTTCTATGCCTTAATGTTAATATTGGTATGTTCTTAATTTGTCAAAGAGTATGATGGCCTTATTTTTAAGGGTTTTGTCATGGAATTCAATAATGTAAAAGAAGACTCTGTTGCTTAGATGAAATAAGAAAAATCATATATGAATAGTAACACTATTTGAGTTACTTTAATACTTAAAAAATACAATTTAGTTCACATATTGAAAACAAATACTTCTGTGTATTTTAGATGTAAGGTTTTAAAATTATTGTAATTTCTATTGTAAATTCTTGCTGTAAATGTAACTATAAGAGAAAAATAAAAGATTTATATAGATTTTTGAATATTTGGTTATCTGAATGCTATTATGTACTTAATTATGTCTAACAATAAACATATATTACATTTGCTGTTAGTGTTTCCTAATATAATACTGCAAATAATATAAAGTTATTATACACTTAAATATATGAATATATATGGCTATGTATTTTATGTTATAAAAATATTGAATATACTATATGCAAGAATTGTAACTTTTAATTTGAGTCAAATTTAAATTATCCCATACACATAGCTTGATTTAAATTCAAATATTAGAGCTACTATAGAAGCTACACAAGTAAAAATAATTTCCCTTTTATTTCATTTTAACATTTTCCCTTAACTTCTACCAAACGAAGTAGCATTCAGTAACTCTGTTATACTTTTTTATGGATAATATTTAGTTTGTAAACATAAGTAATGTAATTCAACCAAGGATGGCTTACAATATTCTACTACTGAACAATCGTGAGGGTGTGAGAATATAAATTAATGAAACATAGTGTTTTGTCCTTTTTTCTTTTAATGTATTATAGCTGGAAACTGTCTTTTCTCCAGAATCAGTGTGAAAATAGCAGCCAACATTCTATTGTCATCCAAAGAGGAAACTTTCAAAGATTTAGTAATTTATTTTTATTATTCTCTTTATAGTATATTACCAGATTAAATATATAATTTTCACTAAATATTACCTGAAACCCAAATGTATATAATTACCTATCTATTATCTATCTATTGAGTATTTTAATGCTCAAATCCTGTAACTTTATTGCCAACTAAGTATCATATGCTGCCAAATAAAGCTTTCATTACCAGAGATGTCTTACATTTTTTGGATTAATTATACAAATTATACTAAATACAACTCCAAAAATAGGCAATGCTATTGGTAACATTCCAAAATCTGAGGGATCCTATTGTTGAAGACACCACATATTTACTATAATTCACTGCCACTGAGTAGCATTCAAAGTGCAGCCTTGGTGGAGTTTCAATGCCCAGGACTGAAGGGGTTTGAGGATTGGCATCAGGAAGGGAGCCTAATAGAGCATGTTTGTAAAAGTGTACCCTATTGTAGCAGAAAACACAAGAGTTTTGAAGATGCCAGTACCATGGGGTAGCTACCAATAACAGCAACAGCAGTGGTGAGTTTGTAGCCAGAGCCTAAAAGACAAGCTCTGTCCTACAGAAGGCAGAGCTAGAAAAGTGACCCAAGCCCTTTGGAAGTATACAGAAAGTAGTGAGTGGGTCCCAAAAATTAGATGACTGGAATTTGATTTTTTTCTTTGATGTGATTGTGCACTGATTTTTTTTTCTTTTTGAAATACAGATTTTTTTTTTTTTTTTTTACTGAAGAAAGACTTTGAATTTTAAAAGATTGTGGATTTTAAAATAGTTTGGCTATTTTAAAGGGACTGACATTTTAATGTTTTTGAATCTGTAAAGACTGTGAGACTTTTAAAATTATTCATGATTTAATGTGAGATCTTGGAGATGAATAAGAGAGGAAGGGATGTATCTTAATAGTGATATATTTGTGTGCCATATTGAAAGGAGACAGTTGTACTGGCTGGTTCTGTGTGCCAACTTAACACAAGCTAAAGTCATCAGAAAGGAACGAGCCTCACTGAGGAAATGCCATGACATCCAGATGTAAATTATTTTCTCAATAGTGATCAATAGGGAGGGTTTAGGTCATGGTGGATGGTATTATACTTGGGCTGTTTGTCAAGGGTTCTCTAAGAAATCAGGCTTAGCAAGCAGTGAGAAGCAAACTAGTAATCAGAAGTCTTCCATGGCCTCTCCATCACCTCCTGCCTCCAGGCTCCATCCGTGCTTAAGTTCTTGTCCTGACTTCCTCCAACAATAGACTATGATCTGTAAGTGTAACCCAAATCAACCCATTCTTCCCCAACTTGCTTTTTAGTCATGGTGTTTTAATCAAGCAATAGAAATCCTAACTAACACATGCAGGGTCTACTAATGCATAAGGAGGACCAGAAAATAGTCAATGAACCATAGTCTGTATAACAACTTAGCACAACCAGCATCCTTTTTCCTACATTGTGCTCATAATCAGGATGTCTATGACCTTTGAACACATGATCTGAGCACATTTCTCCTTCTGCCACCTATCAATAAAATCTAAGAAACTGTTGAATTAAAAACATGTTAATTCAGTAGCAGATTAATTTACTGTTTTTACCTCTCTGCTTATCCTAATGATATAGTATGGCTAAAATATCTTTTCGCCAATCTTAGTCTTTTTGTATATCATTTAAATATACTTGATTCCTGGATTTTCATACAAAATATTGATTAAAGTTTTTAATCACTATACAAATCCTGCTAACATGTGGATTATGATTGCCTTAACTGAGGATCAACTGGGAATGAAATGGTATCTCTTTCTATCAACTGAAAATTTATGTCTGGGCCTGGAGATGTGCCTGTGCCACAGTGTTCCATACCCAAATATTGCCAAGAGAAAGCTGGTCTTCCAGGGGTGCCAACACACCTGTGAGCACAGGGGAAATGTGCCACAGTCAGAGACAGCAAAACCAGCTAACACCAGAGACAAACAGATGTCAAGAGACAAGGACTAGAACATAAGCAACAGAAACCAAAGCTACATCACATCATCATAACACAGTTCTCCAACCACAGTGAGACATGGATACCCCAACACACCAGAAAAGCAAGATTCTGATATAAAATCATGTCATGATGATGATAGAGGACTTTAAGAAGTACATAAATAACTTTCTTTAAAAAATATAAAAGAACATATGTAAACAGGTAGAAAACCTTAGAGAGGAAATACAAAAATTCCTTAAAGAATTACAGGAAAACACAAAGAAAAAGTGAAGGAATTGAACAAAACCTTTCAGAATCTAAAAATACAATTAGAAACAATAAAGAAATCACAGAGAGAGACAACCATAGATATAGAAAACCTAGGAAAGAGGTCAGTAGTCATAGATGAAAGCATCACCAAGAGAATACAAGAGATAGAAGAGAGAACCATGTGTACAGAGTAGACCATAGAAATCATTGCCACAACTGTCAAAGAAAGTGCAAAATGCAAAACATCCTAACCCAAAACATTCAGGAAACCCAGAACACAATGAAAAGAGCAAAACTAAGGATAATAGATTAAGAAGAGTGTAAAGATTCCCAAATCAAAGGGGAAGTAAATATCTTCAACAAAATTATAGAAGAAAACTTCTCTAACCAAAAGAAAAAGTTGCACATTAAACACACAAGAAACCTACACATCTCCAAATAGATTGGAACAGAAAAGAAATTTCTCCCATCATATAATAGACAAAACACCAAATGCATAAAACAAAGAAAGAATATTAACAGCAGTAAGGGAAGAAGTTCAAGTAACATATAAAGGCAGACCAATCAGAATTACACCAGACTTCTCAACAGAGACTATGAAAGCTAGAACATCCTGGGAATATGTCGTACAGACCCTAAGAGAAAACAAATGCCAGCCCAGGCTACTATATCAAGCAAAACTCTCAATTACCATAGATGGAGAAACCAAGATATTCCATGACATGACCAAATTTACACAATATCTTTCCACAAATCCAGTTCTACAAAGGATAAAAGATGGAAAACTTCGACACAAGGAAAAAACTACACCCGAGAAAGATCAAGGAAGTAATATCTTTCAACAAACCTAAAGGAAGATAGCCACACAAACATAAAAATAACATCAAAAACAACAGGAAGCAACAATTGTTACTCATTAATATTTCTTAACATCAATGGACTCAATTCCCCAGTAAAGAGACATAGTCTAATATATTGAATAATTAAGTAAAACCCAGCACTTTGTTACATACAGGAAGCACACCTCAGTGACAAAGACAGATACCATCTTAAAGGGCTGGAAAACAACTTTCCAAGCAAATGGTCCCAAGAAACAAGCTGGAGTAACCACTCTAATATCAAATAAAATCAACTTAGAACTGAAAGTTAACAAAAGTATAAGGAGGACACTTCATGCACATCAAAGAAAAATCTACCAAGAGTAACTCTCAATTCTGAACATCTATGCTCCAAATGCAAGGGCAAACACATTCATAAAAGAAACTTTACTAAAGCTCAAAGTACATATTGCACCTGACACAATAATAGTGGGGGACTTTAAACCCCAATCTCATCAAAGGACAGATTATGGAAGTACAAACTAAACAAAGACACAGTAAAACTAACAGAAGTTATGAGCCAAATGGATTTAACAAATATCTATAGAACATTTCATATTAAAACAAAGAATATACTTTTTTCTCAGCACCTTATGGTACCTTCTCCAAAACTGAGCATATAATCAGTCACAAAACAGGTCTCAACAAATACAAAATGGTTGAAATAACCCCATGCATCCTATCAGATCACTACACACTAAGGCTGGTCTTCAAAGGCAACAAAAACAACAGAAAGCCCATATACACATGGAAGCTGACCAATGCCCTACTCAATGATAACTTGGTCAAGGAAGAACTAACAAAAGTAATTAAAGACTTTTTGGAATTTAATTTTAAAAAAGGCACAACATAACAAAATTTGTGGGACACAATGAAAGCAGGGCTAAGAGGATAACTCAGCCCTGAGTTCCTCCAAAATGAAACTGGAGAAAGCAAGCAATAGCTGCTTAACACTTCACCTGGAAGCCCTAGAACAAAAAGAAGCAAATACACCCAAGAGAAGTAGATGGCAGGAAATAATCAAACTCAGGGCTGAAATCAACCAAGTACAAAGAAAAAGAACTATACAAAGAATCAACAAAACCCGGAGTTAGTTCTTTGGGAAAATCAACAAGATAGATAAACCCTTAGCTAGACTAACTAGAGGGCGCAGAGACAGTATCCAAATTAACAAAATCAGAAATGAAAAGAGAGGTATAACAATATAAACTGAGGAAATTAAAAAAATCTTCAAAAGAATATGTTCAACAAAACTGGAAAATCTGGATGAAATGGGAAATTTTTTAGACAGGTTCAAGGTACCAAAGTTAATTAGGATCAGATAAATCATCTACACAATTCCATAACACCTAAAGAAAAAGAAGCAGTTATTTAAAATTTCCAAACTAAAATTAGCCCTGGTCCAGATGGGTTTAGTGCAGAATTATATAAGTCCTTCAAAGAGACCTAATACCAATACTCTTCAAATTATTCTACAAAATAGTAACAGAAGGGACACCTCCAAATTTGTTCTATGAAGCCACAGATATGCTGATACCAAAACCATACAAAAACCCAACAAAAAAGAGAACATCAGACCAATTTCTCTTATGAATATTGATGCAAAAATTCTTAATAAAATTTTAACAAACCAAATCCATGAACACATCAAAACAATCATTCAACATGATCAAGTCGACTTTACCCCAGAGATACAAGGATGATTCAATATATGGAAATCCATCAATGTAATCCTCTACATAAACAAACTCAAAGAAAAATAGAAAGAATAATTTTATTAGAGGATGAAAAAGCATCTGAAAAGTTTCAGCATCCCTTCAAAGCCTTAGAAAGATAAGGAATTCAAGGCCTATAACTAAACATATTAAAAGCAAAATACAGCAAACCAGTTGCCAACATGAAACTAAATGGAGAGAAATTTGAAGCAATCCCAGTAAAATCAGGGACTAGATAAGGCTGCACACTCTCTCCCTACCTATTCAATATAGTACTTGAAGTTCTAGCTCTAGCAATTAGACAACTAAAGGAGGTCAAAGAATACAAATTGGAAGGGAAAAAGACATAATAATACTATGTACAGATGATATGACAGTATAAATAAAGGAACCCCAAAATTCCACTAGAAAATACCTATGGCTACTAAACAACTTCAGCAAAGTGACTGGATATCTGGATATAAAATTAACTCAAACAAATCCATAGCCTTTCTAAACTCAAAAGATAAACAAGCTGTGAAAGAAATTAGGGAAATGACACCCTTCACAACTGTCACAAATAATATAAAATACCTTGGTGTGACTCTATCCAAGCAAGTGAAAAATCTGTATGACAAGAACTTCAAGTCTCTAAAGAAAGATATCAAAGATGATCTCAGAAGATGGAAAGATCTCTCAGGCTCATGGATTGGAGGATTAATATAATAAAAATTGCTGTCTTGCCGAAAGCAATATACAGATTCAATGCAATCTCCATTAAAATTTAAACTCACTAATTCATAGAGTTTTAAAGAGCAACTCTCAAATTTATTTGGAATAAAAAAAAACAGGGTAGTGTAAACTCCTCTCAACAATAAAAGAACTTCTGGGGGCATCACCATTCCTGACCCCAAGCTGTACTATAACAGTGATAAAAAGAAAAAAAAAAAAACCTGCATGGTATTTCTACAGGTAGATGAATGGAATAGGATTGAAGACCCAGAAATGAACCCATACACCTATGGTCACTTGATCTTGGATAAAGTAACTAAAACCATCCAGAAAAAAAAAAAAAAAGACAGCATTTTCAACAAATGGTGTGATTCAACTTGTGGTCAACATGTAGAAAAATGCAAATTGATCCATTCTTATCTCACTGTACAAAGCTCAAGTCCAAGTGTATAAAAGACCTCCACATAAAACCAGGTACAGAGAATCTAGTAGAAGAGAAAGTCGGGAGAAGCCTTGAAGACGTGAGCACATGGGAAAAGTTTCTGAAAAGAACATCAATGGCTTATGCTACAAGACCAAAAATCAACAAATGGAGAGACCCATGGATCCAGCCACATATGTAGCAGAGGGAAACCTTGTAGGGCATCAATGGGAGGAGACGCCATTGGTCCTGTGAAGGCTTGAGTCGCAGTGTAGGGAATTTCAAGGGCCAGGAGGCAGGAGTGGGTGTGTGGGTGGCACAACACCCTCATAGAAGGCTTTTAGGGGCAGAGGGATTGTGAAAGGGGATAACATTTGAAATGTAAATAAATATCCAATAAATAAGAGAATTTACAAATGAGGCCTCATAAAAATGCAAAGCTTCTGTAAGGGGACTGTCAATAGGACAAAAAGATAACCAACAGATTGGGAAAAAGATATTTATCAATCTACATCTGATAGAGGGCTAATATCCAATATATACAAAGAACATAAGAAGTTAGACTCCATAGAACCAAATAACCCTATTAAAAATAGGAAATAAAACTAAATAGAGACTTCTCAACTGAGGAACCTCAAGTGACTGAGAAGCACCTAAAGAAAAGTTCAACATCCTTAGTTATCAGGGAAATACAAATCAAAACAACCTGAGATTCAATCTTATACCAGTTAGAATTACTAAGATCAAAAATGCAGGTGACAGCTAATGATGGGAAGGATATGGAGTGGCCCTTGGGCCTGAGGGTGTTTGATTCCCCACTCTAGGGGAATGCCAGGGCAGGAAGATGGGAGTGGATAGGCTGTTGGGGGAGCACCCTCATAGAAGCAGGAGGACGGGAGATGGGACGGGGAGTTTCTGAAGGGTAAATCTGGAAGAGGAAAAACAATTAAAAGTAAAATAAAGAAAATATTCAATTAAAAATACAAAAAAGAGAATTAAAATTAATGTCTGTTTCCATTCATATGTTTTCTTATACTAATGATTAATTGCACAATAGTAATGTACATATTTTTTCTTATACAATGACTTTTATATAAAAACTTATTTGCATGTCTTGATAGCAACTAATGTTTGATTACCTGAGCCTCCCATTCACCCTAGTTGTCTATGAGTTTGCATATTAAGCCATTATCAAGAGAATTTTTACTTGCAGCTTTCTCAGGAGGTAAATGTTACACCAGAAATTAGGAAAAGGTTATTATAATTTATTAATGTGTATGTTTGTGTGTTTATGTCTGTGTTAATATATTGTGTGTGTGCATGTATGTGTGTGCTCACAGTAGTCAGAGTAAAGTACGCAATTACCTAGAACTAGTCTTACAAATGGCTGTTGTCCTCAAGTTAAATCTATTGGCAAGCAAACTAGAGCATTCTTTAAAAACAATTAGCACTGATGAATATTTGACATTCTCTTTCCTTGAATGGATTTTCTCTCTGGATAATGCAGTTTTTAAAAATGGTTCTGTAGACACTGTACTTTACAATTCAATCAGATACTTCTCTGATGCAATACCAAGACTCGCACATAAACATTCTCCCTCTATAGGGAGAAGAAAATGTTCCAATCATGAACTAGTTAGTTTTCACCAGCACACGTATTGAAGCACTTTAACTTTCCAAAATTTTTCATGTCTGATTTTCTTACCCTCTTGCTGCAGACTCATAGTTTCCATTCTAGATACAAAGCAGATGTGGTAGTATAACATATCAGCAATATGGCTGTACAGTAGCCCTCAGCACAATGAAGCTTTTATTGAATTATTTCCAATATTACTGCAGATAATACTTTGCCATATTGGAGAAAGAGCGAGTGTGGGTTTATTCTGTAATGTGTAGGTTGAGCACTTTCCATTCCAATGATAATTCTTATTCATGCTCTAGTAAGACAAAATGAAAAGAAATGAAAAGAAAAATATAAAGAAAGAAAAAATATGATTGATAAAAAGATGCAACTTCTAATAAAATACTCTATTATATCTTTAGATTCTAAGACTAAGGGGTGTCTAAGTACATTGAATTTGCCTCTTATGTACAATACATAGATCATATTATTTCCCACTGATTGATATCTACAGCTTGAATTTCATACAATTGCATTGTGTCTCAGAAATCTGTGAGGAAAAGTTGTTCCTTTTCAAACTTTATTATTTTTAGTATGTATCTAAATTGGAGACTTGTAAAAACTGAAGAGAAAAATTGTATATGTCTCTGTGTGTACATGTTTGTTTCTGTGGGGATGGGCTCTTCTGTGCAATTTATCCATTTTTTTTTACTTGAAAATTGCCCTCATTTCAATAGTACTAGAGTTAATTAAATGGAATTTTGTTATTTTAATATGAAAAATTTGGAAACAAATTGTGTATGTGTGTTTCCTAGAATGCTTTCATGTGATTTTTAATTGAATATACATTAGCTTAGAAAAAAATGTTAGTCTTATACACATTTATGTGATACTTTGTGATGTTTTAATCCTAGAATAGGTAAATTATGTACATTTCCATCAAAAGATATATTTATCTTTTTAAACATCTATCATATACAATGCAAACACCTCAACTACTTTTTTCCTACTATTTAAAATATATTGTGCATTATCATTATATATTCCACCTTGAGTTGAAATTGCACATCAGAACCTATTGCATCTACCAATAACTTAATATCAATATCTTAATACCAATGATCAAATGATCCTTATCCATTCCCACCTCCTGCCCAGCCTGTGGTAATCACCATTCTATTATCAGTTTATATAAGATCAACATTTTTGAGCTTACACCTTAGTGAGATCATGTGGTGATACTTGCATTTATTTACTGTGTATACTTCAATTAACAAAAAGATGTCTATCTATATGTACATTGTTTTAAATAACAATACTCCTTTATCAGTTGAGTGTCTAGCTTCTTTTCATTTCTTCTATTTTAATGGTATTGCAATAAATATGAGAAATATATTTTCTATATAGTTAAAGAATACTTAGCAGGACAGAATGTCAGCATGCAACAAATACAAAGTTTATACACTTATTGGGAAGTCTGGATAAACTCACTCTAATGAGAAATCAAAGCCAGTTAAAATTTTGAGGAAATAAATTTAAACAATTTGACATCTTTTCCCAAACTAACATTTTCTTAGCATATAACATTGATACTAGTGTAACTTTTGCACCCTTTGATGGCAGAACTATTCAATTATGAAAATAAAAGTAAGACAAATATTATATTCCTATTATATTTTTAGTCTTTACCCAATAATAGTAACATTGGCATAAAGTTGTGTTTGAAACTTGTATTTAAAAATAAAAAAAAAAAACCACAAAGACTTTGCTGCATATAAATGATAACATATATCATACTCGTGAAAGAACCTGTAGCTGAGAAACTAGCAGGAAATCCAATATGATAGTAAAGACAGACAGACAAACAGGCAGAGAGAGAGAGAGAGAGAGAGAGAGAGAGAGAGAGAGAGAGAGAGAGAGAGACAGAGAGAGACAGAGAGACAGAGAGACAGAGAGAGAGAGAGAATTGTGACATTTAAAAAAAGAGAAACCTAATGTAGTAAAAGAATAAAAATATTAGTAATGACAAAGTTATTGTGTGATGGTATGAATTTGTTGGAATATGATTCCTCATAAAGTGTTATATATTATAACTGATGTGTTAGCGTGAAACACTCCTTATTTTTCCCTTCCTAGAAAGATCCATGCTTTCTTACCTAGACCCCTTTTTTTTTGACCTAATATTTCTGGATCTAAAGAATGTAGCTTGGTTATCATTTATCAATGGCTAATGTACATTTAAAGTCAATAAAAACCATATTTATCTTTCTAGATGTGTGTTTCTAAACTTATGATTAATTTTTCTTGTTCTATCCATTTGTCTAAAAATTTCATAATGTCATTGTTTTTAACAAATGAGTAATACTTCATTGCATAAATGCACAACACTTTCTTTATCTATTCTTCTGTTGAGGGATATCTCAGTTGTTTCAAGTTTCTATTATGAATAAAACTGCGATGAACATTGTTGAGTAAGTGTTCTTGTGGTAGGATGAATCATCCTTTGAGTATGTGACCAAAAGTGGTATAGATGAATCTTGAAGTAGATCTATCCCTAACTGTCTGGGGGACCACATTGAATTTCTACATTGGCTGTCCTCTTATGCATGTTCTTGAGACACTTTTCTTTCTGTTGGGTTGCTGTGTCCACCTTCAATATGATAGATTTCATTTTATCTAATTATAAAATCTTTTGTCAACTTTGGCTAATGTCTCTTGGAAGCTTGTTCTTTTCTAAGGAGAGACAAAATAAGAGTGGCTCTGAAGAAGAGGGGAAGGAAAAGTGTGGAGGAACTGGGAAGGAAACAGGGAAGGAAAACCATAGTCAGAATATGATTATAGGAATGAGAATAGAATCTATTTTTGATAATAAAAAAAAGAAAACGGAAAAAATAATACACATTTATGGGATCAAAGTACAACCAATGCAATATGTATTTTTTACAAAAATCACATAACAAGGAATTTATATTCATTATCTACAACTTATACATTAAAATAAAAGAGTACATATGGTGAAAGTATTAATCCACAAATCTACAAGACACTATTTAACATTGGACCCATGAGTATTGAAGAATCAGAATTTCAAGATCAAAGAATAAGGGTTACCAGGTCAATTATCATGAAAGAAGAAATTATGTTAGTTTCTTAGGGTGGTTGCTTAAAAGAAAGCACATAAACTTGAGTGAGGTGCTATTAATGCCAGTTTTATGTAGAATTTGAAATGCAAATATCTCCAGTGTGGGTTCCTGATGCAGATGTGAAGCCCCAGTCAGTTTTTTTTTTCCAACTTCCATAACACAGCTTTTCTTGTATTACAGACAGGTCACTTGTGCTATTCTTACATAGTCCTCCATTCTGCAAGCTGTTCTAAAATAGAGAATATTTGAATGACCCTGTTTTGATTTGTTTACCCCTGAAAACATTCCATTTGCAAATATGAGAACATCTTGAAGCATTATATGTTAGAACTCATGAACAGTTATGATGGAGTAAAATTTAATGTAAAACTAAATTTTAAAGTTTTAAATAAGTGCTTCTCAGCCATTTGAGATTCCTCTTTTGAGAATTTTTGGTTTAGGTCTGTGGCCCAATTTTTAATTGGGTTATTTGCATTTTTGAATTCTAACTTCTCGAATTCTTTATATATTTTGTATACTAGCCTTCTATCAGATGTAGGGATAGTCAAGATCTTTTCCCAATCTGTAGGCAGCCATTTTGTCCTATTGACAATATTCTTTTGCTTTACAGAAGTGTTTCAGTTTCATGTGGTCCCATTGGCAATTGTTGATCTTAGAATCTGTTCCATTTATTGGTGCTATGTTCAGAAAGTTCTCCCTGTGCCAATGCATTTCAGGCTCTTTTCCACTTTCTTTTCTTCAGATTCAGTGTATCTCTGGTTTTATGTAGAGGTCCTTGATTCACTTGGACTTGAGCTTTGTGCAAGGTGATAAATATGGATCAATTTGCATTTTTCTACATGCAGACGGCCAGCATCATTTGATAAAGATGCTTCCTTTTTTTCTACTGTATGTTTTTTGCTTCATTGTCAAAAATAAAGTGTGTATAGGTCTGTAGGTTTAGTTCTGAGGAATCTCAACTGGCCAAGAAGCACTTTTAAAAAGGAGTTCAGCATTCTTTTTCATGAAGGAAATGGTAATCAAAACAACCCTAAGATTCCACCTTATAGCAATCAGAATGGCTAAGATAAAAACTGAAGTAACAACACATGCTGGAGAGGATGTGGAGAATGAGGAACATTTCTCTATTCCTGGTGGGATTGTGAACTGGTATTGTCACTCTGAAAATCAATCTGGCAGTACCTCTGAAAATTGAAAGTAATTCTACCTGACAACCAAACTGTACCACTACTCCTGGACATACACTCAAAATGTGTTCTGATATACCACATAGACACTTGCTCCACTATGTTCATAGCAGCCTTATTTGTAATAGCCAGAAACTGGAAACAACCCAGATGTTCCTCAACAGAAGAATGGATATAGAAAATGTGGTCCACTTATATAATAGAATACTATTCAGATATTCAATATTAAGACATCATGAATTTTGCAGGCAAATTAATTGAACTAGAAAACATCATCCTGAGTGAAATAACCCAGACCTAAAAGGACACACATAGTATGTACTCATAAGTGGATACTAGACAAAAAGTACAGAATACCCATGATTCAACCCACAGACCATTAGAAGTTTAAAAAGAAGGAAGGCCCAAGGGAGGATGTTTCAATCCCACTTAGAAGGGGGAACAAAGTAACCATGTGTGGCAGAGGGAACTAGTGACCTGGATTGAAAAGGGGAGGTGGAACAGAAACAGGGAGCAGGATCAGGTATAGGGGTGACTGGAGAGAAGCCCAGAGGGCCAGGACAATTAACAGGAATAAAGTTTCTGGGAGTGGGGGTTTAAGGGAACTTCTAAAAAGTCCCAGAGATCTGGGAGATGAGAGGATCCCAGGACTCAATGGGGATGATCCTAGCTGAAATACCCAACAGTTGGGAGATAGAACCTGAAGATACTACCTCCAGTAGGTAGACAGCCTCCCCTAGTGGACAGATGGCCCTCAGTGAAGGGATGAGATCACAAACCTACCATCCAAATTTTTCACCCATAATTATTCATACCTAAAAGAAATTCAGGGACTAAAATGGAGCAGAGGATAAAGGAAAGGTTATTCAGTGACCTGCCCAACTGGCATCAATCCCATGGGCAGGCACCAAACTCACACTATTACTGATGCCATGTTGTGCTTGAGGACAAGAGTCTTGCTAGCATGGCTGTCTTCTGAGAGGCTCTAGGAGCAGCTGACTGAGACAGATGTATGTACAGCCAATCATTAGACTGAGATTGGAGATCCCTGTGGAAGAATGAGAGGAAAGATGAAAGGAGCTTAAGGAAATGACAACACCATAGGAAGACCAACAGAATCAGTTAACCTGGACCCATGGATGCTCCCATAGGCTAAGCTACCAACCAAAGATCATATATAGGCTGGTCCATGGCCCCTGGCACATATATAGCAGAGGAATACCTTGTCTGGAGTCAGTGGGAGAGGATACACTTAAACATGTAGAGATTTGATGGCCCATGGAAGGGGATTCAGGGGTGAGATGAGGTGGGGTGGTATGTGGGGGAACACCTTCTCATAGACAAAGGAGATGGGGGATGGGATGAAGAATTCTGGGAGAAAGGACAAGGAAGGGAAGCAACATTCAGAATATAAATAAATAAAATAATCTAGAATAAACATTATTTTAAATAAAGGACTTCATACATTAATTAGTTGTTTTATCTAATCTATATTATTTCAAAAGGTCAGGCTATTTTATTTTGAATTAAAGTCCCATGTTTCACAAGCAATTTTAAAATATTGCCCTATTTGTATCTGTCCTCCTTCCAGTCATAGCTTCCTTCATCCACTGAAGATACTGAGGTAGTTCCAACATAATTTTTTTTTTTTGTGATCCAATTCATTTTTCAAAACTAGGGTAAAATGTTGTTTTTTGTAATTGTGTATTTTGCTTGAAAGGCTGAGCTTTTTTTCAGATACCTGAGGTCTGAGCCCAATCTAAATTTTGTAAAGAGTACTATTTAAGGTAATGCATGCAACTTACCCTGTTTGAAAGTAGTGTGGCCATATGCATATTTATAATGACTAACTAAAAAGATTTCATCATCATTCTGTAGTCTTATCTTCATTTATGTATTCGAATATTTGAAATCTTACTCAGGGAAAGAAGGAAAAGGAAGAATCTCAGTCTACCACACACATACTCACACACATAATCACACATATGTACACACACATGGGGAGGCAGAGTGTGTGTGTGTGTGTGTGTGTGTGTGTGTGTGTGTGTGTGTGAGAGAGAGAGAGAGAGAGAGAGAGAGAGAGAGAGAGAGAGAGAGAGAGAGAAGAGTAAACATTCAAAGAGAACTGAGTCTGTAATAATTATTGTCTCGAGTGTACTGGATGTAGGAAGAGGATTTTTTTTTTTTCTTGACTTAGCCAGTTATACCAAAACCACAAGAAATGGACTTTATTCTTACATTGGGAATTTGCAAATATATTAGTATAAAAATAAAGAAACTTAGCAGTAGGTTTCCTGCAATTGAGCAGGCTTGAGTGATTCTAGGGTGCCTTGCTATAATTGTTGCTGCTGGGTACTATAAGGAAAGATCAGATAAGCTCAGAAGTTGAAACATGGTGGGGATATGGTCACTTCCCACAATGAAATTTGCCCTTCTGGACAGTGCCTTATGCCAAGGCAGATTGCCAGCTTGTAAACTATCTAAACAGGCCTGTATCCTCTAAAGAAATAGAAGAAGAAATTAAAAACCTCTCAACAAAAAAGTCCCAGGGCCAGATGGCTTTGTGTAGAACTCTACCAGACCTTCAAAGAACAGCTAATACCAACATTCCTCAAAATATTCCATAAAATAGAAACAGAAGGAACACTACCTAACTTATTATATGAAGCCACAAGTACTCTGATATCTAGACCACACAAAGACCCAACAAAAAAGAGAACTTCAGACCAATTTAACTTATGAATATCAATACAAAAATACTCAATAAAATTCTTGCAAACTGAATTCAAGAACACATTGAAACCATCATTCACCAAGATCAAGTAGGTATCATCCTATGGATGCAAGATTGGTTCAATATACATAAATCCACTAACATAATTCACTATACAAACAAACACAAAGAAAAAAAAAACCCACATGATCATCTCCTTAGATGCCAAAAAATCATTTCACAAAATACAACACCCCTTCAAGTTAAAAGAATTGGAGAGACCAGAAATTCAAGGAAAATACTTACATAAACAAAAGCAATTTGCTGCAAATCAAGAGCCAATATCAAATTAAATGGAGAGATACTTGAAGCAATCCCAATAAAATCAGAGATAAGACAAGGAGGACCACTCTCCCCATATCTACTCAATATAGTAATGAAGTTCTAGCTAGAGCAATATGACAGCAAAAGAAGATCAAGGGGATACAAATTGGCAAAAATTCTTCCAGAGAGCATGTACAGCTGATAAACAAGTTTCAATAAAGTGACTGGATATGAAATTCACTCAAATAAATCAGTAGTTTTCCTCTATAAAAATGATAAACAGGTTGAGAAAGAAATTAGGAAAACAACACCTTTTACAATAGCCACAAAAATACAAAATATCCTGGGGGTAACTCTTATCAAATATGTGACAATTATGTATGAAAATAACTTCAAGTCTCTAAAGAAAGAAATCGAACAAGATCTCACAAAATGGAGAGATCTCCCATGCTCACAGATTGGGAGAATTTACATAGTAAAAATGGCTATCCTACATAAAGCAAACTACAAATTCAATGCAATTCCCATCAAAATTCCAATGCAATTCTTTCAAGACTTGAAAGAGTAATTCTGAAATTTATTTAGAAAACCAAAAGAACCAGAATAGAGAAAACAATTCTTCTGGGCGGTGGTGGCCCACGCCTTTAATCCCAGCGCTTGGGAGGTGGAGGCAGGTGGATTTCTGAGTTCGAGGCTAGCCTGGTCAACAAAGTGAGTTCTAGGACAGCCAGGATTACACAGAAAAACCTTGTCTCGGGAAAAAAAATGAAAGAGAGAAAGAGAGAGAGAGAAAACAATCCTTAGCAATAAAAGAAATTCTGGGGGAATCACCACCACTGATCTCCAGTTATACTGGAGCTATAGTGATAAAAATTACATGGTATTGGTACAGAGACAGATACATTGATCAGTGGAATAGAAATAAAGATCCAGAAATAAAACCAAGTACTTATGAACACTTGATCTTTGACAAAGAAGCCATATATATACAAAGGAAAAAAGAAAGCATCTTCAATAAATGGTGCTTGTCTAACTGGCAATCTATATGTAGAAAAATGAAAATAGCACCATATTTTTCATCTTGCACAAAGCTCAAGTATAAGTGGATCAAGGACCTCAATGTAAAACCAAATACACTGAAGAGATACTCTTCTAATAGAACGGAAAGTGGGAAATAGCCTCGAACTCATTGGCACAAGGGGAAGTTTCCTAAATAGAACTCCAGTGGTTTAACTTCTGAGGTCAAGAATTGATAAATGGGACCTCAGGAAACTGGAAAGTTTCTGTAAGGCAAAGGACATAGTTAATAGGACAAGTTAGCAACCCACAGATTGGGGAAAATGTCTTCACTAACCCCACATCTAATAGAGAGCTAATATCCAAAATATATAAGGAATTTAAGAAGCTAACCACCAAAAATACAAACAATCCAATTAAAAACTAGAGTATAGAACTAAACAGAGAATTCACAACAGAGGAATTTCTAATGACTGAGAAGCACTTAAAAAAATGTTCAAAGTCCTTAGTGATCAGGAAAATGCAAATTAAAATAACCCTGAGATTCTACTTTATACCAATCAAAATGGCTAAAATCAAAATGGCAGGTGGCAGCACATGTTGGCAAGTATGTGGAGAGAGAGGGACACTTTTTTATTTTTGGTGAGATTGCAAAACAGTACAACCACTCTGGAAAACAATCTAGAGATTACTCAGAAAATTGGAAATAGTTCTACCTGAAGACCCAGCTTTACCTCTCTTGGGAACATACCCAAAAGATGCCCCACCATGCCAACACGGTAACATGTTCCACTATGTTCATTGCAGCCTTACTTGTAATAGCCAGAAGCTGGAAACAAAACAGATGCCTCACAACAGAAGAATGGATATAAATGAAATGTGGTTCATTTACATAATGGAATACTACTCAGCTTTTAAGAATGAGGACATCATGAGTTTTGCTGGCAAATAGATGGAACTAGAATATATCATCCTGAGTGAGATAACTCAGACCAGAAATGACATACATGTTATGTACTCACTAATAAGTGAACAGTAGCCAAAAAGTACAGAATACCCAGGATACAGTACACAGAACTCAAGAAGTTTAACAAGCCTTAAGGGCCCAAGTGAGGATGCCTCAATCCCTCTTGGGAGGAAGAAGAAAGTAATCATGCGGGGGGGGGGTGGCGGGAGAGGTGAGGGAGGAAAGGACCTTGATGGGAAAAGGGACAATAATGTGAGGAGGAGAAAATGATTAAGTTTTATGGGGGACAGGACTGAAGCCCTGGTGGCTAGCAATAAGAATTCAAGTAGGCAACATAGGGAAGTGGGAGGTGGGAGGATACTCTAAAATTAACCAGAGACCTAGGAAGTGAGAGACTTTCAGGTCTCAAAGGGAGGGACCTCAGATGAAATGTTCTACAGTGGGGAGAGGGAACTTCACTTCCAGTAGAAAGACAGGGCATCAAGTGGAGTGATGGGGTTGCCATCCCACAGTTAAAAACTCATAACCAGCACTGTTCCTGTCTGAAATAAATGCAGGGACAAAAATGGAGAAGATCCTGAGGGAAAGACGCTCCAGTGACAGGCCTAAATTGAGATCCAGATCAAGGGGAGGCTCCAAAGCCTGACACTATTTTTGATACTATGGTTTGCTTACAAACAGCAGCTTAGCATAATTGCTTGTCAAAAGGCCCAATAAGCAGCTGAAAGAGACAGATACAGATGTTTATACCCAATCAATGGAGAGAAGCTGGTGATGCTTGTACTTAAATTAGGGAAAAGCAGGAAGAAGCTGAGGAGGGTGACCCTATAGGAAGACCAGCAGTTTCAACTAACCTAGATCCCTGAAACCACCAGACAGCATACACCATCTGATAGGAGGCTCCCAGCACATATACAGTAGAGGGCTGCCATTTCTTGACTCAATGAAAGAAGATCACCTATCACTCAAAAGACTTGAGGCCCTAGGAAGTGGGGAGGTGAGGAAATCCTCTTGGAGATGAGGTGGAGGTGGCAGGAGGTATGGGATGTGGAACAGTCAGGAGGGGGATAAAGACTGGACTGTAAAAAAAAAAAGATTAAATAATTAATAAAAAGGCAACTTTATGTAGTATAACTCAATTTCTACAAAAATCCATTAGAATAATAATATACTACTCATCTGTAACACTGTCAGAGACAAAGCTTTCCATTGACAAGGCATTGACAATGTAAATATCAGTTCAAATAATTCCTCATGTTTATGGATTTATTGTCAATACCTTCTGTCTCTTTTGCCATATTTTTTTTTTTGCACACTGAGGACTTCTTGAAAAATCTAATAGGAGGAAAAACATTATTTCCCACCATAATTAAAACTCATCAGACATAGGGATAATTTCAACCTACCGTTTTCTAAAAACATCAAATATTTACACACATTATGGGTTAAAAGTGAGGACAAGAGATAATAAAATCTCAGTGTTACTAAATATGATATGCAAGAAGGTAAACTAAAATCTTTGGTAAATAGAGAAAATAAACTCTTACTGGTTGTTAGTATGAGAACTAGGTAGGAACCTAAAAAGATTGCTAAGATGTAATGCATCTGAAGGGGAAAAAGGAGATTAAAAAGAAAAAAAATCAAAGCATAGGCAACAGTAAACACAAACAAATCCAGTAACTTTCAATAAATGTAATTTGTGATAAAACCTGAAGGAGGATATTATATAGTGAAACAATATGAAGTCAAGGTTTGATCATTGGGCTCAGAATGGATTAAAATAATTGTTAGTAATGGTTTTAAAAATCTTTCAAGAGTCAAGAAGAAGGCCTTTAGAAATGACTCAGTAATTAAAAGCATTACAGCTCTTGCAAAAGACCCCATGTGGTTCACCCATCCATGTTTGGTAACTCACAGTGACATATAATTCCAGCTAAAGCTATAATTTCTGTATACTGGTATACATATATAGTTGTGTAGATACACAAACACATAAGTTTTAAAAAATTAAACATCATGTTACAAATTTTTTTAAAAGGCAGATTTCAGGGGATATTTTGTGAAAGCAACTCTAAATTTTATTTTGAATTTTAAATGAAATTGCTGTGAGTATGAATCCTATAGGTAGGGAGGTAGATAGATGATAGATAGATAGATAGATAGATAGATAAATAGATAGATAGATAGATGGAAGCCATAAAGGAGACTTGAATTCCTTTAATTTGGAGTTTCAAACAGCTGTGAGTTGGTATGTGAACACTTCGAACTGAACCTAGGCTTATTTTTGCAAGAGGAGCAAGTGCTTGTACCTGCCAAACCATCTTTCTAGCCTGTGAAGTGTGTTATTTCAAGGAGGATTTAAAACACATGATTTTTGTCACACATCCAGGAGAGATGAAAATAATGAAAACTTGTCAGAGACCATCAAAGATTATTTAGGTACTTATTGGTCTAGGGTTATTTTATTAAATAGTGATTTGGTCATGATAGAGAGGAAGATATAATCTGCTTTAATATCTATATATTTCAAGAATTCAAAGGGAAATGGCCAGAAAATACCTGACTTGAAGGTTGAGAGCCAATATATAGGTATATGAAAAGCTTACTTCTAATATACAAGTATTAGTTTTAACCACATACACATTTGGATGAATTTCTTTTAAATCCCTAAAGTTAACGAATCAGAGTTAAGAAAAGCCCCAATAAACAGTCAGTAGTATAAATAAAAGAGGACCCGGAGGAAAGGATGAAAAGACATAGGCCTGGAGCTTTCTGAATCTGCTGTCTTTAGACAGGATCTCAGTCACATCTTCATACTCTTCAGAGGGTTATGTGTGAGTAACCATTGGTACTTTCAATTTTCTCAGACTGTCATCAAAGGTTGCAGCACACCCCTACAAGTCTGAATTTCTCATTGGCACTTGTGTTATTGTCAGGGAACCTCTTACTTTACTGAACTTGCTAATGTGGTTGAAAAGAACATTTCCAAATACTTTTGGCTTAGCAGTAATTTGTTCCTGAAAAGAAATGTATTTCTTTCTGTTCACATCTTATTCTAAACAGATTAACCTGGCCCCATTTTCAAAATCTTCATGGAAATTTCTGGAGCCAAATACACATTCTTCTCTTGCACAGTTGTTATTTGCATGAGACAGGACACAGTTCTAAGATTCCTGTCAACACATTAGTAGCATCAACAACATTAATTTAGTATATTCTTTATTTGTAGGTCAAAGCCCTGATGTAGCTTTTTTTGAGTAAACAGAACAGATGTTTTCAGAGACTTATTTGGGGAGGTTTTGGAGTACAAACTATTCCCTAGGCCCTGCAAGAAAGTTGTATTATACAAGCTGTGACTCACTCTGTTTCAAACACCACCTGTTCCTGATCTTTCATCCATTCTCATCTCATCCTCTGATCCATCCAGGGACAGAAAAAAAAAATGTTTACATTTCTACACCTCATGTGGTTGTAATTGGGCTTCCTCCCCCAATAATCCAGGACAACTTCTTAATCTCAAAGTTCCTTATACCTTATTATATCTGCAAAGTTTCTGTTGCTATCTAAAGAATTCATGAGCCCTGAGAATTAGCAGGTGTAATTGTGTGAAGGGAGCATAATTATTCTCCTCACCAGAAATGACAATTAGTGTTTCACCTTGAGGAATTGTGCTTCATTTTATAATAATAAAAAAAAAATAAAGACGCCATTAAATGTTTCGTTGTTGTTCAAATCCATATGTTCTCTCAACAACTTAAGCTGTCTGTGATATCGATAAAGTGAGTGTGTTTGAGAGCAATGCTTTGTTCCATTAATCCATCGTCTTATGAACAACTTTAAATATCACTTGAAGTCTTATAAGTAACTTATACAGTATCACTAGAGAATCTGAAAATATATTAATTGTGGGATGCCCAATACCTAATATGTACTCTTCTGTCTTCCTTTTCTTAGGGAAAAAAACCTGTGACTTACATAGTGGCCTAGAAATGAATTATCCCTCTCTAATTTATATTTATTTTTATTCACCAAGTAAGAATGTATAGGGCATTCTTTTGAATATAGATTTTTTAATGAACAGATTCATTTTTAATTTTTCTTATTTTTATTTAATATTTTATGTATTTACATTGTACATTATCCCCTTTCCTGGTTTCTCCTTCGGAACCACCCATCCCAAGCCCCCAAATCCTGCTTCTATGAGGGTGATCCCCCATGCACACACCCACAGCCACCTCACCGCATTGTCATTTCCCTACACTGGAGAATCAAGCCTTCACAGGACTAAGGGCATTTCCTCTCACTGATGCCAGACAGTTACATCCTCTGCTACATATGGGGCTAGAGCCATGGGTTCCTCCATTTGTACACTTTGGTTGGTGGTTTAGTCCCTGGGAGCTCTGTCAATAGGACAAAATGGCAACCAACAAATTGGGAAAAGATCTTTATCAATCCTACATCTGATAGAGGGCTAATACCCAGTATACACAAAAAACTCAAAAAGCTAGACTCCAAAAAACAAACAAACAAACAAACAAAAAACTTTTAAAAATAAAGAATAGAGCTAAACAGAGACTTCTCAAGTGAGAAAACTCGAATGGATGAGAAGCACCTGAAGAAATGTTCAACATCCTTAGTTATCAGGGAAATGCAAATCAAAAGGACCCTGAAATTCTACCTCACACCAGTCAGAATGGCTAATATCAAAAATGCTGGTGACAGTAGATGCTGGCAAGGATGAGGAGAAAAATTTAGTGAAATATGTGGAGAAACTAAGCTGGTACAACCACTCTGGAAATCAGCCTTGCTGTTCCTCAGAAAATTGAACATAGTACTACCTGAGGACCCAGCTATACCATTCCTGATCATATACCCAAAAGATGTTCCAACGTATAACCAGGACACATGCTCCACTACGTTCATAGCAGTCTTATTTATAGTAACTAGAAGCTGGAAAGAACCCAGATGTCCTTCAAAAGTCAATGGGTACAGATAATGTGGTACATTTACACAATGGCGTACTACTCAGGTATTAAAAACAAAGATTTCATGAAATTCTTAGGCAAATGGATGGAATTGGAAAATATCATCCTGAATGTGGTAACCCAGTCACAAATGACCATACAGGGTTTGCACTCACTGATAAATGGACATTAACCCCAAAGCTTGAAATATCCAATATACAATTCACAGACCATATGGAGCTCAAGAAGAAAAAGACCAAAATGTGGATGCTCCAGTCCTTCTTGGAAGGGGGAACAAAATGCTCATGCAAAGATTCTGACTATTGTCCCTGTCCTTAAACTCCTAGCTCTTTTCAACCTCCCCATACTACAAAATCTACATTCTCGCTTATTCTTGAACTCATCAGTAAACAAAGAGCAATTTAAAAATAAATAAAATAATAATAATAAATGAGATAAAATAAAAGCAAACAAGTCTTAGTAGAACAAAAGAAAGAAATTAAACAAAGAAACAAGTAAACACAACAGAGCCAAATAACGCAAGAACTATATATATAGACACAGAGATACACACATTGGCTGGCACATAAGTCCCCTAAAAACACAAAATTAGAAACCATTATAAATAAAACAAGACCTATTTGGTAAGAAATAAAAGGAAAAATAATGCCCAGACATGATATTATGAGATGACAAAAAAAAGAAAGAAAAGAAAGAATGAATGAAAGATAAACAAACTACAAACAAAAGCCCTTCAGAAATACTTTTGAGTTTAGATAGTTTTACTTCAGTTATCCAGTGCTGGGTATGAGGTCTGGTCTGACCTCACCTTGCCTTAAGAGTGATTTGTATACTCAGTGAGACACCATCAGAAAAAAAAATACATTTTTCATTTGTCAGTGATTAGCAATTGCAGAGAGCTTCAGGGTTAGGAATACTGACACGCAGCACTAGAACACCATCAGATCTGTGTGGGTTCTGTGCCTGCTCCCACAGTTTCTGTGATTTCATATGCGCATCTGTCTTCTTCTGTTGTGAAGACCTTCTTTCTTTGGTGTTCTTCAAGCCACAAGGGAGGAATTTGTTGGAGACATCCCATTAGGCTTGAGTGTTCCCAGGTTTCCCACTTTGCATATTTCCCAGGTCTAGATATGTGTATTAATTCTCATCTACTATAGGCAGAATGCTTTCTGATGGCTGAGTAAGACTTTCATCTATGCGTATAGCAGAATATTGTTAAGAGTCACTCTGTTCCTTTAACAGAACAGAAATTTATTTGATTTGTCTCTAAGTTCCTGTTCTTTCCAGTCTCAGGTGTTTGGCAACCTAAGCAGTCAGGAATGTGTTCTATCTCAGTGTTTCCACTGAAATCACTTTCATACATGTATGTATTTTAGGAACACTGCTGTATTAGGTTTCCATACACCCAATAAATAGACTTAGTTTTGACTGATTTACCCATAATCTGTCCCTCCTACTCTGCACTCCCTGTTAGATCTCTTCCCGCTTTTTAATCTTCCTGCTATCAATCCATCCATTCCTAACTGTTAGGCTGGAACCCTGCTTCTCTCCTGCACAAGCTGCCATCCTTCCTCCAATCCCTCTCACTTGGATAAAACTACCATCTGAAATGTCATCACTCCTCATTTCCCTGTTTTCAACAACCCACCCAAGAACCCTCAGCCCAGAACTCAGACCATATATGAACTCAATCCTTGCCCCTAATTTACAAGTGATCACTCTTTGCCTAAGCTCTATAAAATCCTGGATGTGTGACTTCACTGACTTCCATCTGTGAGATCAGTGATCCCATCCAAGAGCTCCCACCTAATAAACCTGCCTTTAACTACTTTTAATCTGGTCTAATCTGTTTTATATCTGTATAACCAAGGAAGAGAAAAATCCCTATCCATAATTGTAGTAATTATTTAAAAAGTGGCCAAGGGTCAAGCCTAGGCTGCAGTATCTCTCCTTAGCTCAACCATGTGGACAGAGGCCACGTGTGCCCTACAGCTAGAAACAGCCAGCCAGAAACAACAGCCCTGCCACCCACGAGACACCAGCATGGGAGATGGCTCTGCCAATCTTCCATGCTGTCTCTGCAAGGCTGGGCATTGCCCAGATCATCCTGTCATCCACATGGGCCTGGTAAAAAATGAGACTCTAATGCTTAAAGATTAATCAAAAGCTTATATATTTGGTAATGATCAATAGCAAGATGCCTTTTAAATCAGAAGTGTAACACAATACCCAACCTAGATATAAGTTGATAAACTACCTTTGACTGTTACAGACAAGCAAACATCAGCCTTCATGTTTCCCTCTCTCTTTCTCTGTCTCCCCTTGCTCCTCTTCTTCCTTCTCCTTCTCCCTTACTCCTCCTTTTCCTCTCCTTACTCCTCCCACCTTAGCTTCTCCTACACATAATCATCCTATTTCTGCTTCATGTAGTTATCCAGCCCTGCTCATATACCTTACTCTATAGCTAATCTCTGTTTATGTGGGTTGCAGTCTACTTATCAAAGACTTAACAACTAACATACTGAGATATTAATTAATTGTTAAAAGAAGTATCTTTCCTTTTTTTCCTCATGTGCATTAATCTGACTACCCATATACTTTCAATTTACACTGATGATTCGATCCATAATCAGCTTTTGCCTGTGTAACAATGATGCTAAGAATTGCTCATATTTAAATGTTTCCTACTGTACACCATCTGACCTCTTATCACAGTGAACAGTCCAACCTAGAAACTCACATCTGGGGACATTGCTGTTCAGAACTTTCAGAAACTAAGCACTGACAGTTTGATGTGCTATGGATCACCCTCTTTCATTTGTCTTTGTGATTTTTGTTGTTTCCATTCTATTGTTTTCATTAGATACTTTATTTATTTACATTTTAGATGTTATCCCCATTCCCCATTTTCCCCTCCCAGACACCCCCATCCAATCTCCCTTCCTCCTGCTTCTATGTGATATCCTGTCCCCATTTCCCTCCCACCCAGGAACTCCCATGCCATCCTGCCTCCTCCTGCTTCTATGAGGATGTGCCCCCACCTACCCAAACACTCCCACCTCCCCGCCCTCCATTTCTGCCACACTGGGGCATCCAAGCCTTCACTTGACCAAGGACCTCCTTTCCCACCTATGCCCAACAAAGCCATCCTCCACTACATATACAGCTGGAGCAATGGGTCCCTCCCTATGTGCTCCCAGGCTGGTGGTTTAGACCCTGGGAGCTCTGGTTAATTGGTATTGTTGCTCTTGCCATGGGGCTGCAAACCCTTTCAGCTCCTTCAGTCTTCTCTCTAACTCCTTCATTGGAACTTCTTGATCAGTTCATTGATAGCTTAGAACATCTGCCTCTGTGTATGTCAGGCTCTAGTAGAGCTTCTAAGTAGACAGGTATATCAGGCTCCTGTCAGCATGTACTTCCTGACATCCACAACAGTGTCTGCCTTTGGTGACTACACTTGGGATGGATACCCAGGTGTGGCAGTCTCCAGACAGCCCCTCCTTCAGTTTGTGTTCCACACTTTGTCTCCATAATTGCCCCCATGAGTATTTCGTTACTCCTTCTAAGAAGAACAGAAGCACCCATACTTTGGCCTTCCTTCTTTATGAGCTTCATGTGGTCTGTGAGTTATATTCTGGGTATTGCAAGCTTTTGGGTTAATATTAACTTATCAGTGAGTGCATACTCTGTGTTCTTTTGTGATTCGGTTACCTCACTCAGAATAATATTTTCTAGTTCTGTCCATTTGCCTAAGAATTTCATAAATTCATTTTTTAATAGGTGAGTAGTACTCCATTGTGTAAATGTATCACATCTCTTTTTATCCATCCATTCTATTTTTATTATATTGCTTTTTCCTTTCAAAGTTTGCTGGTTACCTTTGATTTTTTCTCTCATGTCTCTTATTTTTTCACAAATGATTTTGCTTACCTGATACCCTCTTTAATTTTTTTTGATGATAATCTGTTTTGATTTATTTATCTGCCTAGACCACCTGGTATAAAGATCGACCTATGCACTCAAAATGATTGTACTGTCAACATCCATCTGATGTGTTTGCATACTGGGGCAGCCTCTGGATAGCCTTTCCTTCAGTCTCTGCTCCACACTTTGTCCCTGTATTTCTTTAGACAGGAGCAATTCTGTGTTAATATTTTTGAGATGGATGGGTAGCTCCATCCCTCAATCAGGGGAGGGAGGTGCCTAACATCTGGATATGATCTCTAAGGTTCTCTCTCAGGTTTGTTGGATATTTCAGCTAATGTCATCTCCATTAGGTCCTGGGAACCTCTTGCTTTCCTGGCATCTGGGACTTTCTGGTAGCTACCCCCAGTTACACAACCACTCCTGCTACATGCCTTTGTTCAATTTCCTGACTCTCTGTGTATCTCTCCTGTCTCCTGCCACACCTGATCCTGTCTCCTTTTGCTCTGCTTACCTCTCTTCTCCTTCTCCCAAGTCTCTCCCACTAATGGAGGAGATATGGGAAGGACTGAAGAAGTTAAAGAGGTTTGTAACCGCATAGGAATAACAATATCAACCAACAAGACCCACTAGCTCCCATAAACTATAAACCACCAACCAAAAATATATATACATGGAGGGACCGATGGCTCCAGCTGCATATGCCTTATCTGGCATCAATGGAAGGGGAGGCCCTTGGTCCTGTGAAGGCTTTATGAAGCAGCATAGGGGAATTCTAGGGTGGTGAGTGGGGGGTAGCATAGGGGAGCACTCTCATAGAAGGAGGGGGTAGGGAGTTGGGATAGAGGGTTTGTGGAGGGGAATGGAGGAAGGGGGAATAATATTCAAAATGTAAATAAATGAAATATCCGATAAAAATTTTAGAAAAAATATCTCTTGGGGAATGGAAGTATACCTAGTATGAACCCTGGACTCAAACACATTGTGGTAGAGAAAAAGTAAAGGGGAATAGATTAGATAGAGGAAGTGCTGATCTACTTGATGTGCTCAGGTGAGAATCTTATAATAATGTCCTTTGGAGGCCGGTGAGTCTATGTGATGCTTAGTATAAATAAATGATCATCATAAAAATAAAAATTTTAAGTAGCATCATTTCTTCTGACATGCATACTTTCAAATGTGTTGTTTACTATTACTTTTGTTTACAGTAAAATATAGGTACCAGGATTATTATAACAAGAGGTAATAAAAAATTTAGTTAACTTACCATAACTTTTTCTTATAAAAATGTGTTATGTAATTACTCTGAAAGAATTTTTCTATTGCTAAAATAAATATTAAAATTATGTTTCAAATATGCTCCAAGTTAAAAGCATTATTTAAAACAAAATCAAAAAGGCATAATATTAAAAATAAAGACTAAATAAAAACATGAATTTTTTTAAGTTTATTTATTTTTATTTTATGTATACAATAGTTTTGCCTGCATGAATATATGTACCATGTACAGCACCTTAAAGAGGCAGAGAAGAAAAATAGATCAATTGCAACTGGAATTATAGACAAATGTAAACTACCATGTGGGTTCTGGGAACAAAACCTGAGTCTTCTGCAAGACCAATCAGTGTTCTTTATATGTATATGTATATGTATATGAATATATATGTGAATATATGTGTATACGTATATACATATATTTATATACATACATATATATATTATTTCTTTAAAATACATTTCAGATTTTATCCCCTCACCCCATTCCCCCCACCACCCAGGAACCCCCCAATCAGTGTTCTTAAATTGCTGAGTCATCTCTCTAGCCCTTAATGCCAAACATATATATGTAATAGATACACATATGTATGTAATATTTGAAGTATACTTTATGGTATTAATTAAAAGAACAGGAAATATATTAAATCGAGTATGAATTTTCATAAATAAAAATAATAAACTTTAATAATCTATACTTGACTCTTGTTTCATGTTTACAAAATGATGAAGAGAAACTATTTTTCCTTTTTAGTACTTGCATGTAGGATACAGTTCTGATGAATGTTTGAATGTATGTTTGTATGTGTCTTCATAATCATTCTACATTAGTATCTACTTTGTTGTGAGGTGATACAAGAGAAAGGATGTGTAAAAACCTTTATGCTCTCAGAGTAAGGACAGCAGAGAAGGGGTCTAGAGAGTGTCCAGAAATGATAGCACAATGATTATAAAGTGAGAGGTCAATGGGAAAGTGATTTGAGCAGTTGGAAATGAGATCCTTTTTACTGGAATGCTAATAATGAAAACTAAAGATATCTTGTGTTTTGTAGGTAAAATGACCAACCAAAAGAGAATTTAATTTAAAGTGTTAAGTATACTTATGTTATGGTCTTGCATATTAACTCACTATATCCTTTTGTTATGTTGCATTATTTTCAGTATTTAAATGGGTTCAGAGACTTTACAGAAAGCCTTCTTCCAAATGACATTTAACAACCCCTGAAAACCCTTGTATACACAATTGTTCCCTTAGGGAAAAAAAATCACACATGCTGAATTGGTTAGTGATCCTTTTAGAGGTGCTTTTCAGAAGCATTAACACATCAAAGGCAGAACCGCACCTATTCAACGAGTGAAGTCTCTTTATGAAACTATTCATGCTCCAAAATTCTTAATACACAAAAGATGTTAAGAGCCTGGCTGAGAACAATGAGCCAGTAAGTCTAATTGCTTGAAAAATTAGGTACCTGACTTGGCTTAATTCTGAACAAGGTCAGATTGGTACATTCTTCAATAAAAGATTACAGTCTGAGGCAGACATCTGAGTGGCCAAGCATGTAAACAAGCCAAGAAGATTTGAATCAGAGTAAATTCATGATTAATAAACACAAAAGAGGCAGGCTGTTGTGTGATGTGTTGAGCTATGCATTCAAAAACAACAGGGCTTCATATTCAGAAAAGGGAGACTCTCAATGAGGTCAGAAAGCTTTTCTACCTTGAAGTGAGAAATTGAATAGATTTCTACATTTGAAGATAGAAAATTCTGCGAGCATAAATTCAAAGCGGAAGATAAAGCTTTCCATAAATCTGATATTATAAAAATGAGAAAATATTCTTCACATGCCATAATATCCTAAGGGTAGTAACTCAAGTGATACACTTGACCTATGAAACAACATTAATGACTATCATATTTATATTAATTTTATTAATATGATTAATATAAGGGAAATCCATGTGATATTAGTTTTAATACTAAAACAAATGATTGGAAATCCTGAATAAAATGATATTAGTCACTTCTATAACTCTTGAGGCTTTCGTGTCAACATATTGAAACATTTAATAACTCCAGTGTTTGTATTCTATTTTGCCTCTGAGAAGCTGACACTACCTGAAGCCCTCTGTACACTTTCAAATGTCAGACCATAGTGTGTGATGGTTCATGGTTTTATTCGCTTACTTTTCCTGCTAAATGCCAGCCTTTCTCTTGGGGTCTTTCTATCTGAAGGGATAACTATCTGTCGCTTTGAAGTTTGTACTGTCTTCAAATTAGCTAAATCTTCCATGAAACACTTGCTGTCAAAATTCAAATATGAACTACTTGCTCAATACTTTTCCTAACCTCAACACTCTGGAGGGATTTACATATACTTCAGGGATTGAGTTACTCAAGGTCAGTATGTGTGTCATTGGAGCCATGCAACTACTTTTAAAATAACATATTTTGAAAAGTTTTTCCAAACAAATATCTATTTATCTTAATACCCTTCCTCTAATAAAAGTGTGCAGATATACATACAGAAAGGAACAGGAGAAGAGCTGGCCTTATTCAGGGAATGGGTGTGAGTCACTTCCATGTGCATCTTCTGTCACACCACACAAGGTGTTTCTACTGTTTGCTCATTTTCAGAAGCTGGTCAGAGCAGTCCCTGAAGGATGGTTGTTTACAGTTTTCAGAGAAAAACTTTTGAGGTTTAGTTCTCTGATTCTTATGGAAAAAATCATTTAAACTCTTTTTTTTTTCTGTGCATGGATTATGATTTGCCAAAAACCAGAAACATGACTGAAAAATCAGCATATTTTTTACAGTTAGCATATATTACTTTATTAATTTTTTATCGGATATTTTATTTACATTTTATATGTGATCCCATTTCCTCATTTCTCCCTCACCCAGCAACCCCCTATCCTATACCCCTCTTTCTTCTTCTATGAGAATGTGCCACCACACACCTGCTGACTCCTACCTCCCCACCCACAAATTCCCCAACACTGGAGCATCCAGCCTTAACTGGACCAGGGACTTCCTCTCCCACCTATGTCTGACAATGCCATATTCCCCTACATATATAGCTGGAGTCATTAGTCCCTCCCTATGTGCTCCCAGGCTGGTGGTTTAGACCCTGGGAGCACTGGTTGGTTGGTATTGTTGCTCTCCCCATGGGGCCACAAACCCTTTCAGCTTCTTTGGTCTTCTCTCACACTCCTCCATTGGGAACACCATGATCAGTTCAATGGCTAGCTGTGAGCATTCTCCTCTGTATATTTCAGGTCCTGACAGACTTCTAAGGAGACAGCTATATCAGGCTCCTGTTAGCATGGCATCCACATCAGCTTCTACCATTGGTGACTGCAATTGGGATGGATACCACAGTGGAACAGTCTCCAGACGACATCTACTTCAGTTTGTGTCTCATGCTTTGTCTCCATATTTGCTCCCTTGATTATTTTATTATTCCTTCTAAGAAGTACCAAAGTACCCACACTTTGGTCTTAATTCTTTACGAGCTTTATGTGGTCTGTGAGTTAAATCTTGGGTATTTCAAACTTTTGGGCCAATATCCACTTATCAGTGAGTGAATACTAATGTTCTTTTGGGATTGGGTCACCTCACTCAGGATGATATTTTCTAGTTCCATCCATTTGCCTAAGAATTTCTCAAATCCATTGTTTTTAATAGCTGAGTAATAATCCACTGTGTAAATATACCACATTTTGTGTATCCATTCCTCTGTTGAAGGACATCTGGGTTCTTTCCAGCTTCTGGCTATTATAAATAAGAGTGCTATGAACATACTGGAGCATATGACCTTGTTATATGTTGGAGCATCTTCTGTGTATATGCCCAAAAGTGGTATAGCTATATCCTCAGGCAATGCTATGTCCAATTTTCTGAGAAACTGCCAGACTGCTTTTCAGAGTGGTTGTACCAGCTTGCAATCCCACCAACAATGGAGGAGTGTTCCTCTTTCTCCACATCCTCACCAGCATCTACTGTCACCTAAGTTTTTGATCTTAGCCATTCTGACTGTTGTGAGGTGGTATCTCAGTTTTGTTTTGATTTGCATTTCCTTGATGACTAAGGATGTTGAGTATTTCTTAAGGTGCTTCTCAGCCATTCAAGTTTCCTAAATTGAGAATTCTTTGTTTAGCTTTGTTCCCCATTTTTAATAGGGTTATTTGGTTATCTGGAGTCTAATCACTTGAGTTCTTTGTATATATTGGATATTAGCCCTCTATCAGATGTAGGATTGGTAAAGATCTTTTCCCAATCTGTTGGTTGCTGTTTTGTCTTATTGATAGTGTCCTTTGCCTTACAGAAGCTTTGCAATTTTATAAGGTCCCATTTGTCAATTCTTGCTCCTGGAGCATCAGCCATTGGTGTTCTGTTCAGGAACTTTTCCCCTGTCCCTAGGTATTCGAGGGTCTTCCCCACCTTCTCTTCTAGTAGTTTCAGTGTATCTGGTTTTATGTGAAGGTCCTTTAGCCACTTGGACTTGAGCTTTGTACAAAGAGATAAGAATAGATCGACTTGCATTCTTCTACATGCTGACCTCCTATTGAACCAGCACCACTCATTGAAAACACTGTCCTTTTTCCACTGGACAGTTTTAGCACATTTGTCAAAGATCAAGTGACCATAGGTGTGTGTGGGCTCATTTCTGGATCTTCAATTCTGTTCATTTATCTTCATGCCTGTCTCTGTACCAATATCACTATTGTTTTGTAGTACAGCTTGAAGTCAGGGATGATGACTCCCCCAGAAGTTCTTTTATTGTTGAGAATAGTTCTCGCTATTCTGAGTTTTTTGTTATTCCAAATGAATTTGCAAATTGCTCTTTCTATCTCTATTAGGAATTTATTTGGAATTTTGATGGGGATTGCATTGAATCTGTAGATTGCTTTTGGCAAGATGGCCATTTTTATTATATTAATCCTGCAAATCCACGAGCATGGGAGACATTTCCATCTTCTGAGATCTTTGATTTCTTCCTTCAGAAACTTGAAATTCTTGTCATACAGATCTTTCACTTTCTTGGTTAGATTCACATCAAGTTATTTTATATTATTTGTGACTATTGTGACTAATTTCTTTCTCAGCCTGTTTATCCTTTGAGTAGAGGAAGGCAACTGATTTATTTGAGTTGATTTTATATCCAGCCACTTTGCAGAAGTTATTTAAAAGGTTTAGTAGTTCTCTGGTGGAAGTTTTTAGGATCACTTAAGTATACTATTATGTCATCTGCAAATAGTGAAATTTTGACTTATTCCTTCCCTATTTGTAACCCTTTGACTTCTTTTTGTTGTCTAATTGCTCTGGGTAGGACTTCCAGTACTATATTGAATAGGTAGGGAGAGAGTGGGCAGCTATGTCTAGTACCTGATTTTAGTGGGATTGCTTTGAGTTTCTCTCCATTTAGTTTGATGTTGGCTACTGGTTTGCTGTATATTGCTTTTACTATGTTTAGGTATGGCCCTTGAATTCCTGATCTTTCCAAGACATTTACCATGAAGAGATGCTAAATTTTGTCAAATGCTTTCTCAGCATCTAGTGAGATGATCATGTGGTTTTTTTCTTTGAGTTTGTTTATATAGTGGATTTTGTTGATGGATTTTCAAATAACACACCATCTCTGCATTCCTGGGATAAAGCCTACTTGATCATGATGGATGATTGTTTTGATGTGTTCTTGGATTCAGTTTGAGAGAATTTTATTGACTCTTTTTGCATCAATACTCATAAAGGAAATTGGTCTGTAGTTTTCTTTCTTTCTTTTTTCCTTCTGTGGTTTAGGTATGAGTGTAATTATGGCTTCATAGAACAAATTGGGTAGTGTTTCTTCTGTTTCTATTTTGTAGAAAAGTTTGAATAGAATTGGGACTAGGTCTTCTTTGAAGGTCTGATTGAATTCAGTACTAAAAGCAACTGGTCTGGGGCATTTTTATTTATTTATTTATTTATTTTTTTGGTGGGGAGACTGTTAATGACTGCTGCTATTTTTTTTAGGGGCTATGGGAATGTTTATATGGTTTATCTGCTCCTGATTTTACTTTGGTACCTGGTATGTATCTAGAAAATTGTCCATTTCATCCAGATTTTACAGTTTTGTTGAGTGTATGCATTTGTAGTAGGGTCTGATGATTTTTTGAATTTCCTCAGTTTCTGTTGTTATGTCTCTCTTTTCATTTCTGATTTTATTTATTTTGATATTGTCTCTGTGCCCTCTGCTGAGTCTGACTAAGGGTTTATCTATCTTGTTGATTTTCTCAAAGAACCAGCTCCTGGTTTTGTTGATACTTTGTACAGTTCTTTTTGTTTCTACTTGGTTGATTTCAGCCATGAGTTTGATTATTTCCTGCCATGTACTTTTCTTGGGATTATTTGCCTCTTTTTATTCTAGAGCTTTCAGGTGTGCTGTTAAGTTAGTGTATGCTCTCTCCAGTTTCTTTTTGTAGGCACTTACAGGTATGGGTTTTCCTCTTAGCACTGCTTTCATGGAGTTTCACAAGTTTTGGTATGATGTGTCCTTATTTTTATTAAATTCTAATAAGTCTTTAATTTCTTTCTTTCTTTCTTGACCAAGTCACCATTGAGTAGAGCGTTGTTCAGTTTTCATGTGTATGTTGGCTTTTCATTGTTTTTGTCATTATTGAAAACTAGACTTAGTCTGTGGTGATCTGATAGGATGCAATGGATCATTTCAATGTTTTTGTATTTGTTGAGGCCTGTTTTGTGACCAGGTCACATGGTCAGTTTTGGAGAAGGTACCATGAGGTGCCAAGAAAAAGGTATGTTCCTTTGTTTTAGGATGAAATGTTCTATAGATATCTGTTAAATTCATTTGGTTCATAACTTCTGTTAATTTCACTGTATCTCTGTTTAGTTTCTGTTTTCATGATCTGTCCATTGCTGAGAGTGGGGTATTGAAATTCTCCATTATTATTGTGTGAGGTGCAATGTATGCTTTAAGCTTTAGTAAAGTTTCTTTTATATATGTGGTTGCCCTTGCATTTGGGGCATAGAGGTTCAGAATTGATAGTTCATCTTGGTAGATTTTTCCTTTGATGAGTATGAAGTGTCCTTCCTTATCTTTTTTGATTACTTTTGGTTGAAAGTAGATTTTATTTGATATTAGAATGGCTACTCCAGCTTGTTTCTTGGGACCATTTGCTTGGAAAATTGTTTTCCATCCTTTTATTCTGAGGTAGTGTTTGTGTTTGTCACTGAGGTGTGTTTCCTATATGCAGCAAAATTCTGGGTCCTGTTTTTGTATCCAGGCTGTTAGTCTATGTCTTTTTATTGGGGAATTGAGTTCATTGCTGTTAAGAGATATTAAGGAAAAATGATTGTTGCTTCCTGTTATTTTTGTTATTAGAGGTGGAATTATGTTTGTGTAGCTATCTTCTTTTTGGTTTGTTGGAAGTTTACTTTCTTCCTTTTTCTAGGTTGTAGTTTCTCTCCTTGTGTTGGAGTTTTCCATCTATTATCCTTTAAAGGGATGGATTTGTTGGAAGATATTGTGTAAATTTGGTTTTGTCATGGAATATGTTGGTTTGTCCATCTATAGTCATTTAGAATTTTGCTGGGTATAGTAGTCTGGGCTGGCATTTGTCTTCTCTTAGGGTATGTATAATATCAGTTCATGATCTTCTGGCTTTTATAGTCTCTGGTGAGAAGTCTGGTGTAATTCTTATAGGTCTGCCTTTTTATGTTACTTGACCTTTTTTCCTTACTGCTTTTAGTATTTTTTCTTTGTTTTGTGTATTTGATGTTTTGATTATTATGTGTCTGGAGGAATTTCTTTTCTGGCCTAGTCTATTTGGAGTTCTGTAGGCTTCTTGAATGTTCATGTGCATCACTTTCTTTAGGTTAGGGAAGTTTTCCTCTATAATTTTGTTGAAGATATTTACTGGCCCTTTAATTTGGGAATCTTCACTCTCATCTATAAGTATTATCCTTTGGTTTGTTCTTCTCATTGTTTCCTGAATTTCCTGGATGTTTTGGGTTAGGAGCTTTTTATTTTGCATTTTCTTTGACAGTTGTGTCAATGCTTTTCAAGGTATCTACTGCACATGAGATTCTCTCTTTTATCTCTTGTATTCTGTTGGTGATGCTTGAGTCTATGACACCTGGTCTGTTTCCTAGAGTTTTTTTGTTTTGTTTTTTGTTTTTTTTGGTTTTTTCGAGATAGGGTTTCTCTGTGTAGCCCTGGCTGTCCTGGAACTCACTCTGTAAACCAGACTGGCCTCGAACTCAGAAATCCGCCTGCCTCTGCCTCCCAAGTGCTGGGATTAAAGTCGTGCGCCACCACCGCCCAGCGTTTCCTAGGTTTCTTATCTGCAGGATAGTCTCCCTTTGAGGTTTCTTTATTGTTTCTATTTTTATTTATAGATCCTGAATGGTTTTGTTTAATTCCTTCACCTGTTTGTTTGTGTTTTCTTGCAATTCTTTAAGGGATTTTTGTGTTTCCCCTTTAAGGGCTTCTACCTATGTTCTTCTGTATTTTGGTTGTGAGCCTAGCCTTTAATACAGCCCCTTCTGTATTTCTTTAAAGGAGTTATATATGTCGTTCTTAATGTCCTCTGTCATCATCATGAGAAGTGATTTTAATTCTGAATCCTGCTTTTCCAGTGTGATGAGGTGTCCAGGACTTGCTATGGTGGGAAAACTGGATTCTGATAATGCCTGGTAACCTTGGTTTCTGTTGCTTATGTTCTTGTGCTTGCCTTTAGACATCTAGTTAACTCTAGTGCTACCTACACTCACCCTTTCTGACTGGAGCCTGTCTTTCCAGCTATCTTGCTGTGTCAGAACTCCTCAGAGTCCAGATGTCTTGTGATCCTGTGATCCTGAGCTCCTGGGTGGAAGAACTCCTGGGACTCAGGCCACCTCTGGGATCCTGATATCCTGCTGCTCTGAGCAGAGTGTCTCTTTTGCTGCTCTGATTGCAGTGACTCCTCTAGGATGGCTCTAGATATGTTGTCTTTACAGGAACAACCCAGCTAAGTGTCTACACCAGCCAAAGGTACCAAGTGAGAGGTGGAAGGCAAGTGGTATTGGGGGGGGTGGTGGTTTGGGTGGGTGATGGGTCCTGAGTGCCTCAGGGACCCAGTTGTAGCTCCAGGGCATAGAGTAGTGGGAGAGAGTTCTTACCTGTTGCTCTGAGTGCAGTGGCTCCTCTAAAATGGCTCCGAATATGGTGTCTTCATGGGAGCAGACAAGGTAGATGTCTGCCCCAGCCAAAAGGCTTATTTTATTTTTTATTGGATATTTCATTTCTTTACATTTTAGATGTCATCACCTTTTCCCATTCCCCCTCCCTAGAACCCCCTATGCCATACTCCCTCCTCTTTTTTGCTTTTATATCATTTGAATTACATGCAAGTATTCAGGTCAGTTCTAGGCTGAAGGACAATACAATAGATGCAAATAGTCAAGGAACATGCAAGACAATAAACACAAATAGTCAAAGATCAAGCAAGGCAATAAACAAAATTCTGTGAACATTCCCATGATTACTGTTTCTAAGAGGGATGACCAAAATGTCTGAGCCAACTTCCCTGTCCTAGCCCAAAGTCATTTTCATGTCTGAAGCCTACTTCCTTGTTATAGCCTAAAATTTAGATTCCTGCCTGAAATTACTTTAAGAAGGAATCTAAATATAGGGTAGAAAAAAGTCTGCATACTAATCAATATTTTTCTATCTGTGTCCTCAAAGAATTCTCTCAGGTTTTTTTTCAAACTTTCCACAAAAATATTGATTCTGAAGGTAAAATATTATCACATGGGCATCTGACTTTGGTCAAACTGTAAGCAAAACACAACCCATATGGTTGAGTAAAAGTATTTGGAGCCTGGTAAACTCTGAAAATTATAAACTTAAATCAGATGCTTCCTAAATATCATAAAGTTAAGTAAATGAAGATTGTTGTGGGTTAAGGAATTCATGTGGTTCTTACCTTCTTTTGAAAATAGAAAATAAAGCCATCAAGAGGGAAAGCTCTTTTATCAAAAACGTATTTAGCAAGTCAAATTAAGCACTTCCTGCACAGATTGAAGTAACTTTCTCAGAGGCATTATCATATTTTCTCTGTTTATTCACAGTGGGCCTAGTCTATGTTTTAGGGCCTTTTTTTTTTTTTCAGTGATCCTGTAGTGAAACCTAGGGATTGTATGTCACAAAGAGAATAAAAATTGTTATAATTATGCCATGGACATTTTAGGGTACAGATGTTTTGAAAGTGTACATGGGTGAAAAAATACCCTGGTGCTTTGTGGCAGTCTTATGGATGTGAAACCACAAAAGGGCCCTACAGCTATCAGGCACAATAGAGAAAAAGATACATGTGAGGTTTTCTGGCTGATGTCACATCACACTTGTTCTTTAGACCTCTTAATTCATCTCATGACCATGTAGGTTAAGAGATTTTGCTACCCCAGAGTTAAATCTATTTAACTCTGGCTTTATTTATTTTGGGTTTGAGAATGAGTATCTTATCTAGCATCAGTGGGAGGGAAAGCCCTTGGTCCTGTGAAGGCTGGATCCATCAGCATAGGGTAATGCTAGGGTGGTAAGGCTGAAGTGGGTGGCTGGGCAGGAAGCATTCTCATAGAAGCAGGGGGAATGTGGGATGGGGAAGGAGGTTTGTCAAGGGCAAATAGAGAAGGGAGATAACATATGAAATGTAAATAAATCAAATAACCAATTTAAAAAGATAAAAACAAAAGACAATGAAGGTAAAGAAAAGCATTTTTCAACAGAAAAAAACTTAAGTTGACTATTGGCATTCTCTGTCTTAGCACACTTCTCATTTCTATCTGCTTTCTAAAAGATATGGTAAAACAACACATTTCCACGAAAAGTGAGTTTTGTCCATGTAAAAGTATCAAGTTATCCTATATTTTAAAATTTAGGAAAAATTATTGACAAATGTGATGCTGGGAGGTATGTGACTATGCCATTAGCTTTTCTTAATCCATTATGAGCTCTTATAACAATGTATTTGACACATGGTGATTCATTAAGAGCAGAAAGCATTTTCTCACAGTTAAGGAGCTTAAGAAGTTCTACATGAAGATGTTATTAGAAGGACTATAGAGATGACTCAGAAGCTCTTGCAGATGAACAAAATTTTGTTCCAAGTACCAGGATCATGCAGCTTATAACAACCTGTAACAACAGCTCCATAAGATCCAGCACTCTCTTTGGGCCTCATGGACACCTGAACTCCTGGACACACAGGGCGCACACGTATGCACACACACACACACACACACACACACACACACACACACACACTTTTTTTATGACCCAATCAACTTAGAGAGCTACACCTATTCATATGTTCACCTTTAAAACAGTTGATTTTTAGAAGTGACACATTTAAATTTTGTAAAAATTCTTGATTAAAAAAGTATTAAAGGATATATTGTAGAGTGAAAAATTATAAAGGCCATTTTATGATGGGCAGTGACTTGGCGCACTTTCTCCACTTGCACTTGCGCAGTTTAGTTGTTTACTTGTAGGAGCACGGGATGCCAGCGCCATCTTGTAATGGCGATGTTGTCACCTCTTGCCATGGCTCTCTACAGAGTTGATGCTAATTTTACAGTCATGCAGCTTGAAAGACTCGCCACTATGGCAATGACTCCGAATGATTGGCAAAATACAGTAAAAGCTGCTCTCCCTAATATGGGACAATACATGGAATGGAAAGCCTTATGGCATGATGCTTCTCAAGTACAGGCAAGAGCCAACGCCAATGCGGAAGGCGATCAAAGACAATGGACATTTGAACTGTTAGCAGGACAAGGACAGTTTGTTAATGATCAAACAAATTACGATTGGGGAGCATATGGCCAAATTTCAGCTGCTGCTATTAAAGCATGGAAGGCCCTCTCAAAGAAAGGTGAGGCCGGGGGACACCTAACAAAAATATTACAAGACCCCCAAGAGCCATTCTCAGACTTTGTGGCTAGGATGACAGAAACAGCAGGCAGGATTTTTGGAGACCCGGAGCGAGGTAAACCACTGATAGAACAACTGGTGTATGAAAATGCCTCACTAGAGTGTAAGGCAGTCATTACCCTAGAAGAAACAAAGGGTTGACAGACTGGATAAAGGTTTGCCGAGGACTTGGAGGCCTGCTTACTAATGCTGGCCTTACAGCAGCTATCTTACAAAGCCAAAACTGCCCAAGTCCTGGCGGCCGTAAAGTTTTCTATAATTGTGGCAAACTGGGTCATTTGAAACCCAAAAAAGAACTCCAGGGCTTTGTACCAAACGCAGAAAAGGTTATCATTGGGCTAATGAGTGTCGCTCAGTTAGAGATATTCAAGGAAAGCTTATTCAACATGATTCCCCACCAGTGGGAAGAGATGAAGGCATTATAAAAAATGGGTTTCCGGGCCCCAGATCCCAGGGCCCCAAAAAATATGGGACACAAGTCGGCAACCTGAGGACACCTCTAGCTGCAGAGCTACAAGAGGCTCCACAGGATTGGACCTCCGTTCCATCTCCCAATTCTTATTCATACCTCATGTGGGTGTAGAACTTATCATGGTTGATTTTAAAGGTCCCCTGACTGAGGGAAGTGTCAGCCTTATTCTAGGTAGCTCCTCTCTTACCTTGAAAGGGCTTGTGGTTCATCCTGGTGTGATAGACCAAGACTATACAGGGGAACTTCAAGTTCTCTGTTCTTGTCCACAAGGCATATTTTCTGTCTCTCCTAGAGATAGGATTGCTCAATTGGTTATTTTTCCAAGTTTACATAATTGTTTCCCATCCACCGGGGTGCCAAGTGGTGCCAAGGGACTTGGTTCTTCAGGGACTGATTTTGCTCACTTGGTAGTTGACCTTAAAACTAGACCCACCTTACAATTAATGATAGAGGGGAAGAACTTTATCGGAATTTTGGACACAGGAGCTGATAAAAGTATTATTTCCTCCAACTGGTGGCCTAAGGCGTGGCCTGTTACACAATCATCCCACTCCTTACAAAGGTTGGGATATGAAGCCAGCCCCGCCGTCAGTTCACGTTCATTGACTTGGCAGGCACCAGAAGGTCAAACAGGAAGCTTTATACCTTATTTGCTTCCTCTCCCCGTTAATCTCTGGGGAAGAGACATCTTACAAGACCTAGGATTAACATTAACTAATGAGTACTCTCAACAAGCTATCAATATTATGAAAAGGATGGGGTATAAGGAAGGAAAAGGCCTTGGCAGAAAAGAACAAGGAAGATTAAGCCCAATCTCACAAGAGAGTAATACAGGAAGACAAGAGTTGGGTTTTCCCTAGTTGCCATTGAGGGTTCTATGCCCATACCCTGGCTTACGGAGGAGGCCGTGTGGGTTCCTCAATGGCCCCTATCCTCTGAGAAACTGGAAGCTGCTACAAGGCTGATTAAAGAACAAGTACAGCTTGGTCATTTAAAGCCTTCCACTTTTCCTTGGAATACACCTATTTTTGTCATAAAAAAAGAAGTCAGGAAAATGGAGACTTCTCCATGATTTGAGGGCCATTAATGTGCAGATGCGGCTGTTTGGCTCTGTACAACTAGGCCTACCTTTACTTTCTGCCTTACCTAAACAATGGAGGATTATAATTATAGACATTAAAGATTGTTTTTTCTCCATTCCTTTATGTCCACAAGACAGACAAAGGTTTGCATTCACCCTACCTGCTGCTAATCACCTTGAACCAGACAAAAGATATCAGTGGAAAGTTTTGCCTCAGGGCATGGCCAATAGTCCCACTATGTGTCAGTTGTATGTGCAGATGGCCCTTGAACCAGTTAGAAAACAGTTTCCCTCTTTGTTATTAGCCCACTATATGGATGACATTCTTATGTGTCATAAGGAGTTAGTTGTTTTACAAACCTCATACCCTTTATTGCTCAAAACCCTGGGACAATGGGGCCTGCATATTGCTGCTGAGAAAGTTCAAATTTCAGAAATTGGCTCCTTTCTAGGGACAGTTATTTACCCAGAAAAAATAGTTCCTCAGAAATTAGAGATTCACAGAGACCTTTTGCACACTTTGAATGATTTTCAAAAATTATTGGGTGATATAAATTGGTTGAGACCATTCCTGAAAATTCCCTCTGCTGAATTAAAACCTTTGTTTGATATTTTGGAAGGGATGCTCATATTTCCTTGCCAAGAGCCTTAACACCGGCTGCAAACCATGCTCTACAAGTGGTAGAAAATGCCTTACAAGATGCCCAACTAAAACACATAGATGAAACCAAAGCCTTTGACTTATGTGTTTTTAAAACTAGATACTTACCAACTGCTGTGTTATGGCAGGAGTGGCCCTTGTTATGGGTTCATCCCAATGCTTCTCCCGCAAAGATTATTGAATGGTATCCAGATGCAATTGCTCAGCTTGCCCTTCGTGGGCTAAAAGCAGCCATTACCCATTTTGGAAGGGAACCTAAGGCTTTAATAATGCCATATACTGCCCATCAAGTCCAAATATTAACTGCTACCTCTGATGTTTGGGCGGTGTTGGTCACTTCCTTTAATGGTCAAATAGATAATCACTATCCCAAACATCCCATTTTACAATTTGCCTTACCTCAAGCTATTGTATTTCCACGCATGGTATCTCAGGAACCCCTCCCAGACGGAGTGGTAGTTTATACAGATGGGTCAAAAACAAGAGTGGGTGCCTATGTGGTTAATAACAAAGTCACATCCAAATAATACCATGAAACCTCACCTCAAGTTGTGGAATGTTTAGTGGTGTTAGAGGTTCTGGAAATTTTTCCAGGCCCCTTAAATATTGTTTCAGATTCCTTTTATGTAGTAAATGCAGTTAAAGTTTTAGAGGTGGCTGGACCAATTAGGACATCCAGTAGACTTGGAGAAGTTTTTCAAAAGATTCAGTTTACTTTGGTTAATAGAAAATTCCCTGTTTTTATTACACGTATTAGGGCTTACTCAGGTCTACCGGGACCCATGTCCCACGGAAATGACCTGGCAGATTGGGCCACAAAGTTGATTATGATTGCGCTCTTGCCAAAATTGGACTTGGCTAAAGACTTTCATAAAAGATTTCATGTGACAGCTGAGACGCTACATTGTCGATTTGACATAACTAGAAAAGAGGCTAGAGATATAGTGACTCAATGTCAAAATTGCTGTCAATTCTTACCTGTGCCTCATGTTGGAATTAACCCCTGAGGAATCTGGCCACTACAGATTTGGCAAATGGATGCTACTCACATCCCATCCTTTGGCAAATTGCAATATTTACATGTTTCCACTGATACTTGTTCTGGAATTATATTTGCTTCTCCATTAGCTGGAGAAAAAGAGGCCCATGTTATTCAGCATTGTCTCGAGGCATGGAGTGCCTGGGGAAAGCCAAAAATCCTTAAAACTGACAATGGACCAGCTTACACTTCTCAAAAGTTTGGACAATTCTGTTGCCAAATGGGAGTGACCCATCTGATGGGTCTCCCTTATAACCCTCAAGGACAAGGCATTATAGAACGGGCTCATCGCACTCTCAAGTTTTATTTAATAAAACAAAAAGGGGGAGTCGAGGAGGCTCTACCCTCAGTGCCACGAGTAACCATCTCTATAGCACTCTTTACTCTTAATTTTTTAAACCTGGACAGTCAGGGCCATACGGTGGAAGACCGTCATTGTTTAGAGCCTGACAGGCCAAAGGAGATGGTCAAATGGAAAGATGTCTTGACTGGTCAATGGAAAGGCCCGGATCCTATCTTAATAAGATCCAGGGGAGATGTTTGTGTTTTTCCACAGGAAGAAGACAACCCATTTTGGCTACCAGAACGATTGACACGACAACTTGTGGTGCCTGAAGATGGCCCCCCGAAGGACTCATCTGCAGACGCTATCAATTCTTATCTGGACTCTCCAGATCTGGGTTCCTAGTATACAGAATGACCAGCGTTGGGCTATTCTACCTACCTTCCCGAAACCCATGCCTGTTCGCCATAATGCTGTTGTGTTTCCTAAATTCTTTATAACTAATGAGAGCCTTGGCCTGCCCTATCTCCCATTAGACGAGGAGAAGACGCCACTGGGAGAGGATCGAGACTTGACAGAGAAGGTTTCACTTTGCTTTCAGACGGGAAGTCCCATGGGGGATTGTATCCAGCTTTCAAAGCGTCTTTTGTGAAAGTTTCATAAACAAGGAGGTATTGTCTCCTTTAGCAATGATGAGAAAATAAAGTATTATAATGAAACCTTCTGATGGCACCTTTATTGCAACCAATTCTACAGGGAAGAATCGTCCCAGACAACCAAAAATAGCCCCCTTCTGCCTGGGACTTGATGAGGCCGAAACTTCCCCGCCCTGGTCTGAATGTCAATCCTACCTTGCCTTCTGGGCAGATAGTAATGAAACCTTTTCCCTTTCGCCTAATATGATAGGATTCTTTACAGTAGGGAAAGGAATGTTCCCACAAGACCCGAGGGTGAATCCCTTTCGTAAATGGCTGCTTTGTGGAAAAGGAGGAAGCTGTACTGATTTGAATCCCCTTGCCCTCCTTGAAGGTGGAGCAGTTGGGAAATCTTCGGTTATGGGTCGGTCGGCGTGAAGGAAACACATCTCGGGGCTATTCAGACTTTAGTTATGAGATCTTGGCTTGGAACAAGACCATTGTTAATCAGACCAATTATGACCCTACTCCGGTCTGTGTGCATTCTCCCTTCATGTTTATCTTATCTAATTATTCTTTCCAAAATTGTACTAATGGAACCTGCTGGTTGTCTCAGTGTTGGGACATAAGATTTGCCACTTGCGCCATGGTCTCTAGAGTGCTGCAGTGGATTCCCATTCCTGTGGAAACCCCGTCCACCTTATCATTATTTAGACAAAAAAGAGATTTTGGAATAATGGCAGCTGTCATTACAGCGGTATCCCTTAGTGCAGTGGCAGCCACAGCTGCTAGAATTGCCATGTCCACCTCAGTCCAAGTGGATACAGCCTTTAATCAGTTGTCGGCAACTGTGACAGAGGCAATTAACACTCATGCTGCGTCCACTTCCCATTTAAAAGGAGGCCTCATGATTGTCAATCAACGCCTGGATTTGGTGGAAGAAAGAATAGATATTCTCTTCCAGCTGTCCCAATTAGGTTGTGAAAAGAAATTAGTAGCGCTCTGCATTACCAGCGTGCAGTATGAAAATTATACGCGAGCTGCCAATTTGTCTAGAGAGCTATCTTTATATCTTGCAGGGAATTGGTCTGAAGGATTTGAGGAAACCCTGGAGAAGTTAAGAGCGGCGGTGCTGGCCATCAACTCTACACGAATAGACCTGTCGCTGACCAAAGGACTTTCCTCCTGGATTCTTCAGCCTTTTCTTTCTTTAAAGAATGGGTGGGGGTAGGCCTGTTTGGTACAGCCCTATGTTGCAGGTTAGTGCTTATGCTATGGTTGGTCTACAAACTCAGAGCCCAACAAAAATGTGATAAGGTCATTATTACCCAAGCACTCATAGCCTTGGAACAAGGATCACACCCTGAAATTTGGCTATCTATGCTAAGAAAATAACTGATGACTGAGACCCTCAGTTGATGCACCCCAAGGGTTCAGCCCATTGCACTGGGTCGATGAGAGGTCTAAGTCTAGCCAGCCCTTGCCTGAATAGCTGTGGTACCTGAATAGTAGGTTGACAGCCCTTGCACTCCTGGGAACTATACTCCATTGCACAGGGACGGGTGTCAATTCCTCTTTACATCCCCTTAGCCCTTGCACCCAGAGGACTTGTTTCCACTGCACCTGATAGGGTAAGGGAGAATCTTCAGGCTGTAAGCTCTTGATCACTTATTCCCCCAAGATGGAGTTAGCTTGATTGGGCTTGAGTTCGAATCTTGATTGGTGCCGCTCTAGATAGGCCAAAGGCAGTTCCATCTTTATAAAACAAAAAGGGGGAGATGTAGAGAGCCGCTGTGAGCGGTGACAACATTCGCCATTACAAGATGGTGCAGGCATCTGGTGCTCCCGCAAGTAATAAGTGGACTGCGCATGTGCAAGTGGTAAAAGTGCGCCAAGTCACTGCCCAACCTGGGGCATAATATGAGGTAATGAGCAAGCAGCCAATCAGAAGTGAACACGCAGCTCTAGGGTGTATATAAGCAGTGCCTTTTCGGGGCTTGGGGTCTTCCTCGTTCTCCTCTTTATGATGCAATAAACGCTTGCTGCAGAAGGATCCTGGTGCTCACATGTGTTCTTGCCGGCGAGACGACTGAGTGGGTCACAACTAGAGTTATCTGTATGTATAAGGACAAACATTGTGACTGCTGTTTTAATAAAGCTGTGGTATGAGGTTATCCTCCAATATCCATTTTTTTTGTTCATAATATTTTGTTGACACAGTTTAGGTCTGCATTTAAAATAGTATCTGGAGTGGAACAGAAGGGTGTTTCCTTCAGCAAGGATTATGTACACAAAATTTGTTCTCCTGACTTAGCAAATAATATTATCTTTAAATATCATAGTGAGATTTTAGCCTTAAAGCATCTGAAGAATAAACTGAAGAAAGGATAGGTATATCAATATTTGCAGTAGATGGCAAGTGTTTACAGGTTTAAAATTCGATTTTTTTTTTAATTTAGAGTGTTATAAATTATATTATTATCACTTTTGTTATTTGTTTTGGGATATCTAAATAATTTAGATATTTAATTCACTTGACTTATTTAATATTATATCTATCTATCTATCTATCTATCTATGTAATTTCTCAATTATGACAAGCACTTCATACTTGTTTACACAGTTGTGTAGATCTAATTAATTATTTCATCCTTGGTATGTGGTAAATACTTCTAATCTAGTTTTCCTGGCTCAGGTTTTACTATTTTCTCTCTATTTTCAAATCATTCTTTTTTTCATAGGTATTGAAGTTAAAAGTGCCAAACTAAATTTACTTCTCATGTTTTACTAAATGGTAGAGTCACAGCAAGTATGTGAATGCTTGGCCTTAGCCTTCTTTACAGATGCTGGATTCAGATTCTTAAATCCTTATGCATATAACTGTATCAGCATAAATGAAGTTAATGGACAAGCACTCACCATTATCTTTTTTTGTTAGAATTAAAAATGTTCACTGAAGGAAAAAAATCTTAAGAAATTCTTGGAATAAAAATTATTTTCAGGTAAATATATTTGACAGAAATATTTAACATTTTATTAAGTAACTGAGGATGTAAGAAAAAGTAATTTATTTAGTTAAAAATTATTTTTATATTAGAAAGAGTTAGTAGTTTAAAACCCTATTTCACTGTTCATGAGATGTATATGAGAGCATATGGTTATTGAATTTCTTGGAAGTGTTAAAGAATGAAAAGGAGCGTAAGTACTTCTATAGAGATGATGTTCTTTTAATAAGAAGTGACTATTTTTACTTTACTAATAGTCATGAGATGCGTGTAAGGTTTATTTAAAATATGTGGCTCTAGACATGAAAATAATTATATCTCTGCAGATTCAGAAATTAAACTTAATTTTGAGATTTTTAGTTTAAATAGAAATCATATATTTTTAAAGAATGTGTTAGGCAGTCCAGAGTCTACCTTAGTGACCACTTACAAGACCCTTCTGTGCCTCTTTCAGCAACCCCATTCAGATACACATTGGACTTACACCTCCAATGTTTGTCAGAGTAAGTCTATTTTACCTGCACCTACAGGCCTTTTCAGGTACTTGCCAGATATAGCCAGGTATCACACACATACCCTAGTCTACTCTGGCACTCTATCTATACAGGGGATAAATGATAAATAACCTTACAAACTATTTCTAAACTTTTATCAAGACATCATTTACTCATCTGCTCATACACAGAACCCTTCCAGTTCTGTGTGGGGGGGAAGATCTGTTTATTACTCAACAGCTAACCAGATCTATCAGCACTCTTCAGTCTTAGACTAGAAGCATGTCTGGTATTCCCAAATAGTCCCCTCTGTTCTGCTAACCTTGTTTTACTCAAGACATTTCCAACTGTTAGCTCAAACCAAGCTCTACACCCTCTGTTCTAGCTCAGAACTAACAAAAGATGTTTTCATATATACCATAGCAAGAATACCAACAATATAAATGATTAAGACTGTATCCTCTCTCTAAATGCTACAAATCTGTTGGGCCTGGAAGGGTATCCTAGTTCTTGGGTTGTGGGTATTCGGCCAGGTCCCCAGAACCCAGGCTCCTGAGGTCTGATCTCCATTCAATCTGCACCTTTCAGTCACATAGGACACAGCTGTAGGGCTTGATAAACAGGCCTCAGGCCCTACAGAGATTTACATACTAATGAGGTACCTGAAGGCCAGAGGGTGGAGTCAACTAAGCATTCTTTCCCAGCCCCTCCCCTCTCTCTTTCTGCTATTTAAGTCAGGACTGCCATGGGTTTTACAGGGGTGGGGGTGCATCCAGATCCATCCACCATCTGCCATGACAATAAAGCCTGAAAAAAACCCATGGGCTTTCTTGTGTTTGGGGCCATGCCAAGAGGAACCATGGAGCCACAGCAGCCGGGCCTAACTTCCAGCTGGAGGAACCTTGTGATCTTCAGCCATATTACCTACACAAATATGTAGAAATGGTGGACAAATTAAAACTATCTGGATGAAACTCAAAACATGGAATGTAAAAAAGGAGTCATATGAGTATAAGAAACTTCTGTTTGAGTTGTTTGTCAAGGGAATACAAGGGAGCAAGCAATAAAGGCTATTTCTGTTCCCTTATTATATTATATTTTTATATAATAAGGGAACAGAAATAGATGTTGCAGATGTTGCAGGTAAAGCCCTAATAATGAATACACCATGCAGTTTAGACACAGGACTTGAACAATTTGATGCAGTTGTAACCTATACATCTTCTTTCTACTTGCTACCTGAAGGTACTCTGCAAACTACCAAGGGAGATAGTTGACCAACAGTCCTATCTACCTGTGATACCCGTAAATCTCTACAGTGGCCATCACAAAGAAATCTGATTAAAAGTGCAATAGATGCACTAATATCATGGTGGTACTCAACAGCTGTCTAACTGGACTTAAGACCCAGTCAATAGAATAAAGTTGTTTCTGGTACCAGAAACATAATGAAACCACTCAAGGTTAGAGACATTGCGAAATAAGAAGGATACACTACTATTGTCATTTTAATAAACCAATATAATTTCTAACTTGATTATTAAACTCATCCTCATACTGGTGTCCCCAACACAGGTAAAAGAGTCAGATAGCCCCTCTCCTATTGGTAGAAGTCCCACAAGAACACCTAACCATAGTTAACATGTATGCAATAGATCTAGATCAGAAACAAAGAGGTTCTATGATTGTTTGTTCAGATACTGTGAGCCACTATGAGCCTAGATTAGTTGATTCTATAGGTTTTCTTGTGCTGGTCTTGGTCCCTCTGGCTCCAAAAATCCTTTCTCCTCCTCCTCCATAGGATTCCCTGAGTTCTGCTAATGTTTGGCTGGGAATCTCTGCATCTGTTCCCATCAGTTGCTATATGAAGCCTCTTTGATGACAATTAGATTAGGAACTAATTTAAGAACATAGTAAAATATAATTAGGATTCATTTCATTGTCTGTCTGTCTGTCTCTCTGCTCAGTTGTGTTTTGTTTTATCCAAGACTTTTGGGCTATATAGCCTCTGGGTATTGGCTCTTCATGAAGTGGCAAGGGTGGCCCCTCTCTCCTTGCATGGATCTCAAGCTGGAGAACTCATGGGTTATCCACTTCCCAAATTTCTGATCCACCTATGGAACAGCACTTCTTGTAGGCAGGAAAAATTGATAGTCCAAGGTTTTGAGATTAAATTGGTGTTCCAATCCCTCCACTGGAAGTATTACCTGGCTACAAGAAAAAGCTTGTTCAGGCTCTTTATCACTAATTACTAGATGTTTTAGCTAGGTGCATTTTCATAGATTCTGGGAAGTTATCATTTCACTAGTTTTCCATTGCATTCCTGAAATGGACAGATCCATTGATCAACCTGCCTGTTTTTATGCCAACACCATGGGCCTTTTATTACTATAGCTTTAAAGTCAGAGACCTTCCAGACTTGCATTATTTTAGCTATTCTGGGTTTCTGGTTTCCCATATGAAGTTGAGTGTTAATCTTTCAAAATCTATAAAATTGTGTTGAAATTTTAAAGGGGTTATGTTGAATCTGTAAATTTATTTTGATAAGATGGCTCTTTTTGCTATGTTAATCCTAACAATACATGACCATGCTTCTTTCCATTTTCTACCATTTTCTTCAATTTCTTTCTTTATCAAATGAGTATAATGAATATCTACAGAACATTTTAAACAAACACAAAAGAATATCCTTTCTTCTCAGCACCTCATTGAATTTTCTCCAAAATTGATCATCTACTCAGCCACAAAGCAAGTTTTAACAAGTACAAGAAAATTGAAATAGCTACCTGTTTTTTTTTTTTTTCCAGAGCACTGTGGATTAAAGCTGGATTTAAATGACAGAAACAACAGAAAGCCTATAGACTCATGGAAACTGAACAACACATTTTAAATGATAACTGGGTGAATGCAAAAATAAAGAAAGAAATTAAATATTTCCTATAGTTGAAGGAATATGAGTGCATAACATACTTAAATATCTTGTGTTAAGATTGAAAGTATAGTATTAAGGGCTCTCAAAAAGAGATTAGAGAGAACTGATGCTAGCAAATTAAAAGCACATCTGAAAGATATAGAACAAAGCAAATGCACTCAATTTACATTCAAGCAAATGTAACCAAGCAAGTGATAGACCAGTATGAAAGGGTTGTCAAATATTACTGAGTTTATACTGCCTTTGATTTTGATGAAATGTGCTATGTTTATCTATGATATCTTATAAGAATGACTCAGAAATTATTCTAATATGGTTAAGATGCATCAACATACCTCTCTCTAAAATATATCTTAAAAATAATTTATGTGCAATATCTAAAGAACAAGTTAAATATAATATATAACAAAATGCTTATATAAATGCACATAAATCTAGTTGTAACACATATCACAAAAATATACTTTTGAAGATACTACAAGAAGTATGTAAGAAGATTTACAATTATTACTCATTAAGTTTAATGATTAATAATATCTTTACAGAAAGATGGAGGGGAAAAAAGGGTGGGAGAGAAGATGGAGAGGAGAATGAAGGGTTCAGGATCAGATGTGAGGAGGAAAAGCAGGAATGTCCAGATGGCCATGAGAATGAATGGAAATATGTAGCCAACAGGAGTGGGGAGGTAGGGATCTTCTCCAGGATGAGAAATAAATCTGTGATAAGGAAAACATCGAAGAATAAATAGGAGTATTCTTACCCATGATTCAGAGCATTAGGGATATGGAAACTGAAAGGGCCACCTCCTGTATTTAGGCAGGATCCCCAGTGTAGTGATAGGGACACCACGCCATCTATGAAAATTTCAACCCAAATTGTATCTTATCTATAAGAAATGTAGGAATGTGGGATAGAGCAGAAACTGAAGAAATGGCCACCAATAATTGACTCTACTTGAGACTCATGCCATGTATATGCCCCAATCCCTGACCCTAATATTAATGATTCTCTGTTATGCTTGAAGACTGGGGTCTAGAATGGCTGTCCTCTTAGAAGCTCTACCCACTGGGTGACTCAGACACATGCATACACTCATAGCCAAACAGTGAATGAAGCTTGAGGATTCTTATGGATGAATAGGAGTAAGGACTATCCCATGTGGTGATAGCAACTCCACAGGAAGACCAACAGAGTCAACTATCCTGGACTTTGTGATTCTCAGAGATTGAACCACAAGTCAAAGAACATATATCAGTTGGACCTAAGCCTTCCCACATGTATAAAGCAGTTTTGCAGCTTAGTCTTTCTAGTGTCTCCTGGACAACTGGGGTGGGAGCTATCCTAAAAGCTATTGACTGTATGTTCTTCTAGATGATCTGTCTTCTCTGATGTCAATGGGAGATGATGTGCCTAGTCTCACAGACTCTTGATGTGCCAGGATGAGGGGATAACCAAAGAGGACCCATCCTCTTACTGGAGAAGCAGATGTGAGGACAAGGGAAAGATTTCAAAGGAGAGGCGACCAGAAGAGGGGCAATGAGCAAAATGAAAAGTGAATAATTTAAAAAAATATAAATAAAATTAAAATTTAAAAGCAATATATCTTCCCTATCTTTTCACTGAGGTGAATACTTTTATTGTGATTATCTTACATGGAAAAACAATAAAATATGGGCAGTAATAATTTCATAAATGTGTGATTGTTTTATATTACTTTTACTGATGGCTTTTCTAGTCGTAATATGGTAATAGAGAATAATTATTATTTTACACAAAACTGAAACTCACAGTAAATATTGGTTTTCAGAAAAAACCCATACAAAAATACATGTAAGTTCAAATTAAAAATATACTTTCATTTTCACATTTTTTCTATTTTTGTAAGAAGTTTACTTATGTATACTATCAAAAGAAATACCTAACGCCTTCTATAAAAAACACAGTGTTTCTAACATAAGGAAGAAAGCATTTTATTAGCCCTACTTGTAAAAACATTTATAAACAATAGTATGAAATGTAGAATTTATTCAAAAATTCAGAAATACCTAAGTGACAAATATGTTCAATTAATGCAGTAGTTAAAAAGCACTTGTTACTGAACACTGTGAACCAATAATAATTAAGTAGTAACAGAGAGACTACACTCAAAATATCCAACTAGAGTTCATTACTGTATGTAATAATTGTCACCTTCCTATTGTTTAAATGATATTACACATGTTCACAAGGTGCATAATAGAACAGGTGTACAAATTTTATGCAGTTTCACTTTTTGACCATGTGATGTAGAGGGAATTTGGAGCATGTGTAATTCTTGACATTCTGAAAGTTTCTAATCAAACTAATACTTTATGTTTCTTATTAATCATGTATTTATTAAAACTTATTTAACATATGTATAATAGTAAAATTCTTTTAGTTTAAGAATTATGAGATGCATAAAAGGAGACTTTGGTGCTTATCAGAGCTTTACATATAAGTTTTCAATATGACAGAGTGAATTGATGATGTGCAAATATGTGTTGCATCATCAAACCTCTTCCTTTGTTATTGGAATGAAAAAGTCAAAGTGTCAAAATGCATTGCTAACTCCTTTGATGTTGGGTGTGGAAATCCTTATGTTCTCAATTCCCCACTTACTGAGTTCTGAGAATTGTTGCCCTCAAAAATGAATTACATTGTTGTTGAATATTAGCATGTCTTATGATTTTTTACCTCTGAAATATGTTGTTAGAATAAGATATTTTGTTTACTCTAGTGCAAATTTTATAACATTTTAAAATACAAAACAGCCTTTCTAAACAAGTACATATTTTATTATCATTTGCATCAGAGTGGACATGAAACATTCATGACAGCTTGTTAATTTACAATCTTCTAACTCTGTGGATAGCTGATATTAATATGATGAATTTATAAAACAATAATTCTAGTGAAATTACTCAACTGCTTACATATTTTGAACTTGACATTGTTAATGCAATGTTTAGAAAACTATAGTTTGACAGTTATGATCACTGTAAATGACTATATTTTATTCTTAGACAATTGCTATCATTTCTATAATTTGTTATCATTTTATGTATGCTGAGTGTACAATAAATTTTTAAATACATAAATTATTCATTCTATAGTCTCTTATGATATCTTCCAATGTCATATTGTTCCAATGTCATATTTTATCAAAGGAGAGCAAACAGATTTGAGGTGATCATATTGATGTTGTCAGCCTGTGGATATAATGTCAGTATTTAATTAGATGCTGTTCCCCAAAAAAGAGGAATGCTGAGAAAAGAAGACAACAAAAATTTGAGGAGTGTAAGAAACATTAATAACAGCTTATGCTTCACAGAGTATCAAATATGACTAGACTTGTGACATACAAAATATACAAGAAAATAGTCTACTTTTTAAATGCATGAGACAGTTAACATTTTTTACTATCTTAACTTTTATTTGTATTGAAGCCTCAGAATAATTTTCACCTCACAAAGTTTTTATGCTATAATCAGAGACAGTCAATCACATTATGCATTATTCTACTACAACATAAACTATTTTTATAGTTTCAAAAATAATTAATAATTACATGTTATTATCATTTATTACTCAGAATTTTTATTTAGGATGATTGCAGCACATTAAATTATATGTTACTTATAATGAGAATTGATAAACAAAAGTATGAGCACAGGAAGGTTGGACATATTATGTAAATCATACCAAACAACATAGTCATTGTGGCACTTGCCATGAGATAGCCAATCAAGTTATACAGCCTTAGTTGATAAAATAATTACTTGTAATTACCAATGTAATGAGTTCAACATGGCAAATTGTTTTCATCATATATACTTTGAATTAATATTTGGAGACAGAATGAATAAAGACAGAAATATATTTCATTGTTTTCATCATATATACTTTGAATTAATATTTGGAGACAGAATGAATAAAGACAGAAATATATTTCAATTTGGTAACATTATTTTTGGATAAATTGTTATATTTCTAATTCTTGTACTATATATGTGTCATAGATATAATTCAAATTTACTGGGTATATTACATTTTAAAATCTTACTGACCAAGATATAGAGAAGGTACTGATGAGAATGAAAGTTACTTATCCCCTGACGATGAAATGTAAATGTATATAGCCACTATGTTTTACCTAAAAGTTAAAAATATGATTTGTTACATGCCTAGCTCCTACCCAGTAAGCATATATTCAAAAGTATCCATACCCTAGTACAGAAAAGCTTGGTCAAGCATGTTAATTTCCATTCTTTTTGATAATAAATTAGAAATGGAATTAATCTAAATGTCATTTAACTAATGTCTGGATAATGAAAATTCAGGTTCTACATATAATGGTGTATTATTCTGTACTAAATTAGTGACTTTTGAATAATTTTTGTTAGATTTTTATAAAAAAAAAAAACAGTAAATTATACATTCAACTTACTCCTAAGAAATGTTTTGCTGGCTGACTCCTGGTGATTGGAATACATTAGTGAGAGCAGTTCTTAGTGGTAGAAATTTATTTGGAAATCAGAGTATTATAAGAATTGTAAAGAAACAGCTAGGAGAAACATTCAGGCAGGCAATGGTTGGTCCTTTGATGCCTTAGTAGGAGAAGGGCAATTTGCTTCTAGTGATAACCAGATGCAATATGACCCAGGCTTATTCACTCAAATTCAAAATGCAGCCATGAAGGCTTGGCTTAAACTCCCAGCAAAGGGAGAACCTGGTGCATCCTTAACAGCAGTCAGACAAGAACCTGATGAACAATTTTCTGATTTTGTTCATTGATTAATGACAACAGCAGGGAGGATTTTTGGTAATGCAGAGGCAGGTATAGATTATGTGAAACAACTTGCATATGAAAATGCCAATCCTGCCTGCCAAGTGGACATTAGACCCTACAGAAAAAAGACAGACCTTACGGGGTATATCAGACTCTGTTCTGATATAGGTCCCTCCTATCAACAGGGCTTAGCTATGGCGGCTGCCATGCAAGGACAATCAGTAAGAGATTTTTTGGCAAGTAGAAACCAAAAGGCCTATTTTAAATGTGGAAAGCCTGGACACTTTGCAAGAGTTAATCCAGAGACAGCCCAGAAAACAGCCTGGGCTCTGCCTACTTTGTGAATGTGGAAGGCATTGGGCTAGTGAATGTAGGTCCAAAAGAGACACACAAGGAAACACCCTTTCCCATAATCAGAGAAATGGGAACAGGGGCCAGCTCCAGGCCCAGAACCAAATGCAAGCCAAAACAGGCTTATGAAGCAGTCAGTGTCTTACCAGCAAACACCAATCTCTCTCTGAACTTAGTAGAGCAACACCAGGAAGTTCAGGACTAGACCTCAGTTCTGCCACCCACACAGTACTAACCCCAGAAATGGGACCTCAGGCCTTACACACCGAAATTGGCTTTATCAGATTCGCAATCTAACTTAGATCAGGCCATAAAGGCTCATGAGTTACATCATCTTAATTCTGAAACTTTAAAATTTATGTTTAAAATTACCAGAGAACAAGCTAGACAAATTGTTAAACAATGTCAATCATGGGTTACACTTTTACCAGTTCGTCATTTGGGTGTAAATCCAAAGGGACTGATACCAAACAGTATCTGGCAAATGGATGTTACTCATTATAATGAATTTGGCAATCAAAAATATATACATGTATGTGTAGATACATACAGTGGTTTCATTTATGTGACATTACAATCTGGAGAAACAAGCAAGCATGTGATCAGTCATATGCTTGCTATGATTGCTGTATTAGGTGTGCCTAAACAGATACAGATTGACAATGGCCCAGTTTATACAAGCTCCAGTTTCTGCCAATTCTGTGAAAAATTGGGAATACTACATAAAATGGGTATTCCATATAATCCACAGGGCCAAGGTATGGTAGAAAGGGCACATTGAACCATTAAATGACAATTTGAGAAAATTAAAAAGGGGAAATGGTACTCTACAAGGGATCCCCCAGAAATATCCTTCATCACACACCCTTTATTTTAAATTTTTTAACTTTGGATTCTGAAGGAAAATACGCTGCAGTTAGTTTCTGGTATCCTGATACCAAAAAGAATTTTGTAACAGTCCTCTGGAAAGACCCATTAACTAGAATCTGGAATGGGCCAGATCCAGTGCTTATCTGGGGAAGAGGTTCTGTCTGCATATATTCTCAAACTGCAGATGCTGCACGCTGACTGCCAGAGAGATTGATTAAACAAATAGACAACAATAACAAATCCAGGGAGGAGAAACCCCCTGAGAAGCATATTTTTTCTTTACAGGAAACATGAAGATACTTTTTAATTGCCTTCAAACTAGAACAGATCAACCAGCAAACCTGACTTGGGAAGTCCCCAGTGTGGAAGGAGACATCACCACCCATACCTACAGGGTGGCTCTATTAGACTCTTGGTTCCCCAACTTATGATTTAGTGGAGAACATTGTTTAGACCCAGGAGAAAACCCATTACCACAGTTATTATAGTCGGTTTTTGGGTTGGAGATTGACTGAAGCAGGAACAGGAATTTCCTTACTTGTTTTGTTAAGATCCAAGCTATGATCAGTTCTGTACTTCTATAGATTTAGATTCTGCTAGAACACATTTGTAAACAGAATAGAAGAGGCTTATACTTTTTACTCCTCTGATAGAGGGAGTTATGTGTTGCCCTTAAAAAAGAGTGTTGCTGTTATACTGACTATTCAGGCATTGTTAAGTCTCTTCTCTCTTGGGTCCATGCTGTTCAACAAATTGATGGCTTTTGTATGACAACAGATAGACGCTATTCAAATGAAACCCATACAGGTCCATTATTACAGGCTGGAAGTAGGGTATTGTAAAACCTCTGTCATCAAGACTAATGAGGATTATCCACTAACTTACACGGTAAGCCAGATAGTCAAAAATGGGTAAGAGAACGCTTCAAGACCCTTGCCCCTAAAAAGGGAAGCCTCACCATCCTAAGACAGGAGCTCAACCAATGGCTGTTGAGTATCCAAAGATGGGAAAAGGAGGCTGGGGTCATTTGTTCTAACCTAAGACAGGCATGGTTTCCATTAGTTTTCTCAGCCTTCCATATTGAAAAAAAATTTTAAAAGAGGGACCTATGGGGAGCCAACAGAAGGCGGCTATCAACCTTGCAACCTTCTTGAGCCATATACTCTGACAAGATATTTGATTACAATAGCCTACAACAGTAGAGCACATTCTGATAACATCTTGTTTAGATACCCAGGATTTTCCCTTTGGTGTATGAGACTTAAAGGTGTGTGACTTAAGGGCATGACTTAGAGATCAGATTTAGAGACAAGGCCTAAGGGCATGACTTAAAGGCATGACTTAGAGGTGTGGCTTAGAATTGAGACATATAAAAGGTGAGAAGCAGACAGAAGAGTTCAGTAGAACTTGCAGTAGGAATTAGGCATTGACGAAGAAGACACTTGTACTAGAGAACTCAGAAGAGATTATTATTAGGTATTAGTCACTTGGAAGAGAGCTTGGAAAGAAGCTTGGAACTTGGAGGCACTAGGGACTAGAAACTAGGGTCTTGGAACTCCAAACTTGGGACATGGACTAAGAAGAGAGACTGAAGAATAAATGGAATTGAATCACAATCTGTCTGGTCTCCATTCCTCGAGTCCATCCTCACTCTCTCTTGATGAACCCTGACCTGAGGACCAGAGCAGCTTGGGGCAGTGCTCTAACAAGTTAGTCCCCAAGGCTTTTGGCAGTGAGGGTTCCAACATTGACATAGTGGTCCAAGACATTTTGGCCCCCAAACGTGGGCTAGAGCAGCTCACAATATTTTTGGCGCCTCACGTGGGGCAGCTCGGGCCTCAACATTTTTGGCGCCCAACGTGGGGAAGCTTGGGCCACAACATTTTGCTATTTTTGCTAATGTATATTTAAATGAAATATTAATTTTTCTTTTTTGTAATTCATCATGAATTTCATATTTTTAGAACTCAAGTTTAAAATTTTAAATAATTAGCAAGAATAATTTTCATTAAACTGATAGAAAGATTATAAAATATTTTTCTGTTTTAACTCTCCTGAAGAATTAGATCAATGGAACAGTGTATTACCATGGTGATATGCTGTTTAGCAACATGAGATATACAATTTACTTCATAATTATATGTAACCATTTTGTTTAAAATTATTTTACTCTGTGTACTGTTACATAAAATTTAATACATATTTAAAGAATCATTTCATGTTTTCCATGAACTTTGTAAACCAATTCTTGCTATGTTATATTTTAATCAACAATTTATAAAAACCTGTTTGGTATCCTATCTAAATGTAAATTGCATTATGCAATTTTATAACTATAATTTGTAAAACACTTTCCAGATTTAAAATCATCAAGGAATATAGCATGAATGCACTGCTAAATACATTTTTAACTCATAATTGCATATTATACTAGTGTAAGGGAAGAGTGTTTTTTTGTAATGTAAGGTGTTTTAATTTTGTTTACCTCAAGTTTAGGTTATTTTCCTTTTCATACAGGAGTCAAAACAGCATAGAATTATTTTCCTTTATCAATTTTCCTCAATTTTATACTTAAAGTTAATAAATCTTACCTATACAACTAAAATATATCACTTGTATATACTAACTTAATTATCTTAGTGTATTTAACAATTATCTTGAAGCCTGCCTTTTAATGTTCCAGAATAACAGTATTTAGACTATTGCTTTCTGTTAATCTCCAAGTATGAACTGCCAAATCTCCTCAGAAACAAGTATCAATTTATAGTCAGTCAGTCAATCAATCAATCAATCAATCAATCCTATAAAGAATCATCTGAAGTTACTTTACCAACAATGTACAGAGAACAAATAGTAGTTTTTAACCTTAAAAAAAGAGGGTAGAATTTGATAAGTTTCCTATATGGTGAAGTTCTCCTGAGTATTAATTGCATAACTTTACCAGAAGTATGAACAGAATTCATCTTTTCAAAACATAGCTCAGAGAAATATTATCAACCAGCCAATGGAAAGTAAATTTCAAAGTAAAGAAAGCCAAACTGGTCTTTACTTTGCATATAAATTACATTCTAATCTCTGGTTGATTTCAAGACTTGAAATGTGCCAAAGAAATTTCAAGCACATCATTTATAGCCAATAAATATTTTTAGTTAATGTACATATAATTAAATTGAAGTGATACTAATCTAATATAGAAAATACTGGAATAGAATTTAGGCTATCCCGAAAATTAATTTTATTCTATTCTGTGCTTGTGAGATACAAACATTTCAAAATTATGCCTTCTAAAATAAAAATTTAGTGTGAGTTTTTTCTGAATCTCTCTCTCTCGCTCTCTCTCTCTTTCTCTTTTTCTCTCTCTTTCTCCCTCCCCCTGCATGTGTGCATGCCTGTGTGTTTGTGCTTACTCCTTAGCATTTGTAGAGGCAAGCAAAGGATATCAGATATCTTTCTCTATCACACTTAGCCTTACTCCTTTGACAAGGGTCTATCTGAATCTATGTTGCGCGTGCCTCCCGTGTCCCCTTTTCATCCGTGGAAGAGAAACACAGAATTCGGGGATCACCACAGCGAGGCTTTACTTGTATCAGCAAACGTGAAAGACCGCGGAAGGGCTAAAGACAGGAAGAGGCACAGCTTAAATACATCCTAGAGTGACGTGTTCACTTCTGATTGGCTGTTCACTCATTACCCATAATACGCCCCGGGATGGGCAGTGACTTTTGGCGTGCTTTTGCCTTTGCACCTGCGCAGTTAATTGTTTACTACTGGGAGGACAAGATGCCCACGCCATCTTGGAATGGTGCATATATCACCACTGACCACGGCTTCCTACAAATCTAGATCTAGTTTTGTAGCATCAACACTCAAGTGATCTTCTTGTATCCAGTCCCTCTGCCACTGGGTTACATATAGGATATTCAAATGTTTAAATGAAGTTTAAACAGACTATTTAAGAACTGCTAATTTCTTATTACTTTCCATATCAATGAAAAATCAAATATCCTATCATTTTAAAAGTATTTTAAACTGCCAGATTCCTTGAAAGTATCTTGAATATTTCTAGCCATATGCAATTTATTCATCAAGCAAATGTGTATATGTAATAGAGATAAAAATTGAAAACTCTGTATTCCAAACATTCAAACAAATTTGCTATTCACATGAATTGACTATATACGTTGATATGTTTCAAATGATGATTCAAAAACCTATTATCCGTGACTTCAAGTGTAGCATTTGGTCATTTGTAAAAGAAAACCAGTTTAAACTGAAAGCACTTTAGAAATCATCAGTAAAAACTTAAACACTGTTTTGCTAATAAAATACTTCATTTGCTAATAAAATCCACATATATTTATATTCAATGTCATGAAGGCTATAGTTGAGACATATCTTGGCAATATAGTTGATATATAATGAGACTTGTGACTTAATAAGAAAAATATTGAATGATGGTATCTGGATCTCATAATTTTCATGGTGGTAAGGTGGAACTACCATAATTTAAGGAGTATTTCTGAATGGTCATGAGGTGTTTTCAAGATAAATATATTTTTCAGCATCTATAAAGATAAGCTAGTGATACATTGAGTTAGAGACTCAGAGTTGGTGATGTATTTACTTTAACCTCTATGTGAAACATTTTCTGACTTACCTTCTCTTTATAGCTTGGAAAATCAGATTGATGTTGAAAATATATGGTATGGAGAAAGTATCATGTGATAAATTACTGTACATATTTAAATATCACATGGCAATTTCTTAGATATTCTTCAGGCCAGTTCATATAAACAGAGCTTAATTAAACTTATATTGTGAAAAATTTTCAGTATTTTATATTTTCATTTACTTTTTAGTGTGACTTACATATTTGTAAATAACTATATGATATATGTAAATGGTATGTATATCTCATACCAACTTTACAATATGGAATATATTCTAAACATTTTGTGCCAATGGTGATACAAAAAAAGAGCTTATCCTTCAGAGATAATACTATCAGATTATTTGCCCCTTACTTAATTAGGAATAACTAAGGGTTTGATTGGTATCAGGAAGAATTAAATATACTTTTAGCTATAAAGATTAACTCATGCTACTCTAACACCTAATGAGAGTTTTAGTCTGAAAATTACTTGTTTTGATTCTCAAGATAAAGGTAGAAAATGGCCTAATTTAACTAACTAAAATATAACATACATTAAGAATAAATTGCACTGGTTTGATAAACCTAAGCAACGTGGTGTCAGAGAAAGAAAAACACAGAGAGACACAAAAATGTACATTCAATGTATTCAAGTAATAGATGTTAAATGTTGATGTTTCCCTTAGTAAATAAGTACTGTTGATGGGAACTGATATAAAGTTGCCTGATTAGAATAAGAAAGACAAAGTATTTTCGTTTCATCACTGAATGTCTTTAAGAATGAAAGAAGGAGAAAGCAGAGGAGGAAGATGAGTAGAGGTAAAGATGTACTACCTTAGGCAAAACCAGAGAAACTATGTAGACAGAAAATCTACAAAATAATAATTTTAAGGAAGGATAGATATTTTCATTTGAGTCAGAAATTGTATGACTCAAGGTAAAGTGTATAATAAAGCTATATTATTTGAATAATTGGAAATCTTAATCAATAATTTTATGAATTGATCCTCAGAGTAAAGGAGTTTCTGAACAGTTTACTGTAACATCTTTCTTCTATTTCTTATAAAATTATATTATTTTGTAAATTAAATATTATATCTTAATTTAAATATTTTTTTCTTCAAAAAATTTTTTTCCAAATTTCAGATTTTGTAATAGGGACAAGAATAACAAATGATACCACACACTCATTCTGTTTTATGGGCACCAGGACAAACTATTTTGTTCATTAGTTAGATAACTGCAGTAATTCCAGCTTATTTTGAATGAGCCATATTTATTCATTTCATGGATCAGTGTAGTGATTCACCAATTTGGAAATGCTGAGTATTTCTATCCTATGTGACTACCAACTCACACGTAAGCTCCTGTACCGAGATTTCATCTGACTATTGAATACATCCAGCCGTTTACCATTTTGTCCACTAAGTATAGTAATACAGGACTACTTTAGTTTCCCAAGTATATTAGTTATCATTTTTTACTATTATAAAACAGAAAATCATGATCAAAAGAACTTATAATAAGAAGGTATTTGGGGTTATAAGTCTATTGATAAAAGCCCATTAATGTCAAGTGGCTGCAGGCAGGTATAGAGACTAGAGTGAAAGCTGTTTGTTCATATATTGATACTCAAACATGAAGTAAAATGTATGTTGAAAATAGCATGAGGCTTTTGGAGCCTCAAGGAACACTCTCAGTGACATAGTTTCTTTATTAATGCCATACAACCTAATAGACTAAAATGAACATCATTAAATAGAGACCAGATATTCAAGTATATTAGGTCATGGGACTCAATTTTCTTTTGAATCTCAACTCAGTCTTATGAGATTGAACTGAACTACTTTTGTGAATGCATTTTTCATAAATTTTTCTTGAGCTAAGTACTTAGAACCATTTACAATAAAGCATCCTATATGTATATGTCACACTGTTTTCTATGAATGCAAACATTAAAGTACTTATCAACACACAATCCTTGAAAGAAAATAAAGATTTCAGATGGGCTCTCTTACTCCATTTGTAGCATGAAGGCTCCTGTCACTCACTGGAAGCCTAGTTATAGGGACATTGATATTGACTAGTATACACTAGTATGGTTATTTCCAATTTTCACAGGTAATTAATTGATAAGCTAAAGAGAAATAACAACGTAGGTTACTTCACTAGTGGACAAAATATATCATGTTTTTTGAGAAGAATTGGAAAAATAATCCTTACAAGTATGATAAAGGTTGTTATGGCTAATAATGAGTCCACTGGGAAAAGGCAATGAAGCAAGGATGATGACTCATCAATTTAACTGAAATCCAAAGCCAAGCACATGAAACATGTCCCCTCCTAGCTAAATGGCATTAAAAGCTATGGATTGATCCCGGAATTTGACTGGAAGTATATCTTCAAGAAGATTAACATTAAATATTTAAGTCAGGGATGTTACTGTCAAAAGAAATGATTGAGAAACAGTATCAACAAAAAATATGGAATAGAAATCTTTCCATTAAAGAGCTTGAGAATCTTGACAGAGACACTCCAAATATTCTGGCTTGGGCAAGCAATCGAATCCAGTTGGCTGAAGGTTAGAGGCCAAGGAAGCTCCCTCAGAGCTGTGAAATAAGCTTCACTTCCTTTCCAAGTTCCTAAAATCACTGTAAAAATATTTTATGTCTTTACCTACAATCCAGATGAATATTCTCCAAAGAATCTTGTATAACATGAAAACGATATTTACAAAATAATACATTTTGAGCCAAAACCTATAGTCTAATAAAGAGCTAATTATTATGTGTTAAAACTATTCTTTCATATATTTGAAACTTTGTAAGTAACCTAGACATGGGAGTTTAACAAAGAAACATACTTCCATTATTCTACAAGTATCTGACAGTAGTGAATGTCTAAACTTATTAAATGAGAATTCTAGAATTAAAATGAGAGCTACTGGAAAAATACAGCAAATACCTTCAGAAATAGCCAAACTATTTCAGAATACTGTGAAATTATATGTCATTTATCATCTCTACTATCATGGCACTTGCTAAAGAGATAATGAATATGCTAGTGAGAGATGCAAGACTTACGGTAACTGGCTGGCAACTCTATGAAAAGACAAGGTTACCAGGATATACAAGAACTAAGTTTCCTAACAGTAAATAAAAATTATGTCTCTAATGAAAAACATTCATGCAACAAATTTTAGCACAAAGAAAAGAAAGAACACAATGCCCCTAATAATGAGAAATGGCAGTGAATACAGCATATTAAAAAGAGAAATTAAGATAACACTTACAGAGGAGTCAAATATAGTTGGACAGATGGCTTAGTACTTAAGATCAAACATGATTCTTACAGAGGATCTGGATTCTGTTTCATGTACCCATGTGTCCACTCAAAATTTTCTGAAATTTCTTTTCAGGGGCACCAACACCCTTTTCCTGTCTCTGTAGGCACCAACACCATGCATGACTTATACATACATGGATAAAAAAATAGCACAAAATACATATAAATACATTTTAATAAAAAGATAACAGTTATTTTCTATAGTAATATGGTAGAAAACAATTAATTTCTTAAACAACAGAATAAAATTTATTAAGCATGATTTCTGAAATAAGCTATGTGACCTGTGGCAGTGGAAACAACACAAATGTCACAATATCTGGCCTATTTTCTGGGTATTAGTATTTATTTTAGTTTCATAGCATATCTCTGAATAAATGTGATCTGAATAAATATGGTACCCTAAGCTGAGAGGGAGCAATGCTATTAGAATACGTTGCCTTACTGAAGTGAGTTTTGCCTTGTTAGCAGAAGAATGTTACTGGAGAGGTTTTTGATGTCTCCTAAGTTGAAGCCAGAGCTAAGAAATCATCATATCTTCCTCCTGCCTGTGCATTGAGATATAGAACTCTTAGCTGTCTCTCCAGCACCATCACTGCCTGTGTGCTACTATGCTTCCCACTCTGATGATAAAGAACTAAACATCTGAACTGGAAGCAAGACACAATGAAATGATTTATAACCTGAGGACCCAGTTTTACGACTCCTGGAATATATCCAAAAGATGAAACAAATAACAAGGCCACATGTTCCACTACATTCATAGCAACCTTATAAATATATAATATCTAGAAGCTGGAACCAACCCAAATGTTCCTCAAGAGAAGAATGGGTACAGAATATGAAGTATGTTTACACAACAAAGCACCACTCAGCTATTAAAAACAAGGACTTTAACATTCTCAGGCAAATGGATGAAACTAGAAAATATCATCTTGATTGAGGTAACCCAGTCACAAAAGAAAAAGGTGTGGATGATTCAGTTCTACTTACAAGGGGGTGGGGACAAAATAATCACAGAGGTAGGGGGGACTTAAGAGGAAGAGAGGAGGGGGAGAGGAAAAATGGGGCAGGGTCATGTATGAGAGGAGGTGATGTACAAAAAGTCAGGAAATTGAACAGAGCTATGTAGCAATGGGAGATGAGAAACTGGGGGTAGCCATCAAAAAATCCCAGATGATAGGAAAGCAAGAGGTTTCTAGGACTCAACATGGATGACAATAGCTAAAATACCCAACAAAGGGGAGGGAGAACCTGTAGATATCATACGGAGAGGTTAGGCAAGACCTCTGGTTGAGGGTTAGGGCCACCCATGCTTCTTAAAAATTTTAACCAGGGATTGTTCCAGTCTAAAGTAAATGCAGGGACAAAGAGTATTAGTGAAGAATTTTTAGGCTGTTGAAAATGATGGCTACAATGGCCTGTCAAACGATCCCATCTAAAGTTCATGAGTTCAATGTTCTGTCAAATAAGCACCCCACCCACCCAAGGTAACAGTATAGTCAGGAGCTATGGGCATGAAACAACTTCCTCAATGATATACAAAGGCATAATTTTGTATCTTGTAGTCTTGCATTGGTATTTGATTTGCATAAATTAGATCCCTGGTTGAGAGCAGCAGTCTCTAACTCACATGTGCTTATAGGTTCATGGGCTTAGTTATTAAGAACTAAAAACAGCAAGGTAACAAAGATAGTAAAATTCAGTTTCTACTAACAATTACAATGACTTGGGTTTTTTATATCAGTTACTTACATTGAAATCTTATAAAACTGTGAAACACTTAAGTGATTAAAATTATTTAATATCAGAAAATAAAAATATATCAAGATCATTTATATTTTAAGAAATTTAAATGTTTTTAAGCAGAGAAAAATGAAAAAGAAAAAATCTGCTGATGAGACTTCAGTTTTAAGGCACTGAAAATCAACATGAGCCAATTTATTTTCAAAGAAAATTAAATTAAATATTTAAAATATTTTGTTGGAGGCATTGCAGTTTGTTTGTTTTATATTTTGAATTCAATAGTGTCCAGAGACAGACATAAATTTAGAACAATTTATTTTTTAATTAAACATTTATAGAAGAGAGAAAATGGGAAAAGGGACGTATATGCATGAGGAGAACACAAGTTCTAAAACATTAAACACATTGTACTTTTATGGTGAGTTTTAGTCAGTGACATTGGCCTCACTGAATGACATAAAGTATTCCACCTATCAGTAGCTGATGTCTGCATGCCTTGAATAAATGAATCACTCTCCCGGCAGGATATGCAAAATAGGACAGAATAAGTAATAACAAACAGAACTTCCCAACATATCAAATGAACAGTTAAGATTCCCCATGATACAGGATTATTATGCAAAAAGAAGTAAAAAGAGCTACTGTGTAGAAGAATGAAATACAATAAAGAAACAACCAATAAAAACACTTCAACATTGGTCTTACTGGAAGCAGAATATAAATGATATTAGTTTTGAACAAAATAACCAGTTTTTAAATAATTTGGCAAACTTCACTTTCTTAATTTTCATGTTCATGAGGCAAAGACTAGTACATGGATTTCAGTTCAATATTTTGTCTAAAAATAGATGCTAAATAGATGTGTAAATGTTTATAACTTAGAAATATATAAATGTATTGCTATGAAGATGCATGTTTATAAATAGACATACAATAATGAAAAGCTTGTGTTCTTGTAATTGAATATGCTACTCTCCTGATTATTTTATATTCTGTTTATATGCAATTTCAAAGTGAAAATATCTACAACAGTTTATCTCCTTGATGACCCCATTTATTAAAACAATAGAAAATGAAAGCATATTTTCTCAAGGCTTCAACTTTAAATGAAAGGCATAAATTCAAAATTATAGCTGGAAACAGATGCTCAACATATGCCACACACACAGAGATAATTTTCATCATTATCAATTAAGTGCTCACAGGCTGAGTGTAATAGATACTGTAAGGAGACTGAAAGAAGCTATGAATCTCTACCTAGGGAAAATTTAAGTGCTTATGTGTGGTGACTCTTGTTCTTTTAATTTCAACAAAAATGTGTTAAGTAAGTCTGTCAATATGGTTAAAATAAAATGTAAGTTGCTTTAGATTGTTTCTGACTTTAATTTTTGATAATGCTAAACTTATTATGTACCAAATCTCAATATCCATTGTTTCTATATAAGTATATAAGTATATGGGTATATACATTTTCAAACTTACGTTGAATAGAACATTTATAATATTTATATCCTGATATATATATTATACATAATATATATGATATGCATACATATGTGTATACAATATATAATATATCATGTATAGTATACCTTCACGTTCTCCTAAATATCTATTTAACTTAGTAATATATTATTTTATTATCATAACTTTATAATATATACTATATTATAAAATATATACCATATTATATAATATATTATATAAGTTATATGCCATATGTTTTAGGTCATATGTTATATATCATATATTATACACATTATACGTATATCCATAGACACACACACATACACACATACATATATATTCATACATTATTTTATTAATCATTTTATTTATTTACATTTACAATGATATCTTTCTTCCTGGTTACCCCTCCACCAACCCCTGATTTCATCCCCCCTCTTTCCCCTTCTTTTTGCCTCTATGAGGGTGTTTTTCTACCCACTTACCCACTCCTGCCTCAACCTTCTAGCATCACCCTATGCTGGGGCATCAAGCCTCCCTCCCTTCCTATTGATGTCAGATAAGGCCATCCCCTGCTACATGTTTATATGGAGTCCTGGCTACCTCTATGTATACTCTGGGTGGTCCAGTTAGCTTATATTGTACTTCTTGTGGTGTTGCAATCCCCTTCAAGTCTTTCAGTCCTTCCTCTAGTTCTTCTATTTGGGTCCTTGATCTCAGTCTGATGGTTGGCTGTAAGTATCTGCCTCTGTATTGGTCATGTGCTAGTAGAACCTCTCAGGGAACAGCTATACCAGGATCCTGTCAGCAAGCTCTTCTTGGCATCAGTAATAGTGTGGAGTTTGGTGTCTGGAGATGGGATGGATGCCTAGGTGAGACAATCATTGGATGGCCTTTCCTTCAGTCTCTGTTCCATTTTTTTTATCCCTGTCTTTTCTTTGGACAGCTTGTTGGTTAAAATTTTTGAGATGCGTGGGTGGTCCCATTCCTTCTACTGGGGGCTGTGTCTATCTACTAGATATTGTCTCTACATGTTGTTCTGCTCCTTTGTTGGATATTTTAGCTAAAGTCATCACGATTGGCTCTTGAGAGCCTCTTGCTTCCCTAGAGTCTGGAGCTTTCTATTGGCCACTCTCAGTTCCCCATCTCTCTTTACTATATGTTTCTATTCTATTTCCTGCTATTCTCTCCTATCCCTTTTAACACCTATTCCTGTTTCCCCTTTTCCCCTCTCCCTACTGTCTCCTATCTAGGTCTCTCCCTTCCTCTACTGGATTAAAGCATCTTTGAATCACAGGTATTCTGAGCTTTTGGGCTAAAATTCACTTATAAGTGTGTACATAACATATTTGAGTTTTTTTTTTGTTGGTTTTTTTTTTTTTGTGTTTTTTTTTTTTTTTTTTTTGTGTGTGTGTGTGTGTGTGTGTCTGGTTTACCTTACTCAGGATGATATTTTCTAGTTCTATTTGCCTGTTAAGCAATTCATTATATTCAATTCAAGTCATTTTTAAGCAATTCAATATATCCAAATATTTTAAAAAGTATGATAAAATAAAGTATGATAAAGTATGATAAAAGTCTGTCTAAAAGTAAATGCCATTATAGTTTTGAAGTTGTTATTACACATTTCCATTGGGATACAGAATATAAGAAGGCCTGTCCATCATCACTGAAGAAAACTAGAATCATTCTAATAAGGAGTTTTTAAATAAATTTTATATAAATATCCATTTGTAACTAATTATGCTATAATTTGTGGTATCCATCTTAAAATAAGAAAATATTATTGTATTAAACTGTCATCAATAAAAAATATTGTATAAATATCCAGTGAGTTTGTTTAAAAATATTTGAATGCTTAATTGATATCATAAATTTTTAATGAATGCTGATGCTGCACCTTTGTTCCATAGGGAGAGCACCAGATGTTAGGGAAAAATTAATAAATGAAAAATTTCATATAGGAAACTTTTGCATATAAATAATATTTTCATTGACAAAACTACAAAATCTTGGGAAAAAAGATGTGGTCTTTTTTCTGACAGTTATTTATCTACTGAAAACATTTTGGAATCAGTTTCAAATGGCTATTATAAAGAACTATATTTGAGGAGTCTTGAAAAGCAGGAGTCTTGAGTTGTATATAGGAAAGTGGTCTGATTTAAAATAAAAGTTTTTTTTTTTTTTAAGGATATACCAGTAACAAAAATTTGAAATAAATTGTTACTACAACATAAATAAAACCTCTTTGGATGTAGACACATGAAAAACAGGATATTCATTGGTACAGTTCCAGAGGAAGTTAGAACCAGGCAGATGTGGACAGGTGATGGTGACTATAAGATTTGCAAGGAGGCATGTTTCAGTACACTGAAAAGTACTTAAAAGTTAAGCTACATTGGTTGGAGGAGACAAGCAGATAACCAAGGAAAAAATGAATCCATGGAAAATTAGTACCACTGTGTATAGAATCTTTTTTTGAGAATTTTACATGCGTTCATAAAGATTTTGATTTGGGGTGAAAAAAACTGATTGGAAAAACTCCACTCATTGAATCAAATTAACATACTGAGAATTGAAATATTTATATTAAGTGCTCAATTTTTGACTTATAGAAGTGATATTAAATTGGCAGGTACAATCAGAAAAATTCTTGAGAGAATAGACTGTGTGACACAGCTAAACAATTATTTCTTTCAGAGTACTTAAGGTATTATCAAAGTAACTTATCAACACCTAAGATACATCTCACAAAGAAAAATTAAATCTACATAATATATTACCAATGAAAGGTCAGACGTTTTTAATTAAATAATTAAGTAATTAATTATTTTATACTCTAGATTTTATCTCCCCCTTGTTCCCCACACCATACCTCCTTCCAGTACTGCTGTCTCCACGAGGATGTCCCCACTCCCTATACCCCACCCCACCAGACCTCTAAACTTCCTGGGGCCTTCAGTCTCTTGAGGGTTAAGTGACTGTATCCAGACCTGGAAGTCCTCTGCTGTGTATGTATTGGGAGCCTCATACCAGCTATAGTATGCTGTCTGGTTGGCTGTCCAGTGGTTGAAAGCTAAACTTTTAATCAAACAGTATTTTGTTCTTCTAAGGCAGAATGCATATAACTTATGTCTCCATTGCCATGACTAAAAAAATCATTAGAGTAAAATAGTTGAGATGTAACTACTTGAAATGTAGGAATTACAACTATGAATGGAAACTGAAATATGAATAAGTCAATAGAAATTAATACATTTTGTTGTTTATAATTTGAAATAGATGAATGGGACGTGGTTTAAAGAAAAGGTAATGGATCACAACAAATGTTATCTACATTTCCACTGATATAAATATTTAGAGAAATGCCATGTTTTTTCTATTGGAAAGAGACATGAAACTTAGTAAATAGGTTTGTAAAATGACTTCGGGTTTTATCCTGAAAACACAAAACTATTTCTAAAACCAATAGGAAAAAAGAGTCTCATTATACAAAAGAAAATTCTGAGTAAATATTGAGAAAAGTGTGAGAAGCAGAGAGTAAAGTGCTGTGAGAAAAATGTTGGGTATATAAAAGCATATTTATCAAAGCAACTTGGAAAGCATTGAATAGAATTTTATTAATTTGATTAACATTCTGATTTTCACTAATTCTTTGAGAATTTTGTACAATGTGTTTAGTGTTTTCTCATACAAATACCCAGTTCCCCCAAACTGCTCCCAGATCAACACCTTATTCATCATCTATCCAACACTTGGTCAGCTTCTGTATAGATTTAGGTTTAACAAAGTCTGGTGTGAAGGATTCAATAAGATCTAGAAAGGAGAAATAGCGAATTCTCTTCATCTACCATCATAGATAATAATAGTAATTTTGTAAGTTATAGTAAAATTAAATAAGAAAACCTATGCAAGGGGTTAAATGAGTATCTGTCCTAAAATGTGTATAATAAACATTGCATTTGTCTTAAATTTTCATTTATTTTATAGTCCTTTTTACTATCCATTTAGCAACTGGGAACTTACATCCCATTAGTCTCCAGTTATATAGTTTCAGGTCAAATTCACCAAGGTTACAGACAATTTGTAATAAAATAAAGCAAAAAAAAAAATCAAAAACATCTATTCACTCAATCTTTTGGAAAGGAAAAATAATGGAGTAGAGCAGGAAACATATGCCTCCATAAATCTTATCTGCAGAAGGAGAGGATGGTATACTTGTACCTGAGTTAGCAAGAAAGCACCTCAAAGTGTTAGAGAAGCAGTCACAAAAAGAAAAGAATAAAAGATACATCAGGAGCCCATGATCATTAATAAAAGCATCATGAACTCTCAAAATATTCAGAGTTTCTTATGCAAATCAGTAATTAAGTATCCAATAGGTACTCAATGAACCTGTCTACCACATCATATATCTATCTCATCTACCTAGATATATATCAGTCCATAGAGCGACTAAATGAGTGTATGCTTAATGAAGTGAATGAATTAAATAGAGAATCAATGTTAACCTGAGTAGAATACAGAAGATGTACTCCATTGGCTTTAAGTATTCTGAATATTAACAAACATTTATTTACCTTTTTTCTGGAACAGCATTTTTTTTTTTTTTTTAGAAATAACACTTTTAATTTTTCCTTGTAAATTTTAAACAAGTATACATGTATAAAACACTGCCATTCTTAAACTACTCAGAACCTCTGAACACATCTCTCTTCAATTTGATGTCTTCATTTATATCTACTATGCAAAAACTCCACAATTCTAATAAAACAAAATTCAAAAAAAATTACATGTGTTAAATATATTTTATCTTTGAGATTGCATTATAATTACACTTCTCCCTTTCCCATTCTTCCCTATAGATTCTTCATACCTCTCTCTTCAGCCTTATGGAAAACAATGCCCTAGGTCAGCAGCTGAGAATGGAACCACCCACAATGGGTGGGTCCTTACACAATAATCATTAGTTAAGAAAAAGGCTTCACAGGATTACCACGGTTCAATATTTTGGAGCTATTTTTTCAATAGTGGTTTTGATTTTCAGATATGTCTATGCTTACCTCAAGTTAATAAATAAACCCAACACAAATGACCTCTTGTCAACTTGTGTGAAAGTCATATGGCTATTTAGCTTGTCAAATATAGCCTTTCTTTTCTTGTCCTTCCTCATATACTATAGTAATAATAACATCAGAAATCCATCATTCTGAAATATTTAAAGTTTCATAGTCTTTTCAAATAAAACACTTTTCAAATTCAGCCCGTTTAAAATATCTTAAATATCTAAAAACATTTGTACAGTTTAACCATGGGCAACTGAAAAATCAGAAAATGAGTGAAATAATTTCTTATTTCATGAAAGAAGCCCCAGGGACAGAGTCACAGTTAAGTAAAAGCAAAATTAAAATTTTAACAGTGTAAATAGTTAGGTGTTTTATGCCTATGACTCACTAATGATCTTCTAGTCCATCCAAAGAGCCTGAGCCACTGTTTATGCTTATATACATTACTTCTTTTATAGGCTTAGTCCAGCTCAGCACCTCAGCTGTTTCTGTCCTTGACAGCTGTCATATGGCACTGGTATCTCCAAAGTTTGTAAACCTTTATTACAACTGATTTACACCTTGGTTAGTATACTTTCTTGATTCTCTTCAGGGACTAAAAAAAGCTGCTACATTGTGTTGAGCCTCAAGTTCTCTCCATTACTGCTAGAGGGTCATTGCTAATGAAACTTCATCTTGCCCAGTTACCTTTCCTGGCCTCTCACTGAGCCTATCCTCAGTTGCTCTCCATAACCCTGTCGTGTCATTCTTTCAAAACAAATATTACATGACTGATTCTTATGTATTACAAAGTTCATTTACCCCAAGAGGTATAGGCTTGGGATCCTCAGGACTAAAAATCCTTTGTGCTATGGGGAAAAACAAAACAAAACAAAACAAAACAAAACAAAACAAAACAAAACAAAACCCAAACACTTCCTAGAAGACTTAACCTCAGTGATATTGGTCTATCCTTAACTATAATGGATTTCTCTAGATAACCCATGGCAAATGGATTAGTAAAACAAACATTTCACTTGAGTGTTTTTTAATTCAAAACATTACATGTTGTTAGAGTCTTTCAAACTTCTCAAGCCAGACCTTGATAGTCTGCACTGATGTCACAATTATCTTCTAAGTTTTAACAATAGCTCAGAGCACTCAACACATTCCTCATTGTACCTTAAATGCCAACACAGTCCTTTCCAATACATATTGTTGGTTACATCACAGAACCAGTGCATGTCCTGCAACCATTTCTGCCTTAGTTAGGGTTTCCATTGCATCATAGCTAAAAACAATTCAGGAAAGATCACTTCATAATGTAATTGCATCAGTGAAGAAAGTCAGGACAGGAATCTGGAGGCAGGATTTGAGGAGTGTCCTTTACTAGTATTCTCTTCATCGATTTTACAGTCTACTTTCTTACAATACAGAGGACCATAGCAGAGGGGCTCTGACTTTCACCAGTGGGCTGAGCCCTCAGAAGAAAAAAATGTTCATATACTTGCCCACAGATCAGTCTTTTAAAAGTATTTTCTTAATTGTGATTTCATCTTCTCAAGTATGCTTGCTTTTGGGTCAAGTTGACAAAAATCAACCAGCATATTATATTTGTGTTAAAATGTTATAATACATACTCCACGTATGTTTACATTATAAATACAAAAATATCTGTCAAATTCTTAATTGCTATACCTTAATTTTGATTGGGCTATTGTATTTATCTTAATTTTTAAATATAAATGTTCAGTGCGTTTACAAGTCAAAAATAATGAATATGAGCTACTTTACGAGGCCTGTATGCATTATTTTAATTTTCAATGTATAAAGCTTAGTTTTAATATAAAACAAAATCAATGATATAAAACACATTTTTCTATTTATAGTCTATTTTTCTTTAAACTAATGTCTTTTAAAAGTCATAATTCTAAGGTTATATATTTAGGGATTTATATAATTTTATAATGAGTTATTTATATTATATATACATACTGCTTTCTTATTCACTGGTACTCATTACTTGGCCTTTCTGTGTTACCCTTGATGTATTGATTAACAGTATGTTAAATCAGTCAAACAATAAAACAACATGCAAATAATCTTTCAGACAGTGGTCATTTAACCAAATGTTTCTGCATTTATTAGGAGGTTGCACAGAATATACATTTAAAGAACACAGCTCAATTGTAATTATTTAGTCATTGAGCAGAGCTTTCATTACATTCTGGATTTTGAGCACTCCATAATTTTTAATGAAACATTAAATTTATAAACAACAGCTCCTAGACCCCTCCTCACAGAGAACACAAACTATCATTTATAAATTCTTGTCTTTATGTGTATGTCTACTCTGCATACTTCTGTAAAAGTAATCCTAAATAAATAATCTCTGTGACTTTGTATAATGTTTTCAAGATTGTCCCAAAATGTAACATGTTCTACAACTTTGTTTCTTATTGAAAATAATATTCAGTGTTGGGCCATCAAACATTTTATTTCTTCACTTGAATGTAGATGGGCAGGTAGGTAATTTCCATTTTGTGACTGAGATGTAATTCCTCTTGAAACAAGCTTTTAAGTGAACTTCTACTGAAATTAAGCCATATTGTAGATCTACAACAGACAATATAAAACCCCACATATTTCTTTATAAAGTAGTTGCTCATTTTACCTTAGACAAACAATATAGAAGAGTTCTAAGAACTTCATATTTTTGGAAAAAAAAATAGTCATTTATGTCTTCCTTCTGTAGGTATTTTAGTTGACTTGAGTGGCATCCCAGTACACTTTTGACTTGCAATTTATTCATTCAAGTTGAACGTTCTTGTAACTTACCATTTTTGTGTAACTCTTGGAGAAAATCTATTTAAAATTGTTGTTAAATCATATTTTTTGTCTTTATGCTGAATCTCAAAAATTCTCTATTCAAGGCATCAATTAGTTAAATTGTTCATAAGCTAATCCAATTTATAAATATTTTCTCATATCATGTGAGTGTTTTCTGCTTTGTTGTAGACATGGTTTGTACACCATATTTCACTTGCACAAACTATGACAATCCTGCGTTTACCTCCTATCTATTGAGATTTAATACATGAGTTAAAATATTTAGCTTCATTTCAGTTACTTTAAAGTATTGTTTAACCATTTTCCTCTTACTGAGTTGCCTTACCCAGCCTTGATATGAGACTTTGTGCCTAGCCTTATCACATCCTTTTGTGAGGTATTCAGGTTTATATTCCTGGGTTTCCCACTATGGAAAAGAGGAACAGTGGATCTGGGGAAGCCAAGAGGGGTAAGGGAAAACTAGGAAGAGTGGAGGAAGGAGAGGCCACAGTCAGGATGTATTGTATGGAACAAAAATAAGTAAAAAAAAAACATGGGAATAAAAGAAAAATTATTGTTTGAAAGTAAAAAAAGATTTCAATTTTGATGAATTGAAATATTTTTATATGTCTACATTTATTGTATCTCACAAATAGTGTTAGATTTTACAGTGAGAATTTTAATATCTTTGTAATCAATTTCATGTGTGCTATAAATGAGACATATTTTACTTATACACTTGCACTTCTAGATTTCCACATTCCAGGGACTGAGATGACTACTTTTCTGTTGTAATTTCCAAGATGCCCATATAAGATTAAGTAATCATATATTAAGTTATTTACATTGAGAGTATAAAATATTGTTTTATTGATCAGTAACATAATCTTTATGTCAGTACTATGCTGGTTTTTAAAATAGGGTTTTGTAGGTTTTGTTTGGTTTTAATTAAAGAATATGTCTATTACTCTAGGATTGAGGTTATCTGATATATCAGTTTCACTTCATTATTAGCTGTTTTTGTTGGTGTAATCCTTGTTCAGGCCTTGTTTAGGCAGCCATGTTGGCACAACATCACAAATGTGGTTTTTGAGACCATCAGGAAACATAATTGCACAAAAATAAATTCCTGTTCCTTGGACTTAAAGGTCTTTCAACCTCTTCTTCCATAAATATCCTATAGTCATAGATAAGACTGAGAGAAATAGTACTCCCCAGAGAAGACACCACTAGTATGTTATCCAATAAAAATGGGCATCTCTGAACATGTGAAAACAGAAGTAATATTGTATGGATCAAGCAGGCTGTGTCTATCTATTTCAATATACATCGTCTCCCAACACACACACTTAGAGTTACAGTTACCATAAACCTCTCAAAGTTTTTCTGATGAGGGCTGAACAAAGCACTGATTTATGAGTGTAACAGTTGTATTATTAGAAATTATTTTCTTGTTATTTTCCATTAGTAGACTATTAGTATTTGCTTTGCTCCTAGGTTCATTATCTATCTAGCTTCAGGTTCTTGTCCTCATTAAGTGGTATGTTTCATAAACACATTTCTATTCGAATTCAGTTATTTTACAGTATTCATCCACACATGCCTGTAACTGGTAATATTTAGAGTTAGGCATTCAGTCGGCTTGTTCCCAGGCAGCCACCATTTTCCTGCTGCTCTGGCTCTGGACAGCAGCTTCGGCTGTCTAGAAACACCAGTCCTGGTACCCACAAGCTGCCAACATAGTGGCTGGCTTTGCCAATCCACCATGCTGCCCACAGTGCTTGGCTGAGCCCAGATCATTTCCACTGTGCCCGTGGAACCCTGTAGAAATGAGACTCTTAATGATTAAATATTATCCAAAGGATTTATATATTTGGAAATACTCAATTAACAAGATGCCCACACAATTAGAATTATTACCCAATATCAAACCTTTTGGTAAGTAGCTATCCAGGAGTGCTCTTGAACCATCTGTCCTGCTCCATGGTTGCTAGCCTCTTCCTCTCTTTCTCCCATCCCCTTCCTCCCCTTCCTCTTTTTTCCACTCCCCTTCTTCTCTTCTCCCAGCTCTACCAATTCTTCTACTAGCTAATATCCTAGCTTGACTGTGAATACAATGTAGCAGAATAAATATCTTGCTACAAAGGCCTTCCTCTTGTTTTTCAACACAATATTTTTCTACATTTATGGCATACACACATACAGACATATGTACAGAAATATATACATACATACAATCTCTGTATATATAGGATCAATAGATAAGAAATAACATATTTGCTTTTCTGTGGTTTGCTGTAGTCACTTAAATGGGTATATACAGTTGCATCTAATTTCCTGAGAATAGCATAATTTTAATATCATCTATGTATATATTTGTCTATTCATATCGTAATCCCATTTATCAATTGAGTTGTTTGACTATTTAGTTTCTTGAGTTCTTTATATATTTTAGCTATTAATTTTGATTATCTCTTCTAGAGGGGAAGAATTAACAGCAACTGGTAGTTAGCCTTTTAACCAATCTCTCCAATATAATAAAATTTTAATCAGTCATTATGTCTATAGATACAAATCTTCTTAGAAGCTTTTATTAATAGTGCCTCCTGTTTAACAAGCATCCCATTTTGTGCATGTAGGTCCCATATATAATTGATTAAACATTATAAGGACCCTTGTAAATTAGAAGTCTCATTCTTAAGAAACTTCTTGGCAGAAATTCCTTGCATATGCTCATAACTTTCAATGATCTCAAGTTTCTCTTTAATAGATTCAGAATTTTATAACTTACTACTTTTCTTCATTTTGAAATAAATTTTTATACAAAGTGAGAAGTGGAAATTTAATTTGATTCTTCAACATATTTGTGCTGACTAGATTACCATTACTTGACAGAAACAAGAATAATATGATAATCTAAGAGGAGGAGCTACAATTGAGAAAATGTTTTCATAAGTTTGGCCTATAGGCCAGCCTGTAATGCATTTTCTGGTGCGACATACCACCCATGTCTCGGATTTGAGTTCTATAAGAAAAATAGCTAAGAAAATACTGAGAAGCTTGCCAGTAAGCAATAATCCTCCATGGATTCTGCATCAGCTCCTGCTTCCAATATTTGTAAAGTTTAAGTTTTCACCTTAGCTTCCCTCAGTGACCACTGATCAGGATATATAAGCTAAATAAACCCTTTCTTCTCCAAACTGCTATTGGGCATGGTATTTCATCACAACAATAAAAACCATAATAAAAATTATGTCCATACACATTTCTATTAGTATTACTGAATTTCTTCCTTCCTTTCTTTTCTTCTTTTGCATATATGTCTAATTTAAATATAGACAAATAATTTTTGGTGCAGGGCCTCTATTCTTTTCCAGTTATCCATAATATTTTGTGCCAGCAATACACTCTTTTTTTTTAATATTGAAAAACTAACATTATATATTTAAATAATGAACATGATGAGAAAGAAATCAGGAAAAAATCCTATTAAATATAAATTAAAAAGAGTATTTTGTATTTAGTTAATGAAGTAAGGTAAATAATTTTACAATGAGAAATATAAAACACAAAATAAAAGAATTTTACAAAACCCTAGAAAATAGGATGGTTTCTTGTGTTCATGAATCAGTAGTGTTTATGCTACGGAAATGGCTATATTGCCAAAAGTGGCAAATTTAAAGGAATACTCATCAATATTTCACTGAGATTCTTTTGCCAGTATTGAGTGACTGCATGAGAGAGCAACAAGTAGTTTAGGTGGTGCTTTCTAGTGTGAGAGCTGTCCTGATAGATTCCAATGCCAGACTCTTAATCTTACAGGAACAATTGTCATGTTGGAGACTCTGCCATGTATGCTTGTTCACGTGGAAATTGTGTAGTGTTCAGGTTCCCTACTTTTTATTTTTCATTTTAGATCTCTGCCTTCTATTAACTTGTGTTTCTCTCATTGCTGTTTGTCTCTGCTTATTCTTTCTGGTCATACCTGTCTTGGCTGTGTTCTGGATCATTTCAGTTACTTCTCATCATTTTACCATTGTCACAACTGAAATTTACTTCCTTCTTAGTGTTACCAGCCCAGACTATCTTACTCATAAAAATGAATGTAAGCAAGTTTTCTTATTCCAACTAATGTTTCAACACCAAAATATAGTATAAGAAACTTTGCCTTCAGCAACATGCAAATTGAGCTAAACAATCCTTTTATGTAGCTAGGAAGAGTTATGGACCTTAAGACAGAGCTATGTCAGAACTTCATGAAGAAGTATGTTTGCACAAATTATGAGAGATAATGTTTGCATCCATCACATCAGTTACTGCCCTAACTAAAGCATTAGGTTTGCACCAGTTATACACTGGGACACTTCTCAAGACTGATAATGTATAAAGGGTTGTAAATTTGCCAAATTTTAACAGATGCAGTTTGACAATTGTTGTGCAGTTGGTCTTTATAAGTAAGCATCCATGGCTTCATGTAACTTCCTCAGGCATCTGCACAGTGTTCATATCATTGCAGGTAGACAGTGTGTGTAGTCATTCTGGCTGTTTGGCTAATAGTGCCTCACTTATGGCAGGAAGGCACCAGGGAGTATTCTGATAGCTATCACTATAGAACCAAAATTTTCTGTCTCTCAACACAGGAACTATTCAAGGAAAAACTAATTGGAAGAGTGTTTACAATTAAGACTGTCATTAACACCTGCTAATAGCATTCTTAATTGAGAAATATATATATATATATATATATATATATATATATATATATATATCTCCAAGAGTATTATTAACTATATGTCTTCTAGTACTTGATTTGTATCTTTCTCTATCTGCTTTCTTTTACAAATCTTTGGTAGACTCATAACTGCCTTCTATTCCAGCAAAAAAATACCATTCATTTTCTTTCATTGGTATATATAGTATATAATCACTACTGACATGCTTTTCTGAAATTGATAATTTGGTTTCTTCCATTATGTCACATTCACTTTGAAATTCTCCCACAATTTAGTTCTACATGTTTGGTTATAATTTTAGTTAAGAATTTTGAGATTTTTCACTTTTATAACACATCATTTCATTGACACATTTATGCTCAGTGTGGTCTTGTTATCACCCTCATTTGCTTTACTAATCATGAATTCCTTTAGCTCCTTGAGCTTATTTACAAAGCCTATCTAAGTTCTGAGCCAACATCTGATCATTTCCATAAACTACTTTTCTTGTCTGCTATTTTAGTAGTGTATAAGAGATTCTCCAATTTTGAAATCTTTTCCTTTTGTTGAATTTTGAAACTGGGTATTTTACAAAATAGAATGTTAATTATCATACTGATACCATTTCTTCAGTTTGCTATATATACAATTCTTATAGTTTGTTAACCTATTATATATTTTCTCATATTCTTTTACTGAATACTTTAATACTGTTTCTCAGGGAGCTATTTAATAGGGTGTTCATATAGACAATACAGGGTAGAGTGGGCACATATAGTAAATGATTCCTAATAACATCCTGGGGAAGAATATTGTATCAGTAATAATTTTATATTCATTGTATGTCTAGTACTTGTTACTCTTTCCATTTATTCTAGTTTACTACTATATTAATATTATTATTTTTGATAAATACAAGTACATTTTTCTATCTAAACATATTTTTAAAATTTATGTTTTCTATCACAGTTCTATTTTTTCACACCTATTAGTATTTTCTTTTGTGTTTTAGAAAATGTGTTTAGCATAACTTCTTTTCATGTTAGTATACCTTGATATTTGAATGTTTAATTGATTTTTAAAGTAAAATTTACATGACTTTATTCTTGGCACCCTAAAAATCACCTTAAACTATATACCTTATATTTATTGTAAATCCATGAGGATTTCATGAATATTTGGATTTATATAAATTTAAATCCGTAATTTTTAAGAACACTAACTTGAAAGCTTCAAATTCTCAGGGCAAACATCCTTTTCATTCCTCCATAGCTCATATGCAATCAGGCAAGTTTCCCTCTTTTTCCCATTGTATCCTAGGTTGTTCTTCAGACTTTACTGATCATTGCTTTGAGAAAATTAAATATAAGTGAAGATTTTAGTTCTAAGAAGTTCTAACACTCTATTTCAAAAGAGTCAAGTCACTTTGCTTCTTTATGGTTATGAAGAATACTAAAATTTTGCCATTGATTTGTATATCTTATCCAAATGTTAGTTGATCACCAAGGAGAAAGTAGTAACTTACAAAGTTGCCAGTCTTGAATTTTCCTTGAAGTTATATTTTTATTAAGCATGTGGAAGGTTTTTCTTCTGTCTTTAGATAAGAAAATATTTATTTTAAGTTTTAATGAAGGATTTCAGTTTCTTCTTTCTGTGAAAAAAAAATTTAAAGATCTTGAAACTTCTGAGAGAGGGAACCATGGAATGAGGAAAATAAAGAGGAAGAGGAGAAAGATACAGAGACAGACAGATTGATAATTAGATAAATAAATGATAAATAGATGATAGATAGACAGACAGACAGACAGATAGATAGATAAAAATAAAACAACAGAGGGAGTCAGAGAGAGAAGAGACAGAGAAACAAAGACACAGAGACAGAGAAAATGGAGTTTTTCTATAATAGGATATCAACAGTCTTACTAAATACCACAAGCTACAAAATAAAAAGACAATTTCCACAAAAGTGTTGGCGAGTAATGTCCCATAGATTATCAAGTATTGCAAACTATTTCCAATCCTATTGATTACCATCCAAAACTTGAAAACAAGATCCTATTAATAATAGGGCATCTGTAACAATTGTGATTGCTTTAAAATGTGTTTTTATGAAATGGATAAAGCATGCAATAGTCATTATAATTTAACATGAGTGAAAAATTTACACAGAATATTTCTCAATTAAAATGTAACATGCAGCCACTAAATTCCATAGGAGAGAAATAAGAATAAATATTAGTAATAAAATGAGTACAATAGAATAACAGAGCAGAAAGATAATTTTATTTAATTAATTTTATTTGAAATACTTGGTTAGTTTTATTGGATTTATTTCATTTGATTAATGTAATAGGTATACTTGCTCCTGTCTATCATCTTTGCACTTAGATGGAGGTGGAGGCAGGTGAATTTGCCATGAGTTCCAGAGCATCCTTGCCTATGTTGTTAGACATTGCTTCAGAAAACAACATCAGAACAGAAAATGAAAATGTAAAGTAAAATGAAATAAGAAATTCTGTCTCTGATTTATTAAACTGAGATAGTTTTTTATTATGCCAATTCTTTTTTGAAATTGTGTGTTTAAAGCTTCACTACAGGATTAAGGGAATTAATATCAGTGTTTCTCAGACAAAGGCATATACATGCAATTACTTATTTAAAAAATTATACAGTAAAATGACTGCAGAAAAAGCTTGTTAGAATAATTAACTGCTTCTGATTAAGACTGAATAATTCAATTATATGCATTCTGAATCTTACAAGAGATGTCTAGCATTTAAATTAAATGTAATTTTACTTATGTAGTCTCTTGTATCTCATTTTACTATTATAATATTAGAGATAAAATTATTGTCAATCTAATATATTGTAAATAAATATGGTTTTTAAAATAAGTTTTACAAGTATGAAAACTGCAATGTTGAAGGTATAAATAAAATATATATGTAAATTTTGTATATTATAGAACAGTGTAAGCTTCAATATACTGCCATATATACTAACATAATTTTTTAGTAACAAATTTCATTAATCATCAGTACTAAATTGGAGAAAGCAAATTTTTAGAAAATATAATTTTTATCTCTATAATACTCACTAAATTTAAAATACAAACATCTTATAGCCAATTTGTGGTATATGTATATTTGATTTCAGATCTTCAAAATCTTGAAGCACTGTAAGCAAGAATATACAGAGAATATAGAGATTTTTAGTTAAAATGTAATTTTGACAATATATTGAACACATCTAAAAATGTTTTCATACTACATACTTAGCATACACTTTTATTAATTAATTATTTTATTTATTTACATCCCAAGACTATATTTTTGGGTGTCATTTATATTGTTTGTTATTTACTTTCCAAATGTTGCCCCTCACCCAGTATCCCCAAGCAGAGTTCTTTTCCCATTCACCTTTACCTTTCAAAGTGTGTACCTCCCTGTATCCTCCCACTCTGGGGCACCACGTCTTAACAGAGCTAAGCACATCTTTCCCATGGAAGCCAGCCAAGGCAGTCCTCATAATTGCCAGAACCTCAGACCAGCTTGCAAATACTCTTTGGATGGTGTTTCAGTCTCAGCGGGCTCCAAGGGGTCCAGGTTAGTTGAATTTATTGGGTTTCCTATGGGTTGTCATCACCTTCTGTAGGGAAAAAATAAGGCTGGGGATCCCAGGGTTCCTCCAGCCATGCTGTGGTTAGTCAGCTGGGAATGCTTTCTGGGTTCCTCCAGCTGGAAGTTGGGCCCGGCTGCTCATTAACTAAAAGCCTCTCCCCAGCTCCTCACGATTCCTCATGGCCGCGAGGCCCCAACACAAGAGGAAGTCCTTGGATTTCCAAAATCAGTTTATTCACATGGCAGATGGTGGATGGATCTGGATGCATACCCCCTAAAACCCAGGATGGACCTGAGTTAAAAGGGGAGGGGAGAAGGGGGGAGGGGCTGGGGAGGAATGTTTAATCACTCCACCTCTGGCCTTCAGGTACCTCATTAGTATGTAAATCTCTCTAGGGCCTGTTCACACCCTCCACCTGTGTATATGACTGAAGGGTGAAGGTGGAATGGAGATTAAACCTTGTGTTAGGCCCGGACAACCTTCAGTTCCTTTAATACATGCTTTAACTTACATAGGGATCCCCAACCTCAGTCCCATGCTTGACCATTGTTGCAGAGTATCTGTGCCTGTCACAGTCGGCTGCTGGTAGTGCCTCTCAGAGGACAGCCATGCTAGCTTCCTATCTCCAAGCACAACATAGCATCAGTAATAGTGTCAGAGATTGGTGCCTGCCCATACAATGGATGCCTAGCTGAGCTGGTCATTGGTTGCCCATTCCTTAGTCTCTCAAGGTTTATTAATTTGTCTTCAAAATTCATGATGTCCTTTTTTTAAATCGTTGAATAGTATTCCATTATGTACATGAATCACCTTTTTCATATTTTTCTTTTGTTGAGGGATTTCTGGGTTCCTTCCAGTTTCTGGTGATTAGGAATAAGTCTGCTATGAACATAGTGGAGCACATATTCTTGTAGTATGATGGAGAAAATTTTGGGTATATTCCCAGGAGCAGTAAAGCTATGTCTTCAATAGAATTATTTTCACTTTTCTCAGGAACTGCCAGTTTGAGTTCCAGAGTGGATTTAAAAGTTTACAATCCCACCAACCATGGAGGCATAACCCCCTTTCTCAAAATGTGCTGTCACTTGAGTTTAGCCATTCTTATTGATGTAAGGTGGAATCTCAGGGTCATTTTGATTTCAATTTCCCTGATAACTAAAAATATTAATCATTTCTTTAAGTGTTTCTCTGCCATTCAAGATTCTTCTTTTCAGAAATCTCTATTTAGCTATGTACCCTATTGTTAAATTGTGCTATTTGGGTTATTGGTGTCTACACTTCTTCTTGAGTTCTTTAAATATTTTAGACATTAGACCTCTGTTGGATGTAAGGCTGGTGAGGATCTTTTTCCCAATCTGTAGACTGCATTTTTGTCATATTGACAAAAACTGACTATATAATGGGACACAAAACAATTCTCAACAGATACAAGAAGACTGAAATAACTACTTGCATTCTATCAGATAACCACAGATTAAGTCTGGACTTCAAGCGCAACCAAGACAACAGAAAATGTACATACTCAGGGGAACTGAACAACTCTCTACCCAATTGGTCTGGTATGAAACAAATAAAATCATTAAAGACTTTCTAGAATTCCATGAAAATAAAAGACACAACATAAAACAAAACTTATGGGACACTATAAAAGCAGTGTTAAGAGAGAATCTCAAATCACTAAGTGCCTTCATAAAGAATTTGGAGAGCTCCTATACTAGGAACTTAACAGCACACTTTATAGTTCTAGAACAAAACAAAGCAAGCATACAGAAGAAAAGAAGACTCCAGTAAACAGTCAAACTGAAAACTGAAATCAACCAATTAGAATCAAAGGGAACAAAATGAAGATTTAATAAAACCAAGAGTGGGTTCTTTGAGAAAATCAACAATACAGACCAACCCTTAAACAAGCTAACTAAAAGGCAAAGAGAAAGTATCCAAATTAACAAGCTCCAAAACAAAAAGGAATATATAAAAACAGAAACAAAGAAAATTAAGAAAAATTATCAGGTCTTACAACAAAATCCTATACTACATAAAACTGCCAAACCTAGATGAAAGGGATTATTCTCCAGACAGATACTATGTACCAAATTTAAATCACAATCAGGTAAACTACCAAAAAACTCCTATAAACCCTAGGTAACAGAAGCAGTCATTAAAACTCCCAACCAAAATAAAGCCCAGTGCCAGATTGTTTTAGAGAAGAATTCTACCAGTACTTTCAAAGAAGAGCTAATACCAATACTCCTCAAACTATTCCACAAAATAGAAAGAGAAGGAACAACTACCTAGTTTGTTCCATAATCCCACAGTTACCCTGATACCTAAACTACACAACAAAATGACAATGAGAGAACATCAGAATAATTTTACTTATGAACATCAATGCAAAAATACCTAATAAAATTGCTGCAAATAAAATCCAAGAACACATCAAAAACTTCATTCATCAAGATAAAAAAGAATCAAGTAGGTTTTATCCTGGGATTCAGGGATGGTTCAATAAATAAAAATCCATCAATGTAATCCACTATATAAACAAACAAAGAAAAAAATCACATGATCATCTCATTATATGCTGAAAAAAACTTTTAACAAAATTTAGTACCCTTTTATGTTAAAAGTTTTGGAGTGATCAAACATTCAAATCATAGACCTAAACATAATAAAAAGAATATAAAGAAAAGCAGTAGCCAACATCAAATTAAATGAAGAGAAATTAAAGCAATCCCACCAAAATCAGGGACAAGATTGTCATTCTCTCCATATTTACTCACACACTTACCGACCCACTTCCAACAGACCACCCTAGCATTCCCCTATACTGTGAATTCAAGCTTCCACAGGAGCAAAGGGTGCCACTCCCATTGATGCCAGATTAGGCAATCCTCTGCTGCATATGCAGCTGGAGTCATAGGTCCCTACATGTGTACTTCCTGGTTGTGGTTTAGTCCCTGGGAGCTTTGGGGGGTCTTGAGGATTTATATTGTTGTTCTTCCTATGTGTTTGCAAACCCCTTCACATCCTTCAGTTCTTTTCCTAACTTGCTTTGGGATCCCCATGCTCAGTCAAATGGTTGTCTGCATACATCCAGATCTGTATTGGCCAGGATCTGGCAGGGGCTCTCAGGGGACAGCTATGCCAGGTTCCTGTCATCAAGTACTTCTTGGCATCAGCAATAGTGTCCGGGTTTGGTGTCTGCAGATGGGATGGATCTGTAGGTTGAGCAGTTTCTGAACGGTCTTTTCTTCAGTTTCTGCTCTATCCTTTGTCCCTGCATTTCCTCTTGATAGGAACAAATCTGGATTAATATTTTTGGGATGGATGGGTGGCCCCATCCCTCAATCTGGGGCTGTACTTATCCACTGGATATTGTCTCTACAGTATCTATCTCCCCTTTGTTGGGTATTTTGTCTAATGCCCTCACTGTTGGGTCTTAGAAACCTATCAGGTTCTTGGCATCTGGGACTTCTAGTGACTACCCTTGTTTCCAGTCTCCCACGTCTCCATGTCTCCATTCAAATTTTTGACCCTCTGTACTTCTCCTCTCTTTCCTCCTGTATCTCATCTAGCCTCCTTTTATCTGCCCTTCCTCTCTCCCTTTCATATCCCTCTATCCCTTTACCTCCTGGGATTATTTTATTTCCCTTTCTGATTAAGACTGAAGCATCCACACTTTGGTCTTTCTTCTTCTTGTATTTTATATAGTCTGTGAGTTGTACCATGAGTATTCAGAGCTTTTTTGGCTAATGCCCACTTATCAATGAGTACATACCATTTGTGTTCTTTTGTGACTATGTTACCTCACTCCAGATGATATTTTCAAGTTCCATCCATTTGCCTGCAAATTTTATGGAGTCATTGTTTTTAATTGCTGAGTAGTATTCCATTGTATAAATGTACTACAGTTTCTGTATCAGTTCCTCTTGGGAGGGACATCTGGATTGTTTCTAGCTTCTGGCTATCCTAAATAATGTTGCTATGACCATAAGTGATAGCAGATGCTGGCAAGAATGTGGAGAAAGAGGAGCACTCCCCCATTGTTAGATGGATTGAAAGCTGGTCCAACTATTCTGCAAATCAGTCTGGAGGTTCTTTAGAAAATTAAGTTATACCACACCTGGGCATATACCAAAAGATGCCCCAACATATAACAAGAAAAATTCTTAAATTCATATGGAAATCCAAGAAATCCAGGATAACCAAAACAATTCTGAAGAATAAAAGAACATCTGGAGCAATAATCATCCCTGACCTCAAGAACTATACTATACTGAACTATAGAAAAATTTACAAAAACCTCATGATATTGGTATAGAGCAAGACAGGTTGATTAATGGAATAGAATTTAAGGCCCTGAAATAAACTTACATGCCTAAACACACTTGATTTTTGACAAAGAATCCAAAACCATACAATGGATAAAAGAATGCATCAAGCTGGTCTAATCGGTGGTCTACACAAAATAGAATGAAAATTGATCCATATTTATCAGTCTTCATGAAGCTCAAGCCTAATAAAAGACAAAGTGTAAATACCTTGAAGACATGGGCACATAATTTATTTTTTTTCCTTAACAGACAACAATGGCTTAGGTTCTAAGATAAACAATTGATAAATGAGACGTCAGGAAACAGAAAAGCTTCTATAAGGCAAAGGATAATGTCTGTAAATCAAAACATCAGCGTACAGATTAGAATATAGTCTTTACTGTCTCCATTTAATAGAGTGATAATATGAAATATATATTGAACTCAAGAATTTAGACTTCCCAAAACCTAATAACCAGTTAAAACATGGGATACAGACCTAAGCAGGAATCCTCAACAGTAGAATCCCAAGTGGTCAAGAAGCACTTAACAAAATTTACAGTATTACATTGTTTAAATTATATCACAGTAATTATATGGCAAGAGATTTTTGAAATGTGTTACTCCTTAGATTTTCATAAAGCAAAATAGAAATCTTGGATATAAAAACAATATTAACATATAAACAGAGTTTTGCAAGTTCATCTAAGTTATAGGTTACTTTTAGAAAATTATTATTTAGTAGAATTATCAAAAATATATATCTTTTATTACATGAACACAAAAAGGTGAATAATATCTTTTCTATTGTTTTCAATGTATAAAATGTTATTTAAAGTATAAAATCATAAAATATCATGGCACTCATTCAAAACATTACTGACAAACCAACATAATATACTATACTCACAGTTTATATAGAAACTTTAAGACAGTCATGTATACAGCATAATCAACATAAATCTTGATTCTATTATAATTTTCTCAGATTAAAGAACATATATTGATGGTAATTCTATAATTTACATCAATAGATAAATATGGCAATATTAAAAATTATTCTAAGTAATGTTCTGGACATTGGTCTAGGAAATAAGTATATGAAGACCACTAAAAAAAGAATAATATATTTTGAATTTAGCAAATTCAGTTCGTGGCCTCTGTGATCATGAGTCTCTATTATTTTGAGTCTGAAGCAAGATAATCATCAAAATGGCAGGTGTGTGAGATAAAGGAGGTTGTTCCTATCTTTGAGACTGGAAGTAAAGGAAAAAGAAGGAGCAATAGACAATACATTATACCTTTAAAAGCATATTAGCAACCTACTTGTAGCAACATAAAAGTCTATATCCACCAATTATTTTAACAACATCAACTAATGCATCTATCAACAGGTCAGTTTAACAATTTCTCATTGTGAAACCCTTACTCAATAATGAAGTTATTCCATGAGTCTTCAACACATGGAATACTCAAATATGAACAGTTGCAAAGTATATGAACTAGTAAAATAAAATGCTAGATTTCTTCAAAGTAATATATCCAGGAAAAACTGTATTTTAGCATTACATGTGAGTACATGAAAATATCTTTCCACCATTGTCACAGAGCTTATGTTCATTCTTCTTTCAACTCCCACATTTATATCCTTGAGCACCACAAACACCATTCACTAAAAATTTGAAATTTGAATATGTAACAAACATTTTATTATAAACATCCTAGTAGTATACTCTCAAAATGCTATCACACTAATTTGGAGAGAATTAGACTCTATACTGACAAAAAAATTCTTCTATTACCAATTGATTTTTTTAAAATTTTTATTTGAGTAGATAAAACATCATAAAATTGCAATAAGTAAATATACCTTGATATTAAATTTTAAAATGAATCATTATTTATAGTGTATTTGCTAAATTGTTTTATTTACATATAAAATATTAAATTTTTAAATTTTTCTTTTATTTTTTTGTGTGTAACTGAAATTTAAAGAGAAAATTGTGTACATGGATGTGATTGATTCAATATATATATAATTTTTGGCAACTCTTCTTTCATTTTTCAAATAATTTACAGACTAAAAATTCCCTAAGTATAGGAACTGAAATTAAAATTGAAAATATAAACTTCAGAGCATTTTTTAAAACATTATTTAAACACTTCAATTCATTGTACAAAAATATCACAATGAATATTTTAGACACTTAATATTTTATATAATTATGTAAATAAAAGAAGTCAAAATACAATCATCTTAATGCATGTCCCAAATTAGTAGTTCTAACTTAAATAATTTTGTAATGTTAAACCTCAAAATCATGTCAGACAAAAACATTTTTAAACAAATGGAAACCATTTGTTAACTGATTAACAAATGGAACACTGCTAGGCTGGCCAAGGACCCTAGACTAAACAGGCCATAAACCTAAGGAAAAACTAAATAATCCTGTTCTATTAACAGTCTCTAATATTAAAATTACATTATGATAAATCTGCAATAGTCATAGATCGCTGTTTTGCTTAGTCATCATCAGAGCTTCCTTCTGCTATAGATGGGGAAACATACACAAACCCAAGCTAGAAAATGTGCGGATAGTGAAATGTCTTGAAACAAAACTCAGTCCTAAATGGAATATCTCCATCAAATCCTTTTTGTCAAGAATAAGGGGACTCTGTAGAAGAGAAGACAGAGAAATTTTAAGAGCCAATGGAAATGGAAGACACAAGGAAACAAGGGCTTTCTGATATAACAGGACTGAAACATATATGATGACTTTTTCTTATGCAAAATGTATCTACAATTGATAATTGCTTAAAAAGGAAAAAATTATTTCTCTTCAGCAGAACCTCTATAGGTATAACCACAACACACAAGGGCAGTCTTCTATGAATAGCGGTAAATATTCAACACAAACAAACCCAGTAGTAAGTTTCAAGGAGTTTGGCTGAAAATGATTCATGTGGTTATATTACTTTTTCCCTTCGGTGTCTTTTGCTTGGATATTATTATTTCTAATTTTGTGTTTTTGTGGGATTTCTTTGTATCTCTCCATCTGTGTATGTTTCTCTGTTTCTACTGTGTATTTTTTGTTTGTTTGCTATTATTCTTGTTTGTTCTTATATTATTTTAGACACTAATTTGTTTGCTAAAGAGAGAAAGAAAGTATGTGAATTTGGGTGGGTAAGGAGAAGGGCGGATCTAAGAGAAGAAAGAGGAGGGGAAACCAGGATCAGAATATTATATGAAAAAATATGTTTTAAGTAAATATTTTCATCAAAGGCTAACAAGTGAATAAATCATTCTAAGAATATAAACCAAACTAGAGTCAATTATATTGGCCATTCTTCTAGAAGGTATCAGTATTACATGTTCTGTAATACATTTAATAATATGAAAATGTGTTGATGTGCATTCATGTTTTGTCTCTTTTGATACTAAATTTCCTTAATGTTATCAGATACATGCCACTATTTTGCATAACAAATATGTACATGTATACATGTGAATATTGTTAATATTCATGAACATATATGATTTAAAGGCTATAAGAGAAATCCAACTTTAAATATATTCTTCTATGGTGTGTTTTAATTTGAGGTTTAACGTGATTTTTAGAAACGAGTATTCTGTAACCATACATTTTCCCCATAATTTCCTGTTTGCATTGTGTTGTACTGTTAATATAGCACATTTTTCTCATTAGTGCATTAATATTGTTATATATTTAGCTGAGGAACATTTGGGGAAAGTTTCTTTTATGTTGCTTACTTCTTCCTTAAATATAATTAGATATTTTCAGTTTCTTAAATATATGAAGTAGAAAACATAAGCCACTATACTCAGCTCTAAATTCCATTCTCTGTGTTTTTTGTTCACCATCCAGATCCCACCTAGATAACACAGTAGATGAAGTTGTCATATCCACTTAGGTTCCTCTGAACTGTGACAGCTTCTCATATTTTATTTACTTTGAGCCATTTTGATAGCTTTAAGGGCTTATCAGACATTGTATAGAATGACTGTCAGTTTCAGTTCATTTGATGTGTTTCTCATAGAGGAAAAGATTCTATGTGCCTGTGAAATAAACCTATTCTATCAGGCAGAATACATTCATGGTACAAACATGTTCAAAGAGCTTGAAAAGATATAAACAGGTGATAGTATAGGTTATTGCTAAATGATGTGTGTGTGTGTCTTTGCATGAGCATGTCGTTTTGTGTGTATACATACATTTATGCACACAGGTGTGTCTGTGTGTGTGCATCAAGCCAAAAAAGTACAAATATAAACCACTAAGAATAGCAAATTTGAAATAATATCTGAGCTCAGATCCTATCTGCAAGTATAGAACAAAAAGAAAAAAAAGAAACAGAAGTGACACCATGGTCTAATTTCTGAAAGCTCATCTTGGGTGTTACACTTCCTCCAACAAGTCCACAACCTCCCTATAACAACCATACCACAACAAGTGATAAATTCCCAACAGCAACAATCATGGGAGATATAAAGTTCAAATACATGAGTGATATTTCTCACTGAAACAACCACAGAGACAAGCTAAAAAGAACTAAGAGGCTCATCAATGCTAAATGAAATGACACTAATTGTCTGTATAGTACAATAGTATATATCACACAGGCTGGTTTATAAAGTTATTGATACATATTTTCTTGGTATAAGAAACTAAGAGTGGAAGGTCACATAGGAAATGATTAATTCTATATATATAAAATTCACAACAGATGAAATTACAGAGTAAGAAGAGGAGAATACTTACTTGGTGGGCATTTTGGGTGATACAAAGCTGTGTTTCTAGCCATTTTCTTTAGGAATCTTTAGGAAGTTGAAACAATACAAATGCCCACCAATGAAAACTGCATAATAAAAATGAATCACAAGGGACTGAATCCTTCTGCGTTACCATCTGAACCCTGGAGCTAACCTTGTACC